>NC_083574.1:83385338-83705338 GCF_027579695.1 Neoarius graeffei | reverse complement strand
AATTTATTCACTCATTCTTTCATTTATTTACTTACTTCACAATTCCAGACATCATTCGTCATAACCTCGGTAGTCTGCACATTCTCCTATGTTTGAATTTTTTTTACACCAATTTTTTTTAATCTATTTATCTATCTATTAATTATCCATAGCAGGGTCACAGGCAAGCTGGAGCCTATCCCAGCTGACTACGGGCAAAAAGCGGGGTACACCCTGGACAAGTCGCCAGGTCATCACAGGGCTGACACATAGACACAGACAACCATTCACACTCACATTCACACCTACGGTCAATTTAGAGTCACCAGTTAACCTAACCTGCATGTCTTTGGGGTAAACCAGAGCACCCGGAGGAAACCCACGCGGACACGGGGAGAACATGCAAACTCTACACAGAGAGGCTCCACGGGGCTCAAACCCAGAACCTTCTTGCTGTGAGGTGACAGTGCTAACCACTACACCACTGTGCCACCTCTATCTATTTATCTCTCTATCTTGCCGTTCTGGACGTCGTTCTGTATAACCTCACTAGGCTCCTCATTGTCCTCATTCCATTCTAACAGGACCAAGCGCTAATAACATCGCACTTAAAGCCTGCATAAGGTTTAAACAAGTCCTGTTTAAGTCCTGTTTAAACCCTGCACAATGATGCACAAACCTCCTTGAAGATCTAATAAGTCTCTGTGTGCACACTCGTATGGAAATGAATAGTTTCACGAACACTTGTCGGTTTGAACAAATCCAAGCAGATGGATTTTAATGGCATTTTCCGCTGTCTGTTTCCTAACTGAACTCCAAGTGATACCAAATAATAGTGATATACTCACACAACCCTGAGTATTATATGTAGTTTGTGCACAGTTGCATCACCAGGTTAATGACTTACAGATCACCAGAGGGCTCTTTGTATGAATGTTTGATTGTGGATCACAAGAGATATTTATGGATAATCGTATAACAGCATGACGTAATTATTATCTATTTTAATCCTAAGAACTGCATAACGACTATGGTAAAGTAGAATTTAAAACAATTAAGCACTTACGTCGGGAAAAAAAATAGCAGCAGTGTAAAGCTCAGATCACTGTACGGACGGATTCACAAAATACTAAAATTATTACGTTTTTTAAAAGATGTTAATTTAATGACTGGATTATTATAAGCAATGTCGCTTTTAAAATGCAGCATCTCAACTTTACCTGAGTGAAACAGAAAATTATCACGGATTCAGACCTCTTTTCTTTTTCTTTTTAGGTTTTCATCATGTTCTTCACCTGAATTATAATTTCTTCCTGTCATAATTAGTGCATAATGGTTTAATTTAAATTACTTGATTACTTTTGGCCCAAGGATTGTGTCTGTTCCGCACACTTAGAATACTTAGAATAGATGTGTAAGACATACAGGATGTACAGGTTTCAGACAGGAAGATTATATGTAATTACCATTAATTGCAAGTAACGTACATGCGTACGTTGCACAAACGTACATAATGCTGTACATCATGCAGAATGAATACAGCTGTATGGACAAATCGACGTAGTTCATGTCTAAGGGATTAATTTAATTCCAATTAAAAAAAAATCCACAAATAGGAATCAAATCTTCAATCAATCAATCAATCAATCAATCAATCAATCAATCAATCAATCAATCAATCAACAACTTTATTAAAGTGTTAAACTTATAGCTGGCCACAAGTAGCCTATTAATTGGGGACACTAGCTATAAATAAATAAATAAATATGAATAAGATCTTCGAAAGAAAGTCCTAACTGTTATTCTCAATGATAAATAAATAAATAAATAAAATCATTGATTGGAATGAACTATAAATAAATAGATATGAAGGAAATATTAAACAAATATAGATCTACTCAAATCTGTAATCTTAATTAAATATATACAATAAAATCTTAATTCTATATTAAATTGTTATATATAATAAATGTTCCTGGCAAAACTCATCAAAGCTTCAAATCTAAATCTCAGTATTAAATTCTATATTTATATTGCGATTGTTATATATTCTAGGTCATGGTATCTGAACTTTATTTTTAACCATCACCCCTGACATTTAGGTCTTTTTTTTTTTTTTTAAAGACAATAGGTAGCAGTTCATTGATCCTCAATACCCACAACTTTCATAATGAAAAAAAAATCCAAACAATTGCCTTTGTTCGTTCAAAGTATCACCAATTTAGCACAAGACCAAGTTCAAAATCTTAACCTTTATTATTCAGTTATTCAGGAAAATGCACGTGCATTTCACGTTATTCTCGGATTATGATCACACACGTGAAGGTGCATATTATAATGTGATCCTGTCATGTGAATTCGTGAAAATTAATGAGTTATGTAAGAAATTCACATCCCGACATGTAAAATTAAATGACTCATGAGATACATATGCTGATTTTTTTTTTTTAATAGCCAGGTTCCCTGCTTGAACTGATAATCACATCAGTTTTTCTTTGGCTAATCAGATACAAGATATGCCACCACTCTTGCCAGAGCAGTTGGGGGTTTGGCTCCTTGCTCAAAGCCACTTCTTCCGGTCCAGGGAGTCAAACCAGCAACCTTTTGGTCACAAAGCTGTTTCTTTAACCATTAGGCCATGGCTTCCCTTAGCCATTTCAAAATCCTATGTCTGAGGACTACAGTTGATTTGCTAACTTTAGGACTGCAGTTGTCATGAACAGTTTTGCACTCAAGTTTCCATCAAGGAAACTTTATAACATCAACGAAACAGACTTCATGTTAAAACTGCTAAAAATGTTATAATCACGCTATCTGTTATCACCCAAATGAGGATGGGTTCCCTTTTGAGTCCGGTTCCTCTCGATGTTTCCTCCTCATGTCGGCTGAGGGAGTTTTTCCTTGCCACCGTCGCCACAGGCTTGCTCATTGGGGCTAGATTAGGAATAAAATTAGCTCATGTTTAAAGTTAAAATTCTGTAAAGCTGCTTTGCGACAATGTCTATTGTTAAAAGCGCCGTACAAATAAACTTGACTTGACCTTTCAAATGATATCGTAGCTGCTTCAAAATCCTCTGTTGAAAGTCTTTTTGCTGTTGTTGTTGTGATAGACCTCACACTGAAAACACTCACTTTACTATGACACCTTGGTGAACCATATCAGGAGCACTGCATTTGAAAAAAAAATCATAAAAATAGTCCTAACAACTGATTCCTTCTCTCTCTGGGGTTGGATTACTTCAGTGGACAAGCATACGTAGTCCCAAACACATCCTGTTCTCTAAGTCAAAGGGTAAGTGTACAGATTTTTGGCAGCTTTGTGCTGAAGGGATTGAGTATCCGATCCAGTCCTAATATCAGAGCATGGCACTGAGCATATCTTATTAAGCAGCCCTGGTGTGAGATATTCTATATGCCTCTACATCAGCGGCTTGTAATTCTGAATATAGAAAGTGACTGTTACAGTGGCTGGGGCTGGCACACTGGAGATTCGGGCATCTCTGGGGTGTTTCTTCCTTGTTATGACCATATCTTACCAGAAGGGGGTGTTGTACTACTCAGCAAAACTAAAAGCCAAAAAGTGGGAAACAGGATACAGGAAATAAGGTGTGTGATGCATGGGCAATTAAAGTTAACACCAGTGCTGTGTTTCAGAGTCAGATTGAGTTACTAATTCCTTTATGAATACTTTACAATAAGTCATTTGCCAATCCAACAGCAGGACCTGACTTCTCAAACGTTCCATGACAATGCCAGTTTGTGCAGTTCCGTGCATGCTCGTACCTGTACGATTATTTTATACTTTGGAGCAGCTACAACATCCAGATATAAATCACTGCACCGTTCAGCCGTTCGTTCTAAGTGCTCACAAGGTGGGGTGTTGATTTATTTCCGACGGTAGCAGTAGGACTTGTATAGCAGACGCTTGTAATTGTTGATCTGATGAAGTTTTCTGTAAGGAGATGATGGCGTTTATGGAAGGTACACTACCGTTCAAAAGTTTGGGGTCACCCAGACAATTTTGTGTTTTCCATGAAAAAGTCACACTTTTATTTCCCACCATAAGTTGTAAAATGAATAGAAAATATAGTCAAGACATTTTTCTGGCCATTTTGAGCATTTAATCGACCCCACAAATGTGATGCTCCAGAAACTCAATCTGCTCAAAGGAAGGTCAGTTTTATAGCTTCTCTAAAGAGCTCAACTGTTTTCAGCTGTGCTAACATGATTGTACAAGGGTTTTCTAATCATCCATTAGCCTTCTGAGGCAATGAGCAAACACATTGTACCATTAGAACACTGGAGTGAGAGTTGCTGGAAATGGGCCTCTATACACCTATGGAGATATTGCACCAAAAACCAGACATTTGCAGCTAGAATAGTCATTTACCACATTAGCAATGTATAGAGTGGATTTCTGATTAGTTTAAAGTCATCTTCATTGAAAAGAACAGTGCTTTTCTTTCAAAAATAAGGACATTTCAAAGCGACCCCAAACTTTTGAACGGTAGTGTAAAATGCTATACACTTAATGTTTAGCACTTAATGGATGTGTTTCTGATTTATTGGTAACATGACAAGCTGCATAACAGAGAAGAAAAGAGAGCTTCGTACGGGAATGAACGTTTACAGCTGCGATAACATAACTGATAACATGAAGTAGCTTATTTTGTGGACATTCAACAGCATTGATTGTAATTATTAAACTGTAAAAAGCATAACATGTCATGTACAACATGCTTTAATTAATTCCAGTAGTGAACTGTTACTATTAGAGCTGGGACTTGAGCTCAGCCAAAACTTATCCAGACACCAAAAAAGCAACAGGGTAAAGGATTTTGTAAGGGATTAGTGACAGGCTGCCAGGTCGCTCCATTGTGTCGTTGCTGATGTGGATTTTAAAAGTAACGAAGTAAAGTACACAGGGAAATTAATACTTAAGCATGAGTGAAAAATACTGTAGCGAGCGCGCGGTGTGGACGAAGAGTCTGGAGACAGAAATCTTAGGTGGTGTTTACATTAGACCGTATCTGTCTCGTTTTCGTCGCGGATGCACTGTCCGTTCACATTAAAACGCCGGGAAACGACTCCACAGGCGGAACAGTTTGAATCCACCAGGGCCCACGTATTCAACCCATTACGTATCTGATCCGGTGCTGTGTAAACATTGAGGAACGAGGATACGCTGTGCTGAGCTCTAGCTGACGTCGTCATTGGACAACGTCACTGTGACATCCACCTTCCTGATTCGCTGGCGTTGGTCATGCCACGTTGGTCATGTGACGCGACTGCTGAAAAACGGCGCGGACTTTCACTTCCTGCTATTTGTCCCGAATCACTGCTCGTGCGCTTCACTCGCGTGCTCTGTGAGCTGCGCAGGGCCGGAGTGCGCACCCTCCAGAGGGCACTCGCTGTTCAGGGCGGAGTGATTTGGAGCGCAGGATGCCTGCGGAGCCGAGCATATCCGTGTATTGGCTTTGCTGTGTGCACACGAATCGTTTTAAAAACGTTAATCTGATGATCCGCTGATACGGTCTAATGCAAACCCCACCTTAGTTTCTCAGTCGTTAGCCTGTGCTACCTGGTCTCGATAGCACTGGCTTGACTGCTTTATTAGCACTTGCTAACACTACTGATGAACGCTACACTGGCTGGAAGGTGACTTCACTGCCCTGTTGACGGTGCTGACTCACAGTTAAGCTTGTGTTGGCCTTCGAGTAGGCCTAGGGTGATAATTTTTTGGTCCCTCCCACTATAAATCAAAATCTGATTGGTTAATTCATCTGTCACTTCCTCCATAAACATGGCCTTCTTTCCTGGCAATGAAGTCCTAACCAATGAGTGAGCAGCTCTAAACTCTTCTCAACCTAGAGACAACAAACAAAAAAAATCTCACTGGCTAACTCAATTTTAATGTTTTCAGGACAGTAACCCTTTCATTACTGAAGCAAATTTGATAGAAAATGAGGCCAAATTAGGATTAGGAAAGAATAATTATAATGGAATTATGAAAGCAATTAAAGAATGAAAGAAAATAAATATAACATTTGAAATGCTGATATGTTTGGGCCTTCTCCGGAGGCCTAGAAGGCCCTGACGGTTCCCCTCTGATTAATACCAATGTAAAGGTTGTCAAATTGCCATCGTATAAGAGGAATAAAACACTTTTAACTAGATAATTACAAATTAACATCCTGTAACAGCACTCTTACAAGTGTTTTATTCTTTAAGTATCACTTTCATGCCTTTATCTATAGTAACAGAAGGAGAAATGAGTCACACACGTAATGGTTTATCTTGCAAATCAAAGTTCTCGAGAAGGATGAGGAAAAAATGCATGCATAAAGGCAGATTACACAATCTCCCTTATCAGTTATTTCTGAAAGGCACTGAAGTTTTTTTTTTAAAGCATCTATGTATGGAGATGAGACAGATCAAAATCAGCACTCATGCAATTTCGCATGACAAGGTGGTGAAAAAACGGACATGCATCACAGCTTCCATCAGAAAGAGAGAGAGAGAGGAGCTAGAAACAATGAGATGTGTTTTTTTTGTCTAATCCTTGTTTCTTACCATTGATAAATGGATGACAGGAGATCAAACCAGTGAAAACATTGTCAGTGGATTTCAATACTTTTTATGATACCATCTGGAGCAGAACAGTGGTTATCACTGTTGCCTCACAGCAAGAAGGTTCTGGGTTTGAACCTCGTGGTTGACCGGGACTTTTCTGTGTACAGTTTGCATGTTCTCCCCATGTCTTCTTCCAGGTGCTCCAGTTTCCTCCAACAGTCTAAAGACGTGTGTATTAGGTCAGCTGGCTTCTCTAAATTGCCCATAGGTGTGAATGTGAGTGTGAATGGTTGTTGTCTCTGTGGTGGTGTTTACATTAGACCGTATCCGTATCGTTTTCATTGCGGATGCACTGTCCGTGCACATTAAAACGCCGGAAAACGACTCCACAGGCGGAACAGTTTGAATCCGCCAGGGCCCACGTATTCAACCCAGTACGTATCTGATCCGGTGCTGTGTAAACATTGAGGAACGAGGATACGCAGTGCTGAGCTCTAGCTGACGTCGTCATTGGACAACGTCACTGTGACATCCACCTTCCTGATTCGCTGGCGTTGGTCATGCCACATTGGTCATGTGAATGAGCAATACAGGAAGTGTGTTGAGGAAGTCATTAAGTGAATGAGCAATACAGGAAGTGTGTTGGTTACCGTAGCACTAAATAGTCTTGTTGTAATCGCAAAAAACGGCCGTTCTGCGAGGTGAAGAGTGTACCGAACACTGTTAGATCCTTCTAGCATAAACACGAAGGCCATACACGGTGTAAAAAAGGCGTCATCGTAGTACCAGTACCGCCGATAACAGACTGGCATACTTCATTTTTTACAACGACATCCTTCCACTTGCAAGTGGTGAGTGACTTGCGCATGCCCGATATGCACTGGGATCATGTGACATGCCGTCTAATTAGTCATGTGATTAGCGTATCCGTGTATTGGCGTTGCTGTGTGCACGGGGAACGGTTTTGTTGCGGGCACAGAAATTTTGTGTGTACGCGAATCGTTTTAAAAACGTTAATCTGATGATCCGCTGATTCGAAATAATGTGAACAGGGCCTGTGTTAGCCCTGCAATAGATTGGTGTGCCCTGCCTTTCACCCGACGTAAGTGGATGGATGGGTGATACCACCTCAGCATATGCTGTGTTCACACTTATACCGGTACGAAAGTGGTATAACTGTATCGATACAAAGTATACCGGTACAGTTTAGTGCATCTGTCCACACTAGCGAGAAATGTTTGCGGTTTTCTTTCACGGAAGTTGAAATGCACGTGCGCGAAATGTTTCCGTGGTTACCGAGTAACTTCCTTCCGAGAATATGGCTGATGAAACAACGCGTGTGCTTTTTGTTGTCAATGTACAGTCTGTATTTCTGGTGGTCATTTATTCAGTCGAATCGTATAAAACGCGCGAGGCAGCTCTCCCCCCTCACTTTCTCCCTCTTCCCCTCCCTTTCTCTCCCTTTTCCCCTCTTCCTCCTTTCTTCCTCCCTCTTTCCCCTCCCTCCCTCCCTCCCTCCCTCCCCCCTTTCTTTGTTCCATGTAGCTCCACGGTTGTTTTGAGCCATTTTGACGTTTTATTTACAGCTGGAAGGCACGGGCGTTTTGTATTGTATTGTATTGTATTGTATGAATAACCCGGAAGACGTAGGAATGGTTCATTGCGCATGCGCATTATATTTGTATCGATACAGAGCCGCTTCATCTGTCCACACTACAGCGAAGCGCTACAGTACCGATACTGTACCGGTACGAAACCCATACATTTGTGGGTTTCGTACTGATACAGTTATACCGCTACAGTACCGGTATAGTTGCTAGTGTGGACAGGTGTTGCGGTATGAAAGTAGTTTCGTATCGGTACAAAATCCCTAGTGTGGACAGGGTATTAGTTTAGTTTAGATCTAGTTGCATTTCATATGAATCCACCTTTTATGCTAATCTTAAAAAACAACAATAACTGTTCGTATCTTTTCGCATCAATTTTGGCCCCCCCCCTTTTTTTTTTTTTACATTTCTGGTGCCTTGAGGCCTGAAAGAAAATCCACAGGCTCAGGTTTCTTGTCAAAATGTTTCAATAATACTTATAAATAATAGCGACTAGTATTGCACTAAAATCTTTTCCAGATTGTGACAGGTAAGACAGAGCTAAACTGTTGGCCTAAGATATCTGTCAGGGCCTTATGAATTCGTGATCTTTTAACAATAAAAAAGAAGCTGCTGACTTTTATGATTACATCAAGGAAACCTGCACTGAAAAACAAAATTATGTAATGTAAATGCCTTATCACTGTGGAATCACTGGTGGTAATTCAAACCATGAAAGTCGTATTATCAGAAATCTAAACGTGCATGGATAAAATCAGGGTATGTTAGGTTCAGATGGAAATGGAAAAACATCTTTCTAATCATACACATTCATCATTTACGTTCTGGGTTTGATAACTGGTGAGTGAACACTCCACCTGAGCACCTGAAACAACATATAGAGCATTATTGAGGATTCAAATGTACACTGAGCGTTAAGTGAAATCATCCTCATGGAATCTGATCACTTGAGGTGCCACAGCAAATTCAGACAAGAATGACGAGATGCAATGAATGGCGTAATGTTTGCTACCAGTTTCTCTTGTTGACAGCTGATCAGCGCAGGTTTCGACATTCTCAATTTTGTTTGCGTTAGCTGAGAAGGATGACTGACAGGCAGAGGTGTCAATTTTCAAGACATAAATCACATCGTATGACAATGAGGAACTACACTGAAAATTCCCCAGTAGGCTAATTATAGATCTAAGTACTTATGTTCACGGAAATGGGATGTAATGGCCCTTTGAAATATTTTTATACTTAAAAAGATTGATCAAATTGTAAACAAGCCGTAAATAGTTGATTATTGAGTCTGATGTTTTATAAAGCATCAGCACATCAGATCAGTATTGTGCCATTATTAGATATCAAATGATAAGTGTGCAGAGTAATGATGGCTCAGTGGTGAAGGTATTGGGTTTATGGTGTTCAAATCCCAGCACGGCCTGGAACAAGACCTTTAACACCTCATCTGTTCAGTCGTGTTCAGTTTCAACTGCAAGTCATTGTAGATAAAAGTGTCAGCTACCGTAAATACTGGATGTAAAACATAAACGATTCCACTGATGGTTATTTTTGTATTATACCACAGTGCAGTTGAATTATCAAATTTGACAGAACATTGCTAAAGATAGCTCTACAAAATTTCTGGGGATCCTGATCGACGAATTTCTCAACTTCAGACAACACATTGATGGCCTATTAAAAAATCGTCCAAATATGTTGGTTTGTTTTTCAAGCTGAGGCATTTTATCCCACTTTCTGCGCCTCTTACCCTATACAAACCTTATTTGAACCTCACTTAAATTATTGTAATGTCATATGGTGCAATACATTTCCTACTTACTTAAAAAAACTAGAGATTCTCCAGAAGAAAACCATACGCGCCTTATCATGGTCCCACTATAATTCTCCCACCGGACCACTTTTCTATTGTTTTAATCTTTTGAAGCTTACTGATTACAGTTATCTTCAAAACGCTGAGTTAATGTATCAAGTTGTGCATAAACTCAATCATAAATTATGTGACCTCATTCCAATCTGTCTACCTCTGCACACCTATAGCACTAGACATAAACATCTCATCACAGGAAAAAGGCGAAAGCTAAAATGCACTAGTTTCAGTGTTGTGTGTAGAGGACCACAGATTTGGAATGAGCTTGATGACACTAAAAATATCACGCTGTATTTCAATCTTTAAGAAAAACTTAAAGAAACAACTATTGTCAATCTATATTCGATTGACCAGTCATGTATATACACTACCATTCAAAAGTTTGGGGTCACCCAGACAATTTTGTGTTTTCCATGAAAAGTCACACTTTTATTTACCACCATAAGTTGTAAAATGAATAGAAAATATAGTCAAGACATTTTTCTGGCCATTTTAATCATTTTAAATGTGATGCTCCAGAAACTCAATCTGCTCAAAGGGAGGTCAGTTTTATAGCTTCTCTAAAGAGCTAAACTGTTTTCAGCTGTGCTAACATGATTGTACAAGCGTTTTCTAATCATCCATTAGCCTTCTGAGGCAATGAGCAAACACATTCAGTGCGTTTACATGCACATAGAGAAAATCGAATTTCTGCCGTAGCTCGACTGAAATCGAAGTTCTAAATGCCATGGAAACACCTTAGCTCGGCTGAAATCGAACCGAACTGTATTTCTCGTAATCGAGCTACGTGACCTAGATTATGCGATTGTAGCCGAGCTACTTAGTGCATGTAAACTCTATCGAGCTACGTAGTCGAGCTACTTACTTCAGCACTGCCCCTTCCGGGAGTGATGAGTGACGAGACCACAAGCGGGAAACACAACAGCCTCGGTCGGCATGACAACAGTAGTAGTAGCGAGCAGCAGAAGAGGTCAGGAGGAACAAGGAGGAACTCATCTCATCTCATTATCTCTAGCCGCTTTATCCTGTTCTACAGGGTCGCAGGCAAGCTGGAGCCTATCCCAGCTGACTACGGGCGAAAGGCGGGGTACACCCTGGACAAGTCGCCAGGTCATCACAGGGCTGACACATAGACACAGACAACCATTCACACTCACATTCACACCTACGCTCAATTTAGAGTCACCAGTTAACCTAACCTGCATGTCTTTGGACTGTGGGGGAAACCGGAGCATCCGGAGGAAACCCACAGGGAGAACATGCAAACTCCACACAGAAAGGCCCTCGCCGGCCACGGGGCTCGAACCCAGACCTTCTTGCTGTGAGGCGACAGTGCTAACCACTACACCACCGTGTCGCCCACAAGGAGGAACTGATTCTTATTATTGTTAAAACAATATCTGAAGTTTTTTTCATATAAAATATCAAAAACTTGTGAACACGGAACTGATAACTTTGTTTTTACTCTTGAATAGCTCTTCTTCATGATGACAACCGGAAGTGTACGAACACGATGGGGCGTATAGCGCCACCTGTGGCTTGGGTGCACAATGTACCTCACACAATAGCTCGATTTCCTTGTGTGCATGTAGGATTGGATTTCTCTGGCACCCCTGCTGGGACCCTTAGCTCGATTACCGACAGTAGCTTGATTTGGATGTGCATGTAAACGCACTGACTGTACCATTAGAACACTGGAGTGATAGTTGCTGGAAATGGGCCTCTATACACCTATGGAGATATTGCACCAAAAACCAGACATTTGCAGCTAGAATAGTCATTTACCACATTAGCAATGTATAGAGTGGATTTCTGATTAGTTTAAAGTGATCTTCATTGAAAAGAACAGTGCTTTTCTTTCAAAAATAAGGAAATTTCAAAGTGACCTCAAACTTTTGAACGGTAGTGTAGGTGGGTAATTTGGTGTACCAGTGGTGTGTTTCCTCTCATCGATGTTGCCCTGAAAATTGTTGGCAATGCTGCCCTTAACAGTTGTATCCTGCCTCTAAACTGTTGTGTCCTGATTTTTTTTTTTTTTTTTCCTCACACACAAAGTTGCGTTTGAATGCTGGGAATGTCTGTTGTGTGTCTGTCTTATAGTGTGTTGTTGTATTTAATGTCTGTTGTTTTAGTGTAATTGTGAGAAATTGGGCCCCCTACTATGAGCTTTAAGTAGCTTCCTTGGGGTGCCCCCTTTTTCACACACCGAGTCATTGTAGTCATGTTTCTATAGTAATACACAGGGGCTTGTATGGTAGACACACCACATTATCTAAGAAAACAGTGTTATAAAATATGTCGTTTAGCAAAGAATCCATAATCATTGATCTGTGAAGTGACATTTTCTTAGGAGACATTAATGTAATACATAGTGGAAGGACTCCCGGGTGCCAGCTCTTTGTAACCGTCAGACTGCTTTGTAATGTTTCCCAGAATGGGAAAGTCAGAGATGTTTATTGTTTCTAGTTTCTTTGTAAAATGACGAGCTGCATCAATAACATCAAGAGAAAGAAAAGGAGATGCCCTAGGAAACAACTGTTTGCTATTGCTAAGGCCCAGTCCCACAATACCAATAACTATAAATGAATCGTTCCCCTGCAACTTTATGTGATTGGTGGCCACACCAGACTGATAACGATCCCTATAGCCCAGGCCTGGGTTTATCCGTATCGGTGAGATTACTTCTGGAGGGATTTTTCCAGGCCTGGACCTGATCCAATAAAACACCTGACCAATCAGGTACAGTAATTGTTTACATGTGGTGATGTCTGAGCATGTACTATTTTCCCCCGGGGATCTCTGTACATCCTTGTTGCATCATGAAGTCACGGAATACGGATTCATGGAAAATAAAAAAAATATAATACAAAGCACAGATCTTTTATTCATGGATCTGTGATATGTTCCATGAAATATCAATAGCAAATTAATGAACATATAAATGCAGGTAAGATATTTTAATGATGAACTTCGGCAGTCCAAACATTTAATTGTATTAGACATCTTAATTTTTTATCTGTGATGCATCATCCGTGTGAAATCGGTAACCAGTCTATAATATACTGAAACGTCCATGACCAATCCGTAAATTATTAGCATCCGTGATGCATCCGTATTAAAATCCGTAACCACTCCGTATTTTGTATCCTTTTTTACTATATTTCCGTAATCCGTGACCTATCCGTATTATATCAGCTACTGGAGTGTGTGCATGGGTTGTTTTGAAGTCCAAGCTGTACAGTATGACCCGGAATAATGTGCTACTACTTGGAAAAAACTTCCATCACTATTCCTAAGTTGCGTGAATTTATTTACCTAAGTGTCAGGACCAAGCGATATTATAGTTGGGATTATAGTTGTGGTGTGACTGCTCCAGACTGGAACTAAATTCAGGCAGAGGGATAGTTATAGGTATAGTTACAATTATCGGTGTTGTGGGACCGGGCCCCTTATACAAGAATTTGTGGCCTAATGGCTAGAGAAGCAGCTTTGGGACCAAAAGGTTGCTGGTTTGATTCCCTGGACCAACAGGAATGGCTGAAGTGCCCTTGAGCAAGGCACCTAACCCCCAGGATGCTCTGGGTATGTTGTACCTTGCTCTGGATAAGAATGTCTGCTAAATGCCAGTAAGTGAACTATCTTGTCTCATAGATGTTCCACAACATTAGATCTAAATGTAACTTACTAAAACACATGATGTGTCATTTATGAATAAATTAAATATCATAATTGTTGGCAACTTGCTCTGGTATAAGTAGAATAACACACTTCATACCGTTTTGTTACTCTAAAATAATACACGTCAGGGTGGTTTGATACTGCCCAATGCTAAATATTGTTATACTTTATAAAAGGTGTGGCTACATATCGGTATATTAAAGACATGAATTGAAATACCTGAAATACCTACCACATGGCATCTGTTATATTTTAACCACTGCTGTAATCATAAACATTGTTCTGCTCTAATCTCAGCATTGCTATTAATAATCCGCTTAGACTGAACAGCCTTTCAACACACTTATGAGGGTACTTCAAAAAAGTTCTCGGCTTCACCCAGAAAACATCACAGGAGAAAGATTGTTCTTGCGTTATTTTTTCTACATAGCCTCCTCTAACTGGTGTTCAAGCTTCGCTATCCCTTCACGAAAGGAGGTCACATCTTGAGCCTCCAGATCCTCCTTAACAGTATGGATGACTTCATCATCACTCTGAAAATGGCAACCATGCAAGTGGGATTTCAGTTTGTGAAACGGATTAAAGTCAGATGATGCCAGATCGGGTGAGTAAGCATGGGGCAATGGTTCAAAGCTACCTTTGGTGGCTTCTGCCCCTGCCACCTGTGCTGTGTGGACAGGCGCATTGTCCTGGAGCAACAGCATGCCAGCTCAAAGCTTTCTTTCCTCTCCTTTTTTCTTTGATTGCTTCTTTCATTTGAGTTTTTGTGGACAGTCATAGAAGGCTTTATAGTATACAGTTATGTCCCAAAATAGGAGTTATGCCCCTTGTTTCTGGGTGAGGCCGAGAACTTTTGAAGTACCCTCATAGTACGGTTTGATTTAATAGTATACAATTGTCAAAGGGCAGTGATTTTTTGTCAAAGGGCAATGATCGGCCATAACAGTAAAACCACCTGTCTAACAATATGTAGGTCCCTCTTATGCCACCAAAACAGCTCTGGGGTGGGTTTCCTGACAATGTTGCACGTTAGGGCTAAAGTTTAAAGACACACTTAAGCAACAAACATTGTCTCTGTGTGTGGCTTTCCTGAACACATGAGTAAGAAGGTCCCTCAAGAGCAACTTTGCGAAGAGTTTCTTTGCAATGCGCGTCATCACTAAAGCATGAGTACAGCAGTTGCTCAACCCAGTCAACGAGGTCACATGGTGTTCATTTTTAACAAAAATAAATAAATATAAAGTGCTTAAAATATGTTAATGCAGTAGATTGCATCATCATTAAGCATTAAATATATAATGTGATAATTAATAATTTAAACTACATTTTTGGACAATAACTTTTTTTATTCTAAGCGCGTTTTTCAAATGATCAAACATTCACACAAAAGAATGAGCAAATAATGAGCTAAATAGTTCAGTAAAATGTTTTCCTTGTGCCCGCTCATTTCATTGTTGCCAGTCAAGAATTTAATTTCCCTTATAAATCAGCATGCATCTGAGTGGCATTTGGTATGTGCAATGGAGGCGAAGAAAACGACGAATTCTGTGTCGACTAAAGATGATTTGCCTATTTTGCTGGAACAGCATAAAGAAGTGCTGTTCAAAAATCTAAGAGCCACTCTGCAAATAAAAATGAGAAGCAGTTGTGGAAGTCCATCGCTGCGAACCTCAGTGCTTTAAGCACTCAATCAAGGAGTGCAGAAGAAGTAAGGAAAAAGTGGCAGGACTTCTCCAGCCAAGCAAAGAGGAGGGGAGCAGAAGTGAGGGAAAAGGTGACCAGTGGTGGCATATCCACTTTGGCTCCCCTGAACCCAAAGGAAGAAATGGTCATTACATTAATGGCATTGAGCAGACTCTTTTATCCAGCGTGATGTACAACTTGTACCCTGGGGAGCAGTTGGGATTTAGGTACCTTGCTCAAAGGCACTTCAGTTATTCCTGCTGGTCCATGGAATCAAACCAGCAACCTTTTGGTCCCAAAGCTGCTTCTTTAACCATTAGGCCATGGCTTCCCCATGGCCTGGTCCTCACAGTACTGGTCCTTGCAATTCTGGGGTAACCAGCTACAGAGGGCAAACCTGGAGACTCTGATTTCTGTTGGAAAGAGGTAGTTATACCATTACCTGCCTCCCCCTCCCCAGACCCCAGTGCCTCCCCACCCTCATGGCTCTGCTGCCTCCTCATCCCCGGACCCTCTTGGCTGACCGCTTCCCAGGCTGCAGGTAGCTAGAGTACAGCTGGCCGAGAGTATCAGTGCAGCCAGGAGCTGCTCAACACTGACAAGGAGTGGCTCCAGTTGCTCAAAAGAACTGCATGACCAAAGGGAGTGGTGCCATCAAGAGCAGATGATCCTTAAACAGACAAAACTAGACCTGCTGGCCAGACAAGTGAGTTTCAGAATGGATTTGCTCAAGTGCAGTTATGAAGATTTCAACTGTTGCCACATTGGCAATGGTTCTCCCTTATATACACAATGTTACAGGTGCAGCAATTTGTCTCATTTATGACACAAAATTAGATAATCACTTGCCTACTAATGGAGTTAAATTTGATTAAAATGTGGTGATATCAATGTGACATTACAATATCCATATGCAAGTCCATATAATATTTAAATATATTCATAATGTTTTACGTATATTTATTTAATAATTAACTCAATGTGCATGCAATGTACAAGAGAAATAATTTAACACTGGCAGCATATTCAACATCAGTTTTCACCCGTTTATTGTCAGAGTCCCTCAGAGGCTCATGTGCATTCTGTGTATTTAGCTGCAAGTGAGATCTTAAAGATGTTCTTTGCCATGAAAGAGTGATCCAAGTCCATCATAACTTAAGAATGAACTAAAATACAGTACTACTTTGGCTACGACAGTGTTCAAGAAAACCACGTTAGCTTAAAGTTGGTTCTTAAGACGCAGTTAAAGACACTCTTAGCGTTAAGAGACTTTTTGGAAACCCACCCCTGATCTATCGAGGCATAGACTCCTCAAGACCTCTGAAGGTGTGCTGTGGTATCTGGCACCAAGACATTAGAAGCAGATCCTTTAAGTCCTGTAAGTTGCAAGGTGAGGACTTGTTTGTCAAGTGCATCCCACAGATGTTTGAGTAGATTAAGATCTGGACAACTTGAACTCTGCCATGTTTCTCGAACCATTTCTTTTTTTTTTTTTTTTTAAAGATATTTTTTTGGGCTTTTTGCACCTTTATTGGATAGGACAGTGTAGAGACAGGAAATGAGCGGGAGAGAGACAGGAAGGGATCGGGAAATGACCTCGGGCCGGAATCGAACCCGGGTCGCCCGCATTCATGGTATGGCGCCTTAACCACCTGAGCCACGACGCCCCCCTCTCGAACCATTTCTGAACAATTTTTGCAGTGTGGCATGGTGCATTATCTTGCTGAAAGAGGCCACTGACTTTAGGAATACCGTTGCCATGAAGGGGTGTACTTGGTCTGCAACAATGTTTAGGTTGGTGGTACGTGCCAAAGTAACATCCATATGGATGCCAGCACCCAAGGTTTCCCAGCAGAACATTGTTCAGAGCATCACACTGCTTCCACTGCCTTGCTTTCTCCTCATAGTGCACCCTGGTGCCAGCAAATTGTGTATTAGCTCTTCTGTGGGATCAGAACAGACAGGCTAGCCTTCACTCACCATGTGCATCATTGAGCCTTGGGCACCCATGACCCTGTTGCCAGTTCACCAGTTGTCCTTCCTTGGACAATTTTTGGTAGGTACTAACCACTGTGTACTGGGACACCCCACAAGACCTAGTGTTTTGGAGATGTTCTGACCCAGACATCTAGACATAACAATTTTTCCTTTGTCAAAGTTGCTCAGATCCTTATGCTTGCCCATTTTTCCTGCTTCCAACATGCCAACTTTGAGAACTGACTGTTCTCTTGCTGCATAATAATATCCCACCCTTTGACAGGTGTCATTGTAACAAGATAATTAATGTTATTTACTTCACGTGTCAGTGGTTTAAATGTTACAGCTGATTTGGTGTATAAGCCCACTATTCAGTGTCATCCAGAAGAGGATGGTTTCCCTTTTGAGTCTGGTTCCTCTAAAAGTTTCTTCATCATGTTGTCTCAGGGAGCTTTTCCTCAGTGCTGTTCTTCTTCCCTTGGGCTGTAGGAGCACCACTGATGACATTAACGGTCCATCATTGGTGTGTCTAGGGCATTTAAACCCTCTCCAAGCTTGATCAATAGACAATTTAGACTAGCCAGTTAACCTAACTGCATGTCTTTGGACCATGGGGAAAACCAGAGCACCCAGAGGAAACCCACACAGACACCGGGAGAACATGTAAGCTCCACACACAAAGGCCCCTCATTGGCCACTGGGCTCGAACCCAGAACCTTCTTGTTATGAGGCGACAGTGCTAACGACTACACCACTATGCTGCCCCCTCAGTGCCGTTGCCTGTGCATAAATCAGCCTCTGGATTTCTTCAAAGCCACTTTGTGAAAATGTCTATTGCTAAAAGACCTATACAAATTGAATTGAATTGAATTGAACTGAAGATCAAGTTGAGTCAAGTTAATATGTATAGTGCTTTTCACAACAGAGATTGTCACAAAGCAGCTTTACAGAAAATTAAAGACTGTAAACATGAGCTAATTTTATCCCTAATTTATCCCCCAATGAGCAAGGCTGTGGTGACAGTGGCAAGGGAAAACTCCCTCAGACAACACAAGGAAGAAACCTTGAGAGGAACCAGACTCCAAAGGGAACCCATCCTCATTTGGGTGATAACAGAAAGCATAATTATAAATAATTTGCTTCTACAGCAGTGTCTGACATAGTCACAAACTATAACTGTAATATGAATGAGACAGTGAAATGAATTGAATTAGACCACTGTGGCAGCAGGAACCTAAGCATGGAGATGGTTGATAATATTGATAACATGTCAATTGTTAATTCAAGCAATGAAATTCTCAGATTTCTGTGAAATAATGAACGGGAGGCCTTGTATTAAACATGACGTTCCACAACATATTAAGTTCTGGGCAGCACGCTGGTGTAGTGGTTAGCACTGTTGCCTCACAGCAAGAAGGTTCTGGGTTCAAGCCCAGTGGCTGACGGGGGCCTTTCTGTGTGGAGTTTGCGTGTTCTCCCCGTGTCTGCCTGGGTTTTCTCTGGGTGTTCCAGTTTCCTCCACAGTCCAAAGACATGCAGGATAGGCTAATTGGTGGCTCTAAATTGACCGTAGGTGTCAATGTGAGTGTGAATGGTTGTTTGTCTCAATCAGTGTGTTTACATGCACATAGAGAAAATCGAATTTTTGCCGTAGCTCGACTGAAATCGAAGTTCTAAATGCCATGGAAACACCTTAGCTCGGCTGAAATCGAACCGAACTGGATTTCTCGTAATCGAGCTACGCGACCTAGATTATGCGATTGTAGCCGAGCTACTTAGTGCATGTAAACCCTATCGAGCTACTTACTTCAGCACTGCCCCTTCCGGAAGTGACGAGTGACGAGACCACAAGCGGGAAACACAACAGCCTCGGTCGGCATGACAACAGTAGTAGAAACGTGGACTTCTGGAGCAATGAGGAGATAGAGTTCATGCTCCTTCAGCTTAAGGAGTTGAATATATATATATATATATATATATATATATATATATGTTGCTGTCCTTGTCGTCGTTCTTCTTATGAACACGGAACTGATAACTTTGTTTATACTCTTGAATAGCTCTTCTTCATGACGACAACCGGAAGTGTACCAACACGATGGGGCGTGTAGTGCCACCTGTGGCTCGGGTGCACAATGTACCTCACACAATAGCTCGATTTCCTTGTGTGCATGTAGGATTGGATTTCTCTGGCACCCCTGCTGGGACCCTTAGCTCGATTACCGAAAGTAGCTCGATTTGGATGTGCATGTAAACGCACTGAATGTATCAGCCCTGTGATGACCTGGCGACTTGTCCAGGGTGTACCCCGCCTCTCACCCATAGTCAGCTGGAATAGGCTCCAGCTTACCCGTGACCCTGCACAGGATAAGTGCTTACAGATAATGGATGGATGGATGGATATTAAGTTCTGGGTTCAAGTTCTAGAATTCATGTGAGAAATTTAAATTGTGGCCTTGAAATATTCACTTTTGGAATCAATATATACACATTTGCAGCCACATGGGTTTTTTTTGTTGCTTTTTTTATGCCAAAAATAACCATCACATCACCTTAGAAGCCCTATAATAATCTGACTCACACATAGTAGTTAGTGTTAAACAATAGAGGTGGAGAGGCTGTAGAGGCTGTAGGGTACATGACACCGAGAGCGTTCATGTCTGAACTAGCGTCTAAAGAGGAACATTAGCAGTGAACCTTTCTAAAATGAAGTCATTCTCATTCTGACACACTGAACTATCTCCAGCTTGTATTTTTAGAAACTCATAACCAATTTTTCCGCATGAAAACACCTTTTGTCTGCAGAACTAGTTCAGATAAAGCTGAAAATCGTTACTAAAATGAAAATCTGATTTTGCCTTATCTTTACACGATCAAACCTTTTCTCTTCTCCTCTCTATTTATATCTAGAAGCACTTCTTAAAAGTGTTATCTCTTGAGTCCTTGTCTGCGTTTTATGAAGTCTGGCGTCTTATTGCTGTCTGACAGACGGCGACTGAGAGAGAGAGAAACGCAGAGAGTGGAAGAGATTTAGGAGAATCATTATCGTCCACAGGTTCAGGGGTGTCGTGTAAAACACTGCTTACATCATCAGAGCAGCTCTGCAGTTCAGTGACCTACATCAGCCAGGTCAGACTTTTTAACGTTTCCCAACACCATTAAGGCGAGAAGGGACAGGCTATTAGTGAGGATTTAGTTCACTTGGACCATAATGGCTGCTTAAACCGGCCACGCAGCAGCAAAGCATGTGACAGCATCACAATTAAAGCAGTCAAACGGATCCTCGTGTGCAATTTAGGGCCATTTTCTGAATCTGGATTAAACACTTTGCTGAACCGAAGTGTCACATCAGTGGGGAGTCAGGAGACATTTTACTTTTGGTCTTGGCTTAAATTCTACAATTAAACTCAGCCCTTAACAACCAAAATATGAGAATAAAGTCTTTCCTGCTTTCATAATTCACTCTGCCTGTGTTAAACCATATATTATAACTTCTGTGTTAAAGGTTCTGTTTTTATATGGGGTTTCATCCTTGAAATAGTCTTGTCTTTTTTTTTTGGCAGATATGTTTGTAAAAATTTTAAGGATTCGTTTCTAGAAGAAGAAAGAAGAAAAATATTTTGAAATTAGTAAAAATGTTCAGAAATAGGTTTGATAATCTTATATTTGGTTTATTGAAACCATATTACAATAATAATAATAATAATAATAATAATAATAATAATAATAATAATAATAATAATGTCCCTGGAGATGCTGGAGTTGCTGAGAAAGAAAATAAGAAAATTGATAAGTACCAGGACTTGTGAAGGGAGGGGGCAAAGTTACGGAACATTAAAGCAAGAGTGGTTCCAGTGGTGGTGGGCGCGCTGGGCACAGTCACGCCAAACCTAATTAAATACCTTAAGTCGATTGACGTGACCACGAAGATTGAGCTGCTTCAGAAGGCAGCCCTCCTTGGAACAGCACGCCTCCTCAGAAAAGTACTTGAGGCCTAAGGTTACAAGACGTAGCTTGCCCTCAATACAGAAATTCGATTCCAGCTACCAACTTATAGCTGTGTAACAATAAATAATAGGAATAATAATAATTATTATTATTAAAAATGAATTTGCTTGCTAAGTTGTCATTTTTTGCAGTGCGTGATCCATTTCGAACCTTGACAGAAAACTCAAAATGATGTTATTTTATTCTTTTTTTCTTTTTCTTTTTGGTCATGTGAATACATATATGTTATTTACCAGCTGGGAGGTCCGTACCGTCAAATACCGTGATCGAGGTCTTGAAAGTACTGAGCGAGGCCCTTTGGGCCGAGGTCACGGTATTTCACCATACGGACCGACCTTAAGCTGGTAAATAATATATTTATTTTTTTCTTTCCCAAATTATCTAGCAGAAAACGAGAGCGCCCGAAAGGGAAAACTAAGCCGAGCCGCCATTTTGAATCCTCATTCACGGCTGTAATGCAAATTGCTTCCTCCTCAGTATACAAGTGCACTTCCATGGCAGGAAAAAAACTACATTTTGCCGCCTATGTAGTCCCCTATTTATACAAAATTGAGTCATTCAGGATTCAGCCATGTTTTTGCTCGGCGTTAGCAAGTTAGAGGTTTTTAGCTTTCTCCCGAAATGTTTTCTTTTATTTCTTCTTCCTCAGGGTAGTAAAACTCGCTTTCGCTGTGAACACTGTCGTTATCGCTATCCATGCTGTAAAATTAATGCTGTTCTCTTGAGAAATGCTGGCAAACATTTATAAGATTTTTGATAATCTTATAAATAAATCTTAGATAAATGTTGACAAAAATTGCTACGATGTTTGTTGTTGTTGTGAACTAGCGAGTCGCCAGAGGTCCGTAACTGGGGTCCGTATTGTAGGATACGGACCCGCTCACCAGCCAATCAGAGCGCAGGATTTGGACCGTGAAAAAAATAAATGACTTAATTTACTTGCCATTTCGTACCATTAAATAATGTTGATCCCAGACCTGCGACCTGATCCCGTGTGTAATGTAATGCACTCCTTTTTTCCTTTAGTTCCTTTCTTCATCTTCCTAAAGTATCTGTCAAAATATTTACTTTTGATTGAGAAATGTTATGAAGTAGCATTTGCCTTCCTTGAGATTATTGACAATTCTAATAATTTCTGATTAGCCACTTTTATTTGAAATAAATAAATTCTCTGTATTCCTATGCAGGCCCATCATCAATCAATGCATACCCCTTGCTGTCTGTTATCACCCGTCAGCCCCCTAGTGGCCTGGCACACATTCCCCAGCCCTCACCTCCTGGCCGGGTCACCCACCTGCCCATAGTGTCACCCCAGCATGCACTACCAGGTGAGCCGGTGCCCAGCGAGACGCCCGTCAGCATCAGCAGCGAGTCAGAGACGGAGCACAGCGCCCCCCGGCTGAAGAAGCCACGTCGCAGTCGCACCATCTTCACCGAGGTGCAGCTCATGGGTCTGGAGAAGAAGTTTCAGAAGCAGAAGTACCTCTCCACTCCTGACAGGTCAGCATCTGCTATACATTATTATTAAACAGCATGACGTATGAAGTCTTGCACTTGCAAATTTGTCATAATTCGCCTCGTACATTTTGCATTGATAGCAAACATGTATTTTCTTACAACTTTTGGAACATTTGTATGAGAAGTAATACAGTGTTTATAAGGTCTTCAAAGACCTGATTATCAGTTCGCACACCACTTGCTTTATTTATTTATTATTAGAATGTCATATACACACTCACCGGCCCCTTTATTAGGAACACCCATCCACACACCTGCTGTTTGATGCAGTTCTCTAATCAGCCAGTCCTTTGACAGCAGCACAATGCATCAAATCACGTAGATACAAATCAAGAGCTTCAGTTAATTAATGTTCACAATGTTCAAACATCAGAATGGGAAAAATTGTGATCTCAAAGTGGGACTTTCTTTCACTGTGTCATGGGTGTTGGTTTGAGCCAGGTGGACAGGTTTGAGTATTTCAGAAACTCCTGATCTCCTGGGGTTTTCACACACAAACAACAGTCTGTAGAATTTACACAGATAGAATGGTGCGAAAAACAAAAAAACAAACATCGAGTCGAGTGAGTGACAGTTCTGTGGGTGGAAACAAACACCTTGTTGATCAGAGACGTCAGAGGAAAATGGACAGATTGGGTCAAGCTTTTTTGCCAGGAAGGGTATAGTAACTTATAGCAACCCTTTACAACTGTGGTGAGCAGAAAAGCATCTCAGCATGCAACAGTAGAACACCACATTGGGTTCCAATGGAACAGGAATATATATTATATATATATAGTACTGTGCAAAAGTCTTAGGCACCCTATTTGTTTTTTTTTTCATACAAACTTTGGTAGAGATTTCTATTTGATGACTTCTACATTATTACATTATCGAGTCAGTACAAAACATTTTAGAGTCCAAACGTTCATTTTCCAGCACAAAATTAAGCTTTATAGAAAAAAAAAGTTTGTATCTGTGCAGTATATTCCATAAGAGAGCACTTTTCAGATCTCATCTCATCTCATTATCTGTAGCCGCTTTATCCTGTTCTACAGGGTCGCAGGCAAGCTGGAGCCTATCCCAGCTGACTACGGGCGAAAGACGGGATACACCCTGGACAAGTCGCCAGGTCATCACAGGGCTGACACATAGACACAGACAACCATTCACACTCACATTCACACCTACGGTCAATTTAGAGTCACCAGTTAACCTAACCTGCATGTCTTTGGACTGTGGGGGAAACCGGAGCACCCGGAGGAAACCCACGCGGACACGGGGAGAACATGCAAACTCCGCACAGAAAGGCCCTCGCCGGCCACGGGGCTCGAACCCAGGACCTTCTTGCTGTGAGGCGACAGCGCTAACCACTACACCACTGTGCCGCCCACTTTTCAGATTAAAAAAGGAAACATAATGAAGGCTGCTGGGTTTTGGTGCAAAATGAAGAAGCGAGTATGACAGTCAAAGTGTCCAGAAGAACTGTGGCTGGTTCTGTAAGATGCTCAGTAAAACCTACAGCTCATTTCCGCATAAAACTGCACTCACTGTACCTCAGACTACTATTTTTTTTTTAAGCAAAGGGTCGTCTCACACCAAATATTGACTTTGTTTCATTTATTATGGCTTACTGCTTACTGTTTATAGTATTTTTATTCCTAACCGAAGATTTTTTTGCATATATAAAACCACCATCAGCCAATCAGATTTCACCATGTATAGTAATTCACATTGAGCTACCATCAGAAACCATGAACAGCATGTTCATGTCTGGTCTTTTGTGCTCCAAAAAACAAAGAACTGGCCACTGGGGGCGCTATTTACAAACAGTACTTGGACCCCACAGTTCACCAGTTACGGCCATAATATTTAATATTACGATCGTGTGTACGCCTGTGTACTCTTTTAAAAAATGCAATTTGCTAAATGTGTATTTTTTTTTAAATAAATGATAGAAAATAAATATTTTCTGCATTTAGACTTTAGATATTTAGACACTGTTGCTTTGGCCATCTTTCAGCTGTAAACCAGGGAACCAATTCTAATGTAGTTGTACCTGTAACTCAGCATTAAGATCTATGATGCATAAAGACATTAGGGCACGCCACTGTAACATGCATAACATCTGGATTATTCTGTATTTAAACAAGCAGCAGTTGTTTTTTTTGTATTCGTAAGTTTAGCCGTACTGTAGAATTGAATTAAAAAGTTAACAAGACGTCAGGTTCAAATACTGGTTCCATCACAATCACCTGTATTTTTTCTGTGTCTGTACTTCATATTTCCTTTAGCAGGATCACCACTATAATTTATTTATTATTCATAAACTTTAGTGCAATATCCTTCGAGAAACAAGAATGTCCACGTAAGTATGAAACAGATTTTCATAGCCTGGGCTAGAGACAAAAAAAAAAAAAAAACTAAAGCAGATGTTGGAAACTGAATGGCATTGATTATCACTGTGACATTTTGATTTATACTTTTGGGAACGTGTCAAACACGGTTAACCTGCATGAGCCAGAACATTAGGTACCTAATGCTCTAGTCGAGAGAATAGTAACATTTTAACCTTGGGCTTTTGAATAGCTGACCAGAAATCGTCGAAAAGAAACACTACCCCCATTCAAGAGAACAGGGACACATGCCAATAACAGCAAACAGAAATGTATTACGCTGATTCCATGCCGATCATTTAATATACACACAGGTGTATATAAAACACTTTGGAGCTTTGTACAATGAGATGATGTAATCCGTGTGTCTTAGGTTCCCTCTCGTGGGTCGTTCTTTCTCAGCCTTCGCACATTTTCCATTTTATTTCAGGCTTCATGCTTGGCTGTACTGAACATACTTCCATTATAGCGTAGACTGTATTTAAAATCGGAGATAGAAAATCTACAGTCTGTCCATGAAGGAGCATAAAGTTCTAAATGTGACAGACAGACAAAAAAAGGACAATTTTATTCATCTGAATAACACACGCACACATTTTTTAACGGGAATATCAGCTGTATCAGTCCAAGAAGCCTCACCTATAGTCACACTTCACACACTGGTTCTTCTGTTGGTTCCTCTTGGGGAACCTTTAAAGGTTGAATGTAGAACCCTGCATCAGACCGTTTCCTTATTATGCAAAATCCAAGTTCTTTAAGGAGCTAAGTACTAACGAGACCATCAATGATCATGCAGCTCACTCTGGCCTCGTCTCATCCAGGAGGAACGATCTAAAGTGGGCCACCTTGCGCAATAAATGTTGCAAGCTACATACAAGCTATAGACACCCTAGGAATACCGACCTATTTGCCAGAAAGAATCCAGAAGCGATTTTTGTTGAATTGCTCATTAAGGCTTAATTAGTCCATAACTTCATTAATAATTGTAATGAAGCAAATCTGGGTAGAAGTTAGATGCACCCTAGGTACCCCTACCTTCATGCCAGAAAGAATCAACATTGGTGAAGAATTGAAGGAGAAGAAGCGATTTGTGTGGAAACTGCTCGTTATGACTTAATTGCTCCATATCTTCATTATTAATTGTGATTTATGCAAATTTGGGTAGAAGCTATATGCACCCCAGGCAGACCTACCTTCCTGCCAAAAAGAATAAAAATCAGTGAAGAATTGAGAGAGAAGAAGCAATTTTCATGAAATGTGGACGATGCTGGACAGACGACGGACAACACATGATCCCATAAACTCCTCACCTGTTGGCCCGATGAGCTAATAAGTATTCACATAGCAAAGAGTAAAATTTCTTTAAAAGTATAGACACATCCAAATTATTATAATAAAGTGCCACTGATGGGAAAAACAAACAAACAGGAAATTACACCAGATGTTTTGAAAAAAAAATCTTATCGAGAAAATTGTATTCATAAAGAAAACTCTACTGCAAGTTCTGTTAGAGTTTTGCATGATCCTATGAAATGGTTTCCTCTGGGTCATCTGGTTTCCTCCCACCACCCAACCCCCCCCCCCCATGTCAGTAGGTGGATTGGAAACTCTAAACTGGTGTCATATCCAGGGTTATTCTTAACTTGCATCCAATTTAGTCCAGCATAGGAACTAAGATCTGGATCTACAATAAGCCTGACCAGGATAAAGCAGCTGCACATTTTCAAATTCAAATTCAAATTTTATTTGTCACATACACAATCATACAGAGGGCAGCATGGTGGTGTAGTGGTTAGCGCTGTCGCCTCACAGCAAGAAGGTCCGGGTTCGAGCCCAGCGGCCGGCGAGGGCTTTTCTGTGTGGAGTTTGCATGTTCTCCCCGTGTCCGTGTGGGTTTCCTCTGGGTGCTCCGGTTTCCTCCACAGTCCAAAGACATGCAGGTTAGGTTAACTGGTGACTCTAAATTGACCGTAGGTGTGAATGTGAATGGTTGTCTGTGTCTATTACCCCTTTTCCACCAAATCAGTTCCAGGGCTGGTTCGGGGCCAGTGCTGGTTCACAACTCGTTCAACTTGCGAGCCAGATGAGAACCAGTTTGTTTTTCCATAGCTCGGGGTGCTAAGGGGAGCCACGTCATTACGTCGCTGTATACGTCAGTTACATCGCTGCATTTGCATAAACCTTGGCACGAACATCCAAGTAACAACGACACGGAGAAGAAGAAGCAGCAACAATAATGGATGACTTCGTGTTTGTACAGCTGCGGCTTCTCGTCGCTTAAAAATGGCGACCTTTCACGGTCTTGCTATTGTTGTCGGTCTTAACAACTCCGCCCCCCTGCTGACGTAAGCGGTTCTTTCCTCTGGCCCAGCAAAGAGCTGGTGCTAGCCTGGAACCGGTTTTTCTGGCCCCAGAGCCAGTTCTTTGTCAGTGGAAACAGAAAACTCGGTTCCAAACTAAGCACTGGCCCCGAACCAGCCCTGGAACTGCTTTGGTGGGAAAGGGGCAACATGTGTCGGCCCTGTGATGACCTGGCGACTTGTCCAGGGTGTACCCCGCCTTTCGCCCGTAGTCAGCTGGGATAGGCTCCAGCTTGCCTGCGACCCTGTAGAACAGGATAAAGCGGCTACAGATAATGGATGGATGGATGGACATACACAATCTTACAGAGTATGACATGCAGCGAAATGCTTATTGCGGTGCTACATAGGTTGTGAGGATAACGGTTGTGTGTGTGTGTGTGTGTGTGTGTGTGTGTTTTATATTTTATTTATTATTATAACAAATATAATAAAAAGAAAATAAGAACGTGACGATGGAGTGCTCTGCAGAATATATAGCTCTGCAATATACACTGTGGCGTATATAATATACAGAATATGTATCAATATATTTCACAAAAGAAATATTGCACTATAACGCATGCATGAATGTATATCGCACTGAAATTGGGTTGCACAAGAGAAATATATTGCACTGTAATGAGTGTATTGAAATTTACACTGCACTGTAATTAGGTTGCACAAAGACGTATAACTGCTCTAGAATGTACTGTATATGTTGTGCTTAAGTTTGATTAAATGATGTGAAGAGGTGTAAGAGATGTGGGGGATAGGGGTGAAGTGGTGATGATACCTCGTGGTTGTCCATTGTGGTTGTCTTTTATTATTTCTTGACATGTCTCCAAGACTTTATTTAAAGATACATTGATTTTTCCGACCTAAATACCGTAACGGGTAAATAGATCAACCCTTTTAGACCGTAGAGTACTTGGCCACATGTTTCTTATACTGCTCTACACACACACACCTACCTCTGATACCTGATTCAGTCTCAGAAGTGAACTAATTAAAGTCCCAGCTGAACGAAGAACATAAAGTGGGGGAAATCCCCATCCTCAGGGCACAGCACCATTGGATGTGAACACCATACTGCTGCTCTGTTCTCGTGTTCTCTCTCTCTCTCTCTCTCTCTCTCTCTGTCTCTCTCTCTGTCTCTCTCTCTGTGTGTTGTGGTTTTTGGCTCTTAAGCTCTGTAGCCATAGCTGAAAGCATGCAAGTGGCCACATAATCAAAACCTCATAAAACCAATAGTAAACATGCCAACATACAAATTTGTACAATTTATATAATTCAGTCCTAATCGTTTTTATAAGGTACAGATGATTATAATCATCATCATCAATTGACTTTAAAATAAGCCTAAAGTGCCACGTAGGTGTACGTTTCCTGTCTAAAAAACGATACTCAAAAATAATTCATTTCAGCTTTATTTATATATTGGCATCGTCACAAAGCAGCCTTACAGGAGTCCATGTTTGGGCTTGTAATGAGAAAAACGTATGCGACAACGGCATGTAAAAGGAAAAAAAACCCCAAAATTTAATGGAAGTCAAAACTAGATGGAGAACCCATATTTCTCTGGGCAACAACATATTATGTAATTAGGATATTATATTTAAAAAAGTAGGATTAAACAGCTTAAACAAATTTTCGAAACCAATGGGCAATAAAAGTTGCTGTATAAGAACAGCTCTGGCAATAATTCCAGCTGCGAGGAGTATGAAAGATTTCTATTAAAGCTCTCATTCGAACACATTATCGTTTCGATAGTAACGACTGCAAATCTCAGACTAGCATCTACTAGACAAGCTTAAGGCACATGATGTTATGTCTCTCATCTCATTATCTCTAGCCGCTTTATCCTTCTACAGGGTCGCAGGCAAGCTGGAGCCTATCCCAGCTGACTACGGGCGAAAGGCGGGGTACACCCTGGACAAGTCGCCAGGTCATCACAGGGCTGACTCATAGACACAGACAACCATTCACACTCACATTCACACCTACGGTCAATTTAGAGTCACCAGTTAACCTAACCTGCATGTCTTTGGACTGTGGGGGAAACCGGAGCACCCGGAGGAAACCCACGCGGACACGGGGAGAACATGCAAACTCCACACAGAAAGGCCCTCGCCGGCCACGGGGCTCGAACCCGGACCTTCTTGCTGTGAGGCGACAACGCTAACCACTACACCACCGTGCCGCCTAGAGGTAAAGCTGATCCCTTAAAATTTCCGGCACAACAAAGTGTTCAGGACAGAATGGACAGACTTTATTGCTGCGATTTTTTTTTTGTGTTATTAACCTCATGAGAAAGAAAAAATAGAGGCTGGTGAGGGAGCTATTAATATTAATATTAGTTTATTAGGGGCGGCACGGTGGTGTAGTGGTTAGCACTGTCGCCTCATGGCAAGAAGGTCCGGGTTCGAGCCCCGTGGTCGGCGAGGGCCTTTCTGTGCGGAGTTTGCATGTTGTCCTCGTGTCCGTGTGGGTTTCCTCCGGGTGCTCCGGTTTCACCCACAGTCCAAAGACATGCAGGTTAGGTTAACTGGCGACTCTAAATTGACCGTAGGTGTGAATGTGAGTGTGAATGGTTGTCTGTGTCTATGTGTCAGCCCTGTGATGACCTGGTGACTTGTCCAGGGTGTACCCCGCCTTTCGCCCGTAGTCAGCTGGGATAGGCTCCAGCTTGCCTGCGACCCTGTAGAACAGGATAAGCGGCTACAGATAATGGATGGATGGATGGTTTATTAGCATTATCCAAAACAAAATTTGGCTCTTACAATGCTAAAAATGCTCGAAAGATAAAGGTACACACTTAAATAGGCTAAGGATATCATCAACAATTCTAGAAAAATAAAACAAAATAAAATACATATGAGTGATTCCATGCTAATGGGGACATGAACTTATTTTTAAAAATTCACCTAAAACCATTTCTTTTTTTACCATCAGGTCACAAAACATGTAATCTTTAATGAATGATATGTTAAAAGATAACTTTAATTTTCTGAGATGTAATAAAAACATATTTATATGCCAAAGTCAGAACGTAACAGAAGTGTTGTGGACATATATATTCTCAGTTTTAACAATGTAGAATTACTTTTTGAAACATAGGAAGGTGATGTTTTAGCAAATATAATTAATAAACATGTGTAGTAGAATAAACATACACATTCTTTCAATAAGATTAACATGGTATATAGCGAGATTGTAATTAATTTGTAACAGACGCAAGATGGACAATCGTAACAGAAGTAATGGAACAGACATCATTTTGGAACTCATAGGCTTGACTTTGGCATATAAATATGTTTTTATTACATCTCAGAAAATTAAAGTTATCTTTTAACATATCATTCATTAAAGATTACATGTTTTGTGACCTGATGGTAAAAAAAGAAATGGTTTTAGGTGAATAAGTTCATGTCCCCATTTCAGTACCCATAAGCGTGGAATCGCTCATATACAATCTAAAAGAATCAAATTAATATAAATATAAAATATAACATCTAATTTATAGCTACTACATCCTAAATAATAACAGGAACTAACTCGTCTTCTAGACTTTTAACAACATTGACTGAAACTATAATTGGATAAAAACTACAACATGTTCTTAAGTCAAGTTTATTTGTATAGCGCTTTTAAGAACAGACATTTACAGAAAGCAAAGCAGCTTTACAGAAAATTGAAGCCTTTAAACACGAGCTAATTTTATCCCTAATTTATCCCCAGTGCATGCAGATTATGCACGTTTAATCTTACATGCATTAAAATTTGTATGCACTGGCAAGTTGCTGTGGTATAAGAAGAATAAAACACTCTGTAAAGGAAAATAACAAAATCAGGCATCCCAACACCTCAATGTTGATTTTCTTATTGTCTTTTATTCATATTTCAAAGGAATCCATGTGATAACCATGCTTCTGACAGACGTGGCACAATTTACAATCTAAATATATCCTTTGTAAGCATTGTGTGGCTCTGAATGACCGTATGAGACAGAGACGTCATTTCATTTCTATACATGAACCCAAGAAAAGAGTGAGAAAGATGACTAATTTCTGTGTATGCATTGATTTGCTCAATTCCAACAGATCTATGTGTGTGACATCAAAGTGACATTGAGCGTTTGACTGCCTGGCTGGGAGAGGCAGTGCGGTAGAGCTAGTTAATCCTCTCGGGCTGTTGCGAGCTACTTTGAAGGAAGACATGGCAGGAATCTCTGTGTGATCGTTTGATAGCACGGCTGTTTGATACCGCGCTCTCTGTACGGTCCAGGCACAGCCATGGCTATCACATTACCGCCAAACCAATCGCTGAATTAGTCATGGAAAGCTTGCCGGAGTGGCCAAAGGAAGTCCGGCTGCCTTGAAGAGAGCAATGAGCTTGTATGATAGGATTACCTTTTTTTTTTTCCCCGAATAGATAAATGGTGACAGGATTGAGTGGAAGGTCTGCAGTGTGGGACGACTATTCCAGACGGAACAGTGTGTCCTCCTTTGATATGTCACTGCAGTTTTACTGATTATGCTGTGATTAGATGGACATCTGGACTGGCAGAGATGGCCACCCACTGGGTTTTCTGTATAGGATAACAGATGACTTTAGGATGCGGATCAGTGGTCTTCCCCTTTGCTGCCATGTTAACAGGATGACAATAATTTTTTCCGAACAGGTGCACACTCAGGATGGACAAATCATAAATTCATTAGCTTGAACACCAGATAAGTCAAAACTCCAGCATGCTGCTACCCTTTCTTTCTTGCCTTTACCTTCTCTTATGATGATAAAGGATTGCGCTTGCATCTTCAAAAGCAGAAGGCAGAAATCTTTTGGCTCATTAAGATGTTATTTGAGACTGGGATCTGTCTAGTGTCTTCTAGTGTTGTAGTTGAGTCACTAAACCTCGAGTCTGAGTCCAGTCTCGAGTCCCCAGTGTTCAAGTCTGAGTCAAGGTCAAGTCCGAGTTGAGTCCACTATTGATCTGAATTGAGTCTGACACAAATGACACAGCTGTTACACACACACTCTCTAAAACACACTGGAATTACCATGGAAATGTTTACAAGCCCTCAAATGCTAGCACTAGGTTCTGTTCTGCTAGCAATGGGATTCGCTAAGAACAAGACTCCAACCACACCATTTCACGGTGGCTGTTGCTGCCTTTATGTGAAAGCGTCTCTGCTGCTGTGTCGGACTAAAGGCCTCTGCATGCTCTTGCGACAAGGCTTTCGCAGATAGCTTTACGCAGACAGTTGTAATTTATCGTTGAGCGGGGAGTAATAGGCGTGTGCGATGTTATTCACTGCCACAACGCAAGGGGGCGCGAAGTCGCGAAATCACTAGGAGTAGTTGGTGGGTGTGGTTAGTGGAGTGTTTATCCTCCGGTTACTTATAATGACTAGAACAGGAGTCGTATAGATGTACGTACTTCCTCACTTCCTCGATCAACCGCTCTTCGTGCTGCTCCATCTTCGCTCGTGTTTTTAAAAATGGCGGTCGTGAAAACAAACCAAACTGGGAAAGTAGGGAAGCGGAAGTGCGTGTACAGCGGATGTAGAGTGGACCAATCAGAGCCCTCTTGTCTGCGACGCTGTCTGCGAGGCTTCTGCGGTGGTCACAATTTTTGGGAGGTGCGCGCAGAACGTCTGCGAAGGTGGGGGGGCTACGCAGACACTGTCTGCGACACTATCTGCGAGGACTGGGTTGTCAGCATAAATTGGCCTGCTCAACTGCCCCATTTTAGTTAACAGGCTACAGATAAAAAGCTTGTTCATCGCTCAGAAAGCCCCGCCCACTATCAACAGGGCAAATAACATGAGAGAGGGTTAACACTAGCTAGTTCATCAGTCAGCAAGCGAGCCCCGCCCACTATCAACAGAGCAATGAGCATAGTGCGTCACTTCCTTCTCTGGGTGGAGTCTTGCCAAATGACGATTGAAGTTCGAGGTTGTCCCCATCGTCTCCTCGATAGTTCTTCTACATATGGAACACATAGCAGTGCATTTTTTCCCCACTGTCTGTATAAGCAAAGCGGACAATCCTAGGGACGCTCTCTCCAGGCATTTTAGCGCCATTAACGTTAGTTTGTTCCTGAACATGACATATGAACAGGTGAACGTGCATTCTCTTGCATGGAATTAGTATAAAAATTAATGTAGATATAAATATCTTAGGGCGGCACGGTGGTGTAGTGGTTAGCGCTGTCGCCTCACAGCAAGAAGGTCCTGGGTTCGAGCCCCGGGGCTGGCGAGGGCCTTTCTGTGTGGAGTTTGCATGTTCTCCCCGTGTCCGCGTGGGTTTCCTCCGGGTGCTCCGGTTTCCCCCACAGTCCAAAGACATGCAGGTTAGGTTAACTGGTGACTCTAAATTGACCGTAGGTGTGAATGTGAGTGTGAATGGTTGTCTGTGTCTATGTGTCAGCCCTGTGATGACCTGGCGACTTGTCCAGGGTGTACCCCGCCTTTCGCCCGTAGTCAGCTGGGATAGGCTCCAGCTTGCCTGCGACCCTGTAGAAGGATAAAGCGGCTAGAGATAATGAGATGAGATGAGATAAATATCTTATGCCAAATTATTATGGCATGTTACAAAAAATAAAGAAAAAAAATCTGAGTCCTCGTCTCCGATTTACGAGTCCGAATGCAGTTAATGCACAAGTCATCAGTGCTCAAGTCCAAGTCAAGTCACGAGTCATTAAAATTAGAACATGAGTCAGACTCAAGTCCGTGTCCTGGACTCGAGCACTACAAGCCTGGTGTCTTCGTTTTTGCTCTATGTGGTGTTTAAATGTGAGATGGTGGCATCTTGAGCTAGCATCTAACATCCGAGTTATAGTTTCACGCTGCTCTGGATTGTATTGTACTTTGCTAAGTTTAGTCGAGTTTTCCATTCATATTCCTAATTTCAAAAATATTGTGTAGCAACTTTTCAAGCTAATTAATATACCAATTAAGAGTAGTTCCTCCCAAAAGCCAGACCATGCCCTTGGTGTAACATAAGGTTAGAGGTTCAGTGTGTTTGTTGTATTCGGGCAAATCAGGAGTCAGAAAACAGGCAACCAGAGTGATCATAGTCAAGTGCAATGAGAAATAGAACAGGCTTACACCAAGACAAAAGATTGGGAATGTACCATACTATTAACAAGACTTGTTATAAGACAGCAAGCAACTAAGGAGCAAACGCGGAACAGGTGAACACAATCAGTAACGGATGACTAACAGGACAGGGCTGGACTCGAGACTACAATAGAAATGAAAACAAAAACATATGATGCTTGTTGCCAAAGGGACCACGAAGAAAAGGGGAATCTGTGACACTCACCATAACTCTGATTTGATCATTTGGCCTAATTCTTTTACAGGTAGTCTTGATTTGCATTGTGTGTCTTTGTGTATGTGCAGATTGGACCTGGCTCAGTCTCTTGGTCTCACCCAGCTCCAGGTCAAGACTTGGTACCAGAACAGACGCATGAAATGGAAGAAAATGGTAAGTCTAGCATAATAACCTTGATATACGGTAATAGCGACTATTTCTCTGGTTGGAAATGAGCACTTCTTTGCTGATATGGGTGGAGAAGCTCAATAAGGGATGTGACATGGCATAGTTGGTATGCTCACACTTGGGGCAAATGTTCTGCTAACAATATACGCTTAGTCATTTGGTTCTTAAGGGTAATGAGAGCAGCTAATCTGATTTAATGTCGCCTAAACATCTCTTTACCTCTGCCAACTTTTTTTTTTTACCTCTGCCTCCATTTGTTTGTTGGTTGGTTGGTTGGTTGGTTGGTTGGTTTGTCTGTTCCCAACATTCTGTACACTACCGTTCAAAAGTTTGGGGTCACTTTGAAATGTCCTTATTTTTGAAAGAAAAGCACTGTTCTTTTCAATGAAGATCACTTTAAACTAATCAGAAATCCACTCTATACATTGCTAATGTGGTAAATGACTATTCTAGCTGCAAATGTCTGGTTTTTGGTGCAATATCTCCATAGGTGTATAGAGGCCCATTTCCAGCAACTCTCACTCCAGTGTTCTAATGGTACAATGTGTTTGCTCATTGCCTCAGAAGGCTAATGGATGTTTAGAAAACCCTTGTACAATCATGTTAGCACAGCTGAAAACAGTTTAGCTCTTTAGAGAAGCTATAAAACTGACCTTCCTTTGAGCAGATTAAGCCCATGTTTACATTAGACCGTATCAGCGGATCATCAGATTAACGTTTTTAAAACGATTAGTGTGCACACAGCAACACCAATACACGATTTGCGTGCACACAGCAACACCAATACACGGATACGCTCGGCTCCGCAGGCATCCTGCGCTCCAAATCACTCCGCCCTGAACAGCGAGTGCCCTCTGGAGGGTGCGCACTCCGGCCCTGCGCAGCTCACAGAGCGCGTGAGTGAAGTGCACAAGCAGTGATTCGGGACTGAGCCGCTGTGTGTGTGATCCCAGCGCATATCACTTACCACTTGCAAGTGGAAGGATGGTAAGCCTAAAGACAATCATAACTACACAATGGGCAGTATTTGCATCAGTATTTGCAGTATTTTCATACTTTTATACTCTTTAATGAAAGGTGATACAAGGCGGAAGTCCGCGCCGTTTTTCAGCAGTCGCGTCACATGACCAACGCCAGCGAATCAGGAAGGTGGATGTCACAGTGACGTTGTCCAATGACGACGCCAGCTAGAGCTCAGCACAGCGTATCCGCGTATTCTCAATGTTTACACAGCACCGGACCAGACACGATCTGGATTGAATGCGTGGACCCTGGCGGATTCCCGTTTCCCGGCGTTTCCAGGCGGTTTAATGTAAACGGACAGTGCATCTGCGAAGAAAACGAGATAGATACAGTCTAATGTAAACTTGGCCTGAGTTTCTGGAGCATCACATTTGTGGGGTCGATTAAATGCTCAAAATGGCCAGAAAAATGTCTTGACTATATTTTCTATTCATTTTCCAACTTATGGTGGTAAATAAAAGTGTGACTTTTCATGGAAAACACAAAATTGTCTGGGTGACCCCAAACTTTTGAACGGTAGTGTAAGTCAAAATGTAGCAGGAAATTCCATTCACTAGAAATATTGATGACATTTCTACTACACCCACACACATCAATGCACTCATCCAATGCAGAGGTGCCAAAACTGCCAACAAGAAGATCCTGGTCATAGTGTGTGTGTGTGTAGGGTGGGGTGAGGCTTTTTCAGACAGACCATAAATTGCTAATTGAAGAACCATAAACTGAAGAAGATTTATTTAACTGTAAATGGATTTACGGCCAACCCGATTGTTATGTAAACAAATTTTATACAATTGTTATCAAATTTATCTCAGTACTTTATACATACAGTATGTCTACTCTGCAGTCTATGTCCCTGTCCCATGTCCGTGCTCTTTTATTCCTTAACAACAAAAGCACATTCCACATTTTTGTAGATCATGAACCCATTTGCATTTCCCCCATTGATATCCAGCTAGACTTTTATTTGGTAGCATGTGAGATAACTGATCTTGTGATACAGTTGAGTTGCACACATTGCAAAACAGTATGCTAGTTCTGGCAGGTGCAATTCTGGAGAGTATGTCTGGGTAAAGTTTGCTCGCTACTTCATTTTTTTCCCCTTGAGAACACAAATAATCTCGGTAGCAAATGTCTATTTTGACTGCTACTTATAATTATTGGCTCCTCCATTTTTGTTTTTATTTTTTTAAACAAAAAAAAGAGAAGCCATGGCTTCTTCTTTTCTACTGGTTCATAAGATACAACTACACATCTTTTACTTCCCATATCCTTTCCCAAAAAGACAGTGAATTGACTTTTCCTTCAGGCAAATGTTATTTGTGTTTGGTCTGATCACTGGTTTGTGTTTGGTCTGACCACCGAAGAAGCAGGGCTTTCATCGCAAATGCTTTGACTAAACTGTAAATATCAGCACTTCTGCTCATGCACTTATATTCAGATCAGGAAAATATGGTATATGTATAATATTTACTCGAGAAAATATTATATATAAGAAGTTCAAAAAGGGGCGGCACGGTGGTGAAGTGGTTAGCGCTGTCGCCTCACAGCAAGAAGATCTGGGTTCGAGCCCTGTGGCCGGCGAGGGCCTTTCTGTGCGGAGTTTGCATGTTCTCCCCGTGTCCGCGTGGGTTTCCTCCGGGTGCTCCGGTTTCCCCGACAGTCCAAAGACATGCAGGTTAGGTTAAATGGTGACTCTAAATTGACCGTAGGTGTGAATGTGAGTGTGAATGGTTGTCTGTGTCTATGTGTCAGCCCTGTGATGACCTGGCGACTTGTCCAGGGTGTACCCCGCCTTTCGCCCGTAGTCAGCTGGGATAGGCTCCAGCTTGCCTGCGACCCTGTAGAACAGGATAAAGCGGCTACAGATAATGAGATGAGATGAGATGAAATTCAAAAAGGTTTTCTACACATATTATACTGTTATTTGAAAAATAAACATTTTCAGTGTCAGGGATTCACGTTTAATTGAAGGAGCTAATGTTCAGGATGTGGTGCTGTTGGAGTTAAAAAGCCTCATAGAGGCTGACTGATTTTTGAGCAATTTTGCTGTGCTATATAGCTTAACCTTGTCATTTGGATGCCTGTATTTCATAACCGAAGTACAAGTAAAATGGACCACCAAGCTACAGAGCAGAAATTCGAACCCTACCATTAAAAATCCATTAGACAGTTTTTAACCCGTACGCCATATACAATGTCGAAAAAGCTTCAGCCTAGAGGCAGTATCCTTAAGTGTGTGTATACACCTCTGTGTTTTAGTCATGAAAGATGATTTATAATACAATGCAGGTCCGTGTCAGTGCGGTCAAAATCTTCTCCATGGACTAAAGCTCTCTAGAAGATTTCCTCTCAGGAATTAATGACCACACATCTTCCTTTAATCACTATAATAACCGCATTGACCTTTGACCTTGGTTTTCATTTGTCATGGTCCCATTAAAGAGCATCTTGTGTCTCTTTGTGTGTCTTCAGGTGCTAAAAGGAGGACACGAGGCCCCGACGAAGCCTAAAGGCAGACCCAAGAAGAACTCCATCCCCACCACGGAGGAGATTGAGGCAGAGGAACGACGGCTCGCCCAACTGGCTGAGGAAGAGGAACAGCTGAGAGGGGAAGTTCAAGCCAGGTTTCAGGAGCAATTCAAAAAAGAAGTGTTTCAGTCACAACCACAAGACCTGAGCACAAGTGGGCAGAGTGAGAACCTCCATTCCCTGAACCTGGAGGTCTCAGATGGTGAACAAGTTCCTCAGTTAACACCAGAGAGCTAAATTAGCGTCTACATCATGCCAAAGACTGAGAGTACCAAAATTGCTTAGTGCCTCCGATCACCATAGCGCCAAAGACATGAAAAGACATTCGGTCTCATTTAAGGAGTAGTGTTTCACTCTGTAATGTTGCTTTACATACTCCTGTGGCTCCTTTTGCAGTATTTTATGATCACCCACGTGCAGCCAAATGTACTTTGACTAAATTCTCCTAATGCAGGTACACCGTGTACCAAACGGACAAACAGTAAGTGTTTATGTTTTATTTTTCCTGAGCGATTTGCTCTCCTACACCATAATGGCTGCCTATTTTATTGCCTGTGTTGTTTGTGTCGTCTGTGTACACCTGTCTCCCACTCTCTGCCAAAGATCATATATCTGAAATATTGAAATACCCTTAGAGGTAATAGTGCCTTTTTTATTGTCACATTCAAACACTTTTTTTTTCCCATTAAGTGCCAGAAATGAGAAAAAAAAAACAACCACAAGTGTACACTTGTACAGGAGGGTTTTTTGTTTGTTTGTTTTAATTTTTTATGATTAGATATGACTTTGTACAGGAAGCTTTGCAAAGGGGGTGGGGGATTAATAAAAATAATTTAGGGTTTAATTAATACTATAAAATGTCTCATCTCATCTCATTATCTGTAGCTGCTTTATCCTGTTCTACAGGGTCGCAGGCAAGCTGGAGCCTATCCCAGCTGACTACGGGCGAAAGGTGGGGTACACCCTGGACAAGTCGCCAGGTCATCACAGGGCTGACACATAGACACAGACAACCATTCACACCTACGGTCAATTTAGAGTCACCAGTTAACCTAACCTGCATGTCGTTGGACTGTGGGGGAAACCGGAGCACCCGGAGGAAACCCACGGCGAGAACATGCAAACTCCGCACAGAAAGGCCCTCACCAGCCACGGGGCTCGAACCCGGACCTTCTTGCTGTGAGGCAACAGCGCTAACCACTACACCACCGTGCCACTGGATTATTATTATTATCATCGTCATCTTGCATATTCCAAAGCACATTTTCTCTATTGGAAAGCTAAAATCTGTTTGGTTTTTGAAAAAGCTTTATGTAATTTCAGGACTTTTTTTTTATATACATGAAAACCTTATTATTTTTTTTTCTTTTTGTAAAATAATAATAATAAATAAATAAATAAATAAATAAATATAAACAGGATTTCTTTTTTTTTAATTTTTTTATACAAAGCCAAAATAATTTTATGTAATTTCAGGACATTTAAGTGGATGACAAGCTACCGAAACACAACATTTGAATATTTTAAAAAGGTGAAAATGATCAAATTATTCTTCCCTCCTTTCTTCCTTTCCTTTAATTAAAAAAAGGATTTCTTTCTTTCTAAAACTAAAACCATGGCCTTGTTTTTTTAAAAGTTGATCTAATTTCAGGACCTTTATACACAAGAGAAATTATATTTGAATAATTGATGCTTTGTATTTATTTTGTTTGTAGGAATCAAGCTTTGTTTAAACTGTATACAACCCTGCAGAAATGACATACTCACATACAATATCTGGGATGATCGTATGGACAGTGTAAAGTATTGCTTTCATGTTTTTTTTTTTTTTTCCCCGTGTTAATATGTTGTGGAGCTGAGACGGGACGGCCATTTGAAGCAGCCTGGCTTTTACGCCTTAAATAAATCCTCTTTACCTGTCAGGGACATGGGCAACTTCATAAATCAGTGTGGCAGCCGGTAAAACGAGGAAACTGACAAATGTGAGTGTGTGCAGGAGGCAGTGTGGCCCGAGGCAGAGGCGCACACACCTCCACCCTGCTGACTGACAATCAACTAGACTGAGATCTCTGCAGCATGCTTCCAGTTCCTGGCTCATTTCTGCCTGATGTACAAAAAAAAAAAAGGAAAAAAAAGTATATATACTTTAATATATATATTAAAGCTCATGCTGTTATTACTTTCTTTTTTTTTTACAGTTTGAAAAAATATCCATTAATATACCGTGAAATATAGATTGATCGAAAATCTAGAAGTGTTTCTGCATAAGCAACTGATTTACTTTTCATTTTTGGGAAAGTCGACTATAAATATTTGTTAACAGTTAGATTTTTTTTTCCCATCTCACCCAATCTGTAATTTCTGCCTACTTGAGTGTGTGTGTGTTTTTTTTCATATTTAATAACATTTAATAAAGAAAATAATCAGTTACTGTACATCAGGGTCAAAAGTCATTCAGAGGTATGTTATGTTACCATTTCAAATGTATGTGGTGGGAAAACTATGGACTTGCATTATAAGTTTGCTGATCTTATTATTCTTTCTCAGTCAAGAATCATGTAAGCAATTTCATCAAGCTGTAAATAATGCTTCGTAAGGTTTAATAATGTTTTACTGTAGTAAACCGAGTGTTATAACACAAGTGTCCTGCACAAACTTTATAGCCAGTAATGTAAATAAAGCCTGTGAAGGATGATACAGCAAATACATAATCAATCGATTGATTAATTTGATTGATTGATACTTAAAAAAAAATAATTAACATTTAACATGTCATCATTGAGGGCGGCATGGTGGTGTAGCGGTTAGCGCTGTCGCCTCACAGCAAGAAGGTCCGGGTTCGAGCCCCGTGGCCGGCGAGGGCCTTTCTGTGTGGAGTTTGCATGTTCTCCCCGTGTCCGCATGGGTTTCCTCCGGGTGCTCCGGTTTCCCCCACAGTCCAAAGACATGCAGGTTAGGTTAACTGGTGACTCTAAATTGAGCGTAGGTGTGAATGTGAGTGTGAATGGTTGTCTGTGTCTATGTGTCAGCCCTGTGATGACCTGGCAACTTGTCCAGGGTGTACCCCGCCTTTCGCCCGTAGTCAGCTGGGATAGGCTCCAGCTTGCCTGCGACCCTGTAGAACAGGATAAAGCGGCTAGAGATAATGAGATGAGATGAGATGTCATCATTGAGTGCATCCTCCAAAGTGAATCATATGTTTAAAAAATTATGACTAAAATGTAATCTTTTCCCTCCATTTAAAAAATATTTTATTTTATATGATAGACAGATAGATAGACTTTATTTCAACAGGGTGGCCCATTCAGCACAGCTGGTATCCATAGGGGCCCTGCAAAACTACACTAAATTACAATTTCAAAAATACAATATGAAACACTCTGTACTAATTTACAACTTCAAGAATACATTACAATAATCTTTAATCATCTCATTAACATATTTAATCTAAAAAAATACTTAAAACTATCATGGTCTTAAGAGGGAAAAAAATGCAATGAAAATTATAAGATAAAAAACTGACAAAAATATAATAATTATACAATATAAATAAGACTATGAAAAATGTGACCTAATGAGCCTTTTACATTGATTTAGAGACGTAGTTGATTTAATATTTGCTGGCAGTGAATTAAAAAGTATTGAACTTGAGTATCTAAAAGTTCGTTTACCGAGCGTAAGCTTAGGTTTTGGTACCGTAAATGCAGGTCAGATTTACGTTGAGTGTTATAACTATGAATCATTGAGTTCCTAGTGAAATAATCGCTCAAATATTAGGAACTACAGTTAGGTCCATATATATTTGGACACTGACACAAATTTTGTTTTTTCACCTGTTTACTGAAACATATTCAGGTTATAGTTATATAATGGGCATGGACATAAAGTCCAGACTTTCAGCTTTCATTTGAGGGTATCCACATTAAAATTGGATGAAGGGTTTAGGAGTTTCAGCTCCTTAAAATGTGCCACTCTGTTTTTAAAGGGACCAAAAGTAATTGGACAATTGACTCAAAGGCTATTTCATGGGCAGGTGTGGGCAATTCCTTTGTTATGTCATTCTCAATTAAGCAGATAAAAGGCCTGGAGTTGATTTGAGGTGTGGTGCTTGCATTTGGAAGATTTTGCTGTGAAGAAAACATGCGGTCAAAGGAGCTCTCCATGCAGGTGAAACAAGCCATCCTTAAGCTGCGAAAACAGAAAAAACCCATCCGAGAAATTGCTACAATATTAGGAGTGGCAAAATCTACAGTTTGGTACATCCTGAGAAAGAAAGAAAGCACTGGTGAACTCATCAATGCAAAAAGACCTGGACACTCACAGAAGACAACAGTGATGGATGATTGCAGAATAATTTCCATGGTGAAGAGAAACCCCTTCACAACAGCCAACCAAGTGAACAACACTCTCCAGGAGGTAGGCGTATCAATATCCAAATCTACCATAAAGAGAAGACTGCATGAAAGTAAATACAGAGGGTTCACTGCACGGTGCAAGCCTCAAGAATAAAAAGGCTAGATTGGACTTTGCTAAAAAACATCTAAAAAAGCCAGCACAGTTCTGGAAGAACATTCTTTGGACAGATGAAACCAAGATCAACCTCTACCAGAATGATGGAAAGACAAAAGTATGGCGAAGGCGTGGTACAGCTCATGATCCAAAGCATACCACATCATCTGTAAAACACGGTGGAGGCAGTGTGATGGCTTGGGCATGCATGGCTGCCAGTGGCACTGGGTCACTAGTGTTTATTGATGATGTGACACAGGACAGAAGCAGCCGGATGAATTCTGAGGTATTCAGAGACATACTGTGTGCTCAAATCCAGCCAAACTGATTGGTCGGCGTTTCATAAGACAGATGGACAATGACCCAAAACATAAAGCCAAAGCAACCCAGGAGTTTATTAAAGCAAAGAAGTGGAATATTCTTGAATGGCCAAGTCAGTCACCTGATCTCAACCCAATTGAGCATGCATTTCACTTGTTAAAGACTAAACTTCAGACAGAAAGGCCCACAAACAAACAGCAACTGAAAACTGCTGCAGTAAAGGCCTGGCAGAGCATTAAAAAGGAGGAAACACAGCATCTGGTGATGTCCATGAGTTCAAGACTTCAGGCAGTCATTGCCAACAAAGGGTTTTCAACCAAGTATGAGAAATGAACATTTTATTTACAATTATTTAATTTGTCCAATTACTTTTGAGCCCCTGAAATGAAGGGATTGTGTTTAAAAAATGCTTTAGTTCCTCACATTTGTATGCAATCATTTTGTTCAACCCACTGAATTAAAGCTGAAAGTCTGAACTTCAACTGCATCTGAATTGTTTTGTTCAAAATTCATTGTGGTAATGTACAGAACCAAAATTAGAAAAATGTTGTCTCTGTCCAAATATTTATGGACCTAACTGTAAATTACAAAGGCATTTAATACCAGCAAACACTCATTGTTTTGTTTGTCTCTAAATCAGAGATGGGTTTCCCAAAAGCCTCTTAACGCTAAGAACATCTTGACTAGGCAAGACAGTGTTCATTGTGATGCTCGTTCTACCATTTAACGATGATCTTTGTGCTACGATGCTTTTGGGAAACCCACCCTAGTCCAGTTTAAAACTTCTATCGCATCTTTAGGTGGTGTTTACATTAGACCGTATCCGTATCGTTTTCGTTGCAGATGCACTGTCCGTGCACATTAAAACGCCGGAAAACGACGCCACTGGCGGAACAGTTTGAATCCGCCAGGGCCCACGTATTCAACCCAGTACGTATCTGATCCGGTGCTGTGTAAACATTGAGGAACGAGGATACGCAGTGCTGAGCTCTAGCTGACGTCGTCATTGGACAACGTCACTGTGACATCCACCTTCCTGATTCGCTGGCGTTGGTCATGCCACGTTGGTCATGTGAATGAGCAATACAGGAAGTGTGTTGAGGAAGTCATTAAGTGAATGAGCAATACAGGAAGTGTGTTGGTTACCGTAGCACTAAATAGTCTTGTTGTAATCGCAAAAAACGGCCGTTCTGCGAGGTGAAGAGTGTACCGAACACTGTTAGATCCTTCTAGCATAAACACGAAGGCCATACACGGTGTAAAAAAAGGCGTTATTGTAGTACCAGTACCGCCGATAACAGACTGGCATACTTCATTTTTTACAACGACATCCTTCCACTTGCAAGTGGTGAGTGACTTGCACATGCCCGATATACACTGGGATCATGTGACGTGCCGTCTAATTAGTCATGTGATTAGCGTATCCGTGTATTGGCGTTGCTGTGTGCACGGGGAACGGTTTTGTTGCAGGCACAGAAATTTTGTGTGTGTACGCGAATCGTTTTAAAAACGTTAATCTGATGATCCGCTGATTCGAAATAATGTAAACAGGAGAGGAGTCTCGTCTGGTGATACCGCGAGCAGCTCGATTTTGTAGCTTCTGAAAGTTCGTGCAACTTCCAACGGATAAACTACCCCATGCACCGTCAGCATGGCTTAGAACCGGTTCAGTTATACTACAGTAAACATATTTTGCAGCTTTGAAAGTGAGACAGGGTCGATAGTAAACACATGCATGATAATATTAGTATTTAATTATTTATAGGACGTTATTAGAGGTTTATAACTAAGGCATTATTAGTTTTTTTTTTTTTAAGAATGCTTACAAGGAGTCATTACTAACTTAATGAACTATGAACAAAATAATCACAGCACAGTTATAATGATTTATGAATATAGGCTTCATAAAAATCTCTCTCTCTCTCTCTTAAGGAAGCATTAGGAAAAAATTCCTGGACCCATTTCATTTCACACTGGCCTCTTAAGCTTTTCACTGACATCCGTAAATCTGTTCAATCAAACCCAAGTCCCTGAATTCAGTTTTTCCCAGTTCCTGTAATAGGGTTATTTCATTCATAAAACACTTAATTCATCCTTTTCTGTGCTACGGCAAGTTACAGCAAACCCACGGCTTATTAATAATGCTTTATCCTTCCCTACACAAATAATTCATCCTTTCTTTTGGTTGACACAGCGTAACCTGTTCAATTACAAATAAACTGAAGGCATAGGCTAGGGTGTGTTGTAACACGTTTAATCCCCCCCCCCCCCCCCCCCCCCCCGCCCTATTTTAAACCTGAACGATTTCACAGCGAGCCCATCCAACAGGTTTGGAGTGTGCAACGTATTTATGTGGGCTGATGGCATTCATGCATGATTGATGGAATAAATATTATGAGCTAACAGTGTATTTGCACACCCTGCACACGTACACGTACACACACACACACACACTGAACATGCTTTCAGCTACAATTAATGGTTCCACTTCCAACTGTGTGTGTGTGTGTGTGTGTGGTTCTCGGAACGTGTCTTGCATTTAGATCATACAGTTCTTTTTGAGTACTTGTGTGCATGCCATTGTTTGTGCGTGCGTATGTGTGTGTGGTTCTTGGAGCGTCTTGCATTTAGATCAGACAGCTCTTTCTGAGCATTTGTATGTGTGTGTGTGTGTGTGTGTGTGTGTGTTTCTCGGAACAAGACTTGCATTTAGATCATACGGTTCTTTCTGAGCATTTGTTTGCATGCCATTGTGTATGTGTGTGCTTATGTGTATGTATGTTTGCATGTGTGCAAGGTAAAGATGAGGGTAAAAGCAGGCCTGAGGCAAAGTAAGGCAAGGAAACTCAAAGTAAAATACTGGGTCAGCAGTTATTAATGAACAATGTCATGAAAAGTAGTGCACTGCTTAGACTCATCTGCTTTAGTAAATATGAAGCAAGAGTCAGTAGCTCTCTACCACCACTATATGAGAAGTATTATTGCTTTGCATTATTAATTGCAGTAACTTGGAACGTATAAATGAAAAGAGTATAATGGCTAGGAGATGCATAACACAATAACATTACCATAACACAAAGCAAACGTCCCGAAAACCAGCTGTACGATTTTGGGCCAGTTTTGGTTTCGCTGACAAGTATTTACATTGTACAAGAATTTTTGACGTCAGGGACCTGTTACAGCATATTATTCTATCGACATTCACTGGATATGAGCATTTGTGCGCTCTGATTGGTTACTCTACTACAAGGCTATCAGCTCATATCCCGTGAGTAGAGAAACAAAATGGCCGAGCGTGTTGCTGAACCAACCGAGGACAAAATAAAAACTCTACTCGAAAACAAAACCACAAAAACAACCAAAAATGCAACGAAATATGGAATGAAAGTATTTGATGGTAAGAACGTATCTTTTCTTAAAAATCATTTTTCAAGAATTATTATTATTATTATTATTATTATTATTATTATTATTATAGCATTTTCACAAATTGCTCTGGTCATTTCGCCGGTTTGTTTATATTCTTCGTCTTTAAGCATTGAAATTTGTTGAATTTTTTTAGACTGGTTCAAAAACTCAAAGAAGTTTGAAAATTACAGAACTGGAATGTTCAAGGAAGAATGATATAAATGTCTAAAGCTATTCTATACCTCGGCATGACAGCAAGATGGCACTTTCTACAAAACAAAAAAAAAATGACACTAAAGTCAATTCATGCAGTCATCGATAGGGTTTTAAGAAGTCCACCTCAGTGGAAATGATTTTGTTGGATGTTTTGTATGAAGTTTTTATTTATCGAATTTGCAAAAAAAATGCTCTGTTTTTCAAAATCCAGTGCATGTGGATAAAATAAAACAATTATTCCACGAAATCGAGTCATACATGAGCTGATAGCTGACAAGGTGCGTAGCTACACGTTTCGTTGGCTATCAGCTCATGTACAACTCGATTTTGTGGAATAATTGTTGATCGGTCCTGCACACCGGCTTGGAGGAATTTTAGCCCATTCCTCCGTACAGAACAGCTTCAACTCTGGGATGTTGGTGGGTTTCCTCACATGAACTGCTTGCTTCAGGTCCGTCCACAACATTTTGATTGGATTAAGGTCAGGACTCTGACTTGGCCATTCCAAAACATTAACTTTATTCTTCTTTAACCATTCTTTAGGAGAACGACTTGTGTGCTTAGGGTCGTTGTCTTGCTGCATGACCCACCTTCTCTTGAGATTCAGTTCATGGACAGATGTCCTGAAATTTTCCTTTAGAATTTGCTGGTATAATTCAGAATTCATTGTTCCATCAGTGATGGCAAGCCATCCTGGCCCAGATGCAGCAAAACAGGCCCAAACCACCACCATGTTTCACAGATGGGATAAGGTTCTTATGCTAGAATGCAGTGTTTTCCTTTCTACAAACATAACACTTCTCATTTAAACCAAAAAATTAAAATTCTATTTTAGTCTCATCTGTCGACAAAACATTTTTCCAATATTCTTCTGGCTTGTCCACGTGATCTTTAGCAAACTGCAGACAAGCAGCAATGTTCTTTTTGGAGAGCAGTGGCTTTCTCCTTACAACCCTGCCATGCACACCATTGTTGTTCAGTGTTCTCCTGATGGTGGACTCATGAACATTAACATTAGCCAATGTGAGAGAGGCCTTCAGTTGCTTAGAAGTTACCCTGGGGTCCTTTGTTACCTCACCAACTATTACACGCCTTGCTCTTGGAGTGGTCTTTGTTGGTCGACCACTCCTGGGGAGGGTAACAATGGTCTTGAATTTCCTCCATTTGTACACAATCTGTCTGATTGTGGATTGGTGGAGTCCAAACTCTTTAGAGATGGTTTTGTAACCTTTTTCAGCCTGATGAGCATCAACAACGCTTTTTTTTGAGGTCCTCAGAAATCTCCTTTGTTCGTGCCATGATACACTTCCACAAACATGTGTTGTGAAGATCAGACTTTGATAGATCCCTGTTCTTGAAATAAAACAGGGTGCCCACTCACACCTGATTGTCATCCCATTGATTGAAAACACCTGACTCTAATTTCACCTTCAAATTAACTGCTAATCCTAGAGGTTCACATACTTTTGCCACTCACAGATATGTAATATTGGATCATTTTCCTCAATAAATAAATGGCCAAGTATAATATTTTTGTCTTATTTGTTTAACTGGGTTCTCTTTATCTTCTTTTAGGACTTGTGTGAAAATCTGATGATGTTTTAGGTCATATTTATGCAGAAATATAGAAAATTCTAAAGGGTTCGAGCACCACTGTAAACTTTCAAGCACCACTGTAAGCACTAAAAATGCTACATTTTATTTTGTCTAAACTAGCATAACTCTAAATATATGCAATCATTTTGGTAACGGGCACTAAATAAAGAGTTTATGAATCAAACATGGTGTAATTCACTATTTTGTGCTCTTTGAAACTTATGAAAATGTAATGAAAAACTGCTAGAAGCAATAACATGCACAGTTCATCATGCAGCCTTCATACTCACACAATAAATGTCAGGTTTTGATCAAGTTGGATAGCTATGTCTGTCTTTTAAATAAGCCCCAGGGTGAACAACCAACACCAGCCAATCAAAAGAACGAAAAATTTATGGCATCATCACCACAAGTCTGAGCCATTGGCTCATCTTCATTTGAGCCATTCTGGATTAAATTAATATAAGCTAAACTGATCAGCCAATATTCTGCAATGTATATATAATTCTATATAATTCTGCACAAAATGTTTCCTCATGGGCGGGATGGTGGTGTAATGGTTAGCACTGTCGCCTCACAGCAAGAAGGTCCTGGGTTCGCGCCCAACAGCCGGTGAGGGCCTTTCTGTGTGGAGTTTGCATGTTCTCCCTGTGTCTGTGTGGGTTTCCTCCGGGTGCTCTGGTTTCCCCCACAGTCCAAAGACATGCAGGTTAGGTTAACTGGTGACTCTAAATTGACCGCAGGTGTGAATGGTTTTTTTGTCTCTATGTGTCAGCCCTGCAATAACCTGGTGACTTGTCCAGGGTGTACCCTGTCTCTCACTCATAGTCAGCTGGGATAGGCTCCAGCTTGCCTGCTACCCTGTAGAACAGGATAAGTGGCTACAGATGATGTATAGATGTTTCCTCATGCTAACTCGTCCCCTTTACAGCAAGTTTTTTTTTTTTTTAGCAGAGCTTCTGCGGAGCCCTGTAGGCATAGAGTGTGGATACATAAAGAAACCCATCGAGTTGTGCAAGCCTGCTATATAGTGTTATAGTAATTATAATTGTAGTAATTACCAGTCGGGGCGGCACGGTTGTGTAGTGGTTTGCGCTGTCACCTCACAGCAAGAAGGTCCGGGTTCGAGCCCCGTGGCCGGCGAGGGCCTTTCTGTGCGGAGTTTGCATGTTCTCCCCGTGTCCGCATGGGTTTCCTCCGGGCGCTCCGGTTTCCCCCACAGTCCAAAGACATGCAGGTTAGGTTAACTGGTGACTCTAAATTGACCGTAGGTGCGAATGTGAGTGTGAATGGTTGTCTGTGTCTATGTGTCAGCCCTGTGATGACCTGGCAACTTGTCCAGGGTGTACCCCGCCTTTCACCCGTAGTCAGCTGGGATAGGCTCCAGCTTGCCTGCGACCCTGTAGAACAGGATAAAGCGGCTAGAGATAATGAGATGAGATGAGATAATTACCAGTCATACACACCAACGAGTGGCCAGTGGTAATTACTAACACTGGTCACCAGGCGGTGTGTATGACTAGTAATTACTAACACTCGCCACTAGACAGTGTTAGTAATTATCCATCCATCCATTATCTGTAGCCACTTATCCTGTCCTAAAGGGTTGTAGGCAAGCTGGAGCCTATCCCAGCTGACTATGGGCGAGAGGCGGGGTACACCCTGGACAAATCGCCAGGTCATCGCAAGGCTAACACAGACACAGACAACCATTCACGCTCACATTCACACCTACGGTCAATTTAGAGCCACCAGTTAGCTTAACCTGCATGTCTTTGGACTATGGGGGAAACCGGAGCACGCGGAGGAAACTCACGTGGACAAGGGGAGGGCATGCAAACTCCACACATCCTGGGCTCAAACCCAGGACCTTCTTGCCATGAGGCGACAGTGCTAATCACTACACCACCGTGTCACCCGTGTTAGTAATTACCAGTCATGTACACTCACCGGCCACTTTATTAGGTACACCTGTCCAACTGCTCGTTAACACTTAATTTCTAATCAGCCAATCACATGGCGGCAACTCAGTGCATTTAGGCATGTAGACATGGTCAAGACAATCTCCTGCAGTTCAAACCGAGCATCAGTATGGGGAAGAAAGGTGATTTGAGTGACTTTGAACGTGGCATGGTTGTTGGTGCCAGAAGGGCTGGTCTGAGTATTTCAGAAACTGCTGATCTACTGGGATTTTCACGCACAACCATCTCTAGGGTTTACAGAGAATGGTCCGAAAAAGAAAAAATATCCAGTGAGCGGCAGTTCTGTGGGCGGAAATGCCTTGTTGATGCCAGAGGTCAGAGGAGAATGGCCAGACTGGTTCGAGCTGATAGAAAGGCAACAGTGACTCAAATAACCACCCGTTACAACCAAGGTAGGCAGAAGAGCATCTCTGAACGCACAGTACGTCGAACTTTGAGGCAGATGGGCTACAGCAGCAGAAGACCACGCCGGGTGCCACTCCTTTCAGCTAAGAACAGGAAACTGAGGCTACAATTTGCACAAGCTCATCGAAATTGGACAATAGAAGATTGGAAAAATGTTGCCTGGTCTGATGAGTCTCGATTTCTGCTGCGACATTCGAATGGTAGGGTCAGAATTTGGCGTCAACAACATGAAAGCATGGATCCATCCTGCCTTGTATCAACGGTTCAGGCTGGTGGTGGTGGTGTAATGGTGTGGGGAATATTTTCTTGGCACTCTTTGGGCCCCTTGGTACCAATTGAGCATCGTTGCAACGCCACAGCCTACCTGAGTATTGTTGCTGACCATGTCCATCCCTTTATGACCACAATGTACCCAACTTCTGATGGCTACTTTCAGCAGGATAATGCGCCATGTCATAAAGCTGGAATCATCTCAGACTGGTTTCTTGAACATGACAATGAGTTCACTGTACTCAAATGGCCTCCACAGTCACCAGATCTCAATCCAATAGAGCATCTTTGGGATGTGGTGGAACGGGAGATTCGCATCATGGATGTGCAGCCGACAAATCTGCGCCAACTGTGTGATGCCATCATGTCAATATGGACCAAACTCTCTGAGGAATGCTTCCAGCACCTTGTTGAATCTATGCCACGAAGAATTGAGGCAGTTCTGAAGGCAAAAGGGGGTCCAACCCGTTACTAGCATGGTGTACCTAATAAAGTGGCCGGTGAGTGTATATAATGTGTATACTCACACTACTAATTACTAACACTGGCCACTAGGCGGTGTGTATAATTACCAGTCATACACACCGCTTAATGGCCAGTGTTAGTAATTGCCAGTCATGCACACCACCTCGTGGCCAGTGTTATAGCTGGTAAAGAAATAAAACAAAAAAAGAGGCTGGCTATGATATAAGAAGATTCTACAACCCAGAAACAGATGGGAGCTCTGCTTTTAGGCAGGGCCTCAGTCTATATATTAACACTGATTTGCCTTTGACTTCACTACATAACAGAGACACAGGCTACACATTGTGTCTATAAGCAAGACATTTACTATTTAGTAATTACTATTTGCATACCTGCTGAAAGAGAAAGAGGGCAAGTCCACATGGTGACAACTGCCAACCAACAAGCCACTGGCAGCTCAGCCTGTATTAGTTTTGGCTCCAAGTCCCAGCTAAGAATCGGAGATTAAGCTGAGAATAAACGGCTGACTTCACTGAAAGGCTGTGGCCTTAGTACCATTTTCATCCTCATAACAATGAAGAAGTTCAAAGCACTGAATACCAAAATAAAAACAAACCGCAGCACATTGACTCATTTAATTGGGCCTTTCAGGTTTAAAAGAGAGGTGTGGATCCCTGAGTTGATTAATTAACGGATTAAATTGAAAGTCTATGAGAAAAATTTGTATCTGTCTGTTACAAATATCCTCTGCATGTATTGGTTATGTACAGATCAACCAGACTATGTTTCTCCTAAAGGGTCACTGATTTGATTCTTAGGACCAGCAGGAAAAATGTGAGGGGAGTTGAGTGATGAACAGCACTTTCTCCTCCCTCTGTATCATGGCTGAAGTGTCAAGTCAAGTCAAGTCAAGTCTATTTGTATAAACAGCTTTAGAGAAAATTAAAGACTTTAAAAATGAGCTAATTTTATCCCCCAATTTATCCCCAATGAGCAAGCCTGTGGTGATGATGGCAAGGAACAACTCCCTTAGGCAACATGAGGAAGAAACCTCGAGAGGAACCAAACTGAAAAGGGAACCCATCCTCATCTGGGTGATAACAGATAGCATGATTATAAATAACTCGCTTCTATAACTGTGTCCTATAGAGTCACAAAGTATAACTGTGTAACCAGGAAATTCATTATAGTTTTAACATGAAGTCTGTTTTGTTGAAGTTATAAACTGTTCATTGATGGGAACTTGAGTGCAAAACCATTCATGACAACTGCAGTCCTAAAGTTAGCGAGTCAACTGTCATCCTCAGGCAAAGATGCATTACTGTACAGTAAGTGTCCAGAGCATCTTCCAAGTGCAGCTTTCAACAGTCCATGTGGGGCTGTCCTTGACAGGAGCGATATGATGAGAATCCAGCCAGAAGTAGGGCATCAGGATGGATCAGGCAGGTCTGAGGAATAGAAGAGGTCAGCATCACTGGTGTCTCAGGATTGACATGTAACTTGACAGAGAGAGAGACAGACAGAGGGAAGAGACAGGGGTGAGACCAAGGTACCTAACCCCAAACTGCTCCCTGGGTGCTGTAGCATAACTGCCCACTGCTCTGGGTATGTGTGTGTGTTCATTGCTCACTTGTGTGTACATGCATGTGTTCACTCCTTCAGATGGGTTAAATGCAGAGGAGGAATTTTGCTATGCTTGAGTGTACATGTGACAAATAAACACTTCTTCTTCTTCTCTATATCAAACACATTTTCCTTGTTTCCCAATTTCCCCCCAACAAAACCAATAAAAATGCTTGCCCTTTTCACCAAGACCTTCTGACTGACGCAGAATCAGGGTCCTGTGACTCCATGGACTATCCCAGGGACACTGGGCATGAGACTGGAATACACCCTGGATGAGAAGCCAGTCCATCACAAGGCATCAATCACACACTCATTCAGTGGCGGGTCCTGAAAATTTTCTCAGGAGGGGCAAATTATCCAATAATGTCATAAGGTGACTCATTCAACAGGTACATTATCGGTAGCCAGACATTATTGACTCTTTTTTTGTTTTCTCTCTGCATATCACAGTTCCATGCCACTTCTGTCCACTAGATGGCAGCACATTACATAAATCTTTTCCCTATAGCTACCTAAGCTATAGGCTGTGGTTTAAAGTTGCAAACAACATTCACAATCGAAGAATAGTTTGGCTCCACAATGACCAATTCCAATTACGCCCTATTCACTATTCACATTATTTCAATATTGTATGATGTGAATGATATCTTTATAAAAGATATGTCCAACAACTAAATAAGAAAGGAAACCATATTTTTTAAAAAAATAATACATATTTATTTGCCAATCTTGAAAGTACTGTTCTACAGAATGTTCTGTAAATAGATTTTATACTTCAAACTCCATGGCCAGCAAGAATTTTACAGACTGTGCAACTTACGGACAACAGGAAAGTGCACTTACTGTAACAAAACATTGTAAATAGTTGGCTAACATAACAATAGCAGTTGAATAAATAGATGAGTGGATCTTTAGATCTTCTGTGGTTGGTTGAAGAGAGCAACTGGACTTGCTTGACGATTCTTAACGTTTTGCCTCTCCTCCGAAAGGCATCCTCAGTTCTGTCTGACTACTAGGGAGTATCCAGTATTTATTCTCTCATGGATCATCATAGAATCCGAATCAGGATGGTCATTCCAGGTTGAATGAACGATCCACTCTGGCTAAGATGTCTGCCAGTTTTCTGGAAGTCCTCTCATACTCCCGCACCAGTCGAAGGGATCTCATCCCAAAGTGCGTAGAAACATATCTGTGAAGAAACTCAGTCGTCCAGGTACATAGTAATCTGTGGTTGGTTGAAGAGAGCAACTGGACTTGCTTGATGATTCTTAACGTTTCGCCTCTCCTCCGAAAGGCATCCTCAGTTCTGTCTGACTACTAGGGAGTATCCAGTATTTATTCTCTCATGGATCATCATAGAATCCGAATCAGGATGGTCGTTCCGGGTTGAATGAACGATCCAGATTGAATGAAGGACGACTGAGTTTCTTCACAGATATGTTTCTACGCACTTTGGGATGAGATCCCTTCGACTGGTGCGGGAGTATGAGAGGACTTCCAGAAAACTGGCAGACATCTTAGCCAGAGTGGATCGTTCATTCAACCTGGAACGACCATCCTGATTCAGATTCTATGATGATCCATGAGAGAATAAATACTGGATACTCCCTAGTAGTCAGACAGAACTGAGGATGCCTTTCGGAGGAGAGGCGAAACGTTAAGAATCGTCAAGCAAGTCCAGTTGCTCTCTTCAACCAACCACAGATTACTATGTACCTGGATGACTGAGTTTCTTCACAGATATCTTTAGATCTTGCAATTACTGGTATTTACCAAGGATATTACCAAAGTGCTAACTCTCAGAGCAAAGTGTGGCAAATATAAAAATGCACATTGAAAACATCAAAAGTGAACGGATTCTGTGACTGTGTGTGTCACGAAGTCAACCAAACCCAGAAAAACACCACGGTGACTGGAGCCCTCAGTTTCGTCTTTGCCTCGTAGAGCTGACTCGAACACTCCACAAAATTTCACGCATTGGATGAGCCGGTTTAATATGTGCCTGTTCCCTCATCGTTGTGGCGGCGAACTGCTAGCCTGTAGACCTCATCCAGTTGCGTAGCGATGTTCACTCTCCCAAAAGCCGAAAATTTCAGGCAGCTGCCCATGTGAATCTTTGATGACTCATGTTTTTTTATTTTCTCTGACAAATGATGCATGTCCGAAACTCCGGTGACCGTCCAAGCAGTGTTGTCTGTGGAGCCACCTCCAGGGTGGAAAAGTAAGCAGGGGTAGCAGAAAACCGCTGAGGCGTCCTTGCAGCCAGGATTTGCGCTGGGACCATGTTGAAGTAAAACCTCGAGTATATGATTTCCCCCCCTTTGTCGAAATTTGTTTTATGTTTAGATTTGGTCTAGGGGGGTCCAGCTTGTTTTGTTGCCAATTTAGCTCGATTTGATCGCTGACTAAATGGAACTTCTTTTAAGGACTGCATTGAATTGCTTTCCACATCTATCTCACCTCAGAAACTGAGAGGATCGAATGCAACTTTGCCGTGCTTCACAGTGATGTAAGCACGTTAGGGCAAGCCCCCCCGGAACCCATAGAGATTGCATTGAAGTGTCAGTCAGGGGAAAGAAAATATATTAACATGGGACTCTATCAGTGAACTCTTGGGCGATTTTCAATGTGACTGAAATCGCCCCAAAAGGGGCGGTACTCTAGAAGCAAGACCACCCTGATTGGACAATGATACCCAGAGACAGATTAAAATGGCCTAGAGCAGCACTGGTGAAAGTTTGTTTAAAAAAAAAAAAACTTTTTTTTTTTCATTTTGGCAGTGCGTCGCCCAATCACCCTTATGCACCACCTGCCCTTGCACTCATTCACACCTTGGGGCAAATTAACCTTGCCAATCAACACACTGGCATGTTTTCAGGAGGTGGAGGAAACCTGAGAACTTGAGGAAACACAAGAACATGCCAAACTCCACACTAACTCTTACCTGAGCTCAGAATTGAACAAATTATTTATTCTCTCTGATTGACAAAAAAAAATGGCCCGTACCTGCCTGATGACATTCAGTAATTAGTCTCATGTCTTAGTTTCACATGAGAACTCAGTATTGTAGAACTAGCCAGAGAGTTTACTTAAATTTCCTTCCATAACATAGTATTGACAGGAATGTAATTTCATACTTGTATGACTGTAAAATACATTTGCATTTGTTGTAGTTACTTCCACATCTTTGGAAATGACAATCATCTTCTCAATCAGTCAGTGGATGTTTCCAAATAATTAAATTTAGCTCACCTAACAGGTCTATGCTTGTCTGAAATGGCTTAGTTCCTATATTATCAGTAGCGCTGAAAGAGCTGGGTTCAGAACATGACCAAAGGCTCATGGCATTTGGTTTATTCATTTGGAAGCTACGTTTATCCAGAACCCATAACATGTGAGGTGTAATCCAAACCAAACATCCAGTCCTAGAACAAAAAGATCCCATTGAGGACCCTAAATGTTCTTTGGTTTGTTTGTATTGGGGGAAAACCTTTAAAGCTCCCTGCAATAAAGGTGTTCCCTTTCAGAAACTGTTCCATGTAGAACCTCTTTAAAAAGCTACACCTATTAATCTTTCAAGAACCCTTGAGAATCCCTTTTTAAACAGAGTGTATCCTAGCAGTTAATGGCTGCTCAAAGGATCCAACATTGGTTCTCGGCCAATCCTGATATTTTAATTCAGGCCACTAGTATACCGTAGAACCCTGAACCTTACTCATTAAGCTAGTGCTGCCCCTGAAGGTTTCATATGACTGATGATTATATAACTCGGATCCTCCAGTACAGAGAAGGAGAAGAGTCTCAGAATTGTGTTTTGGTACAGCAGGCCTTGGCAGGCCCGTGGCATTCTGGGTAACTGTTGCACAGCAATGTACGGATGGGATATAGAAACAGCCTGCAGGTAGAACAGCCCCAGTTGTAGAGGCTGTAATTTTCTTTCCTAGGCCCTGAAGTTCAGATCAGGGTCAGATGAGGAGCTGTAACATCACCCTCCACCTCCCCTCATTGAGTTTTCTGACCCACCTCCTGCTTGCTTAAAAAAAACAAAACAAAACAAAAAAAACTGAACTTGTACACCATCTGTCAGCTTAGCTTACACTCTAGTGGCTACAGATCAGCGCTGAAAGAAAAACGTGCTCAAACATCTGCATGTCCGCCTCTTTCTCTGTTATGATAGGGGAAGTGCTGAAACCGCAGCGCATCCAGAGCAGAGGATCCTCCCCTAAACACACTAACAATGACCCTCTTGTGTTCCACTGCAGAGGATGAAAACCTGTCATTAACATAAACACGAGCAGAAAGTCGAAACTCACGGTGTCGTATGAGGACTGAATAAAGCAAAGCACTGGGCATAATTAAGCAATAAAGCAAAGCAATGGTTACATTTTAAAAGCTGAAATGATTTGTGAGTTTTTAAAAATCATTACAGTTTCACAAATCATTACAATTTTTTAAATGTAACCATCGCTTTGCTTGATTGCTTTATCATACCCAGGGCTTTGCTTTATTCAGTCCTGATACGATGCCATGAGTAAAAGCTGTAATGACTTATGGGTTGTTTTTTTTTTTCTCCTAATGAGCATAAATACAAAATGGGATAAAGTGAGATTATTATAAAGTTTTAAACTTTTTTTTTTTGAATACCACACTGCTATTGAATTCTTTATTCTGATTGGCCAGAACAGGATCTTTGACAATAGCTCCAACGGGAAGATAAATTACAGGTATCTATTAACGTGCTCGTATGAATATGTTACCGTTTGTATCGTAATAACTATTTTTCAAGCTGAATTTTTTTGTATTATTAGCTATAAGAGAGAGAAAAAAGAGAGTCTAATGAAGGAATGACTGTTTATAGCGACTATAGCATAAGCAAGAACAGGAACTAACTTGTCTCATGGATGTTCCACAATGTTAAATGTAAATATAAATGAGTAAAAGCACAACGTTTCAATTTTTTAACAAATAAAAATGTTAGTGTTGGTAAATTGCCGTGGTAAAAGAAGAACAAGACCGTCACTGATGCTATAGCTCACTTCGGCCCCGTCTAGTCCAGAAGGAACGATCTAAAGTGCGCCACCTTGCACAATAAATGTTGCATGCTATATACACTATATACAAGCTATATATAGAAGTTATATACACCCTAGAAATACTGACCTATTTGCCAGAAAGAATCCAAAATGGCGAGGAATTGACTGAGAAGAAGCGATTTTTGTTGAACTGCTCATTAAGACGTAATAGTCCATAACTTCATTAATAATTGTCATTAAGCAAATCTGGGTAGAAGTTATATGCACCCTAAGTACCCTTACCTTTATGCAGGAAAGAATCAAAATCGGTGAAGAATTGAGAGAGAATAAGCGATTTGTGTGGAAACTGCTAGTTAGGGCTTAATTACTCCATATCTTCATTATTAATTACAATTATGCAAAATTGGGTAGACACTATATGCACCCCAGGCAGACCGACCTTCCTGCCAAAAAGAATAAAAATCGGTGAAGAATCGAGAGACAAGAAGCGATTTTCGTGAAATGTGGACGACGCCGGACGGATGACGGACAACACATGAGGGCATAAACTCATCACCTGTTGGCCAGATGAGCTAATAAATAAATAAATAAATAAATAAATACTCATACCATACTCGTACCCTTATATTTTAATCTACATTATTATATTACCTATGAAAATATATTTACAACACCAACTCTGACATGCGACAAACTATTTCTGGCTATTTCATGACATTAAACAATCACCAGTGTAAATGTTTTTACCCAATCTCAAAAAAAATCCAATTACAACACTCTCCAAAATGTACAATTTGCAGCAAATTAAATACAGTTTGACATCATATGTGGAGGAGGCCCAATCAAGCTAATTTACCTTTGAATCCCTTCCTATCATTAAGCAATCAGCGGCTTGGACTGTAATCGCTCTCCTTCCACCAACACCTCATTAATAGCAGCGTAATGCTGTTCTGCTCATGCAGCTGCTGTCTTTTATTTCAGAGCTTTAGCTAATGTATTTAAAGTAGCAATTAGCCCACCACTGGCCGCCCCCGCTTGTCTCTGCTAACCCTGATACGCAGGTCAACATGCTGCCAGGCATCTGCCTCCCACACACAGGGTCATTGGCTTCCTTGGGTCATAAATCAATTTTATTTCTTGCTTAAAGGATTTCCAAGAAGCACCAAGGAAATATATAATGTGCTTCAAGGCTGCTGACGAGGGAAGACGTAACCTATAAGCACCGCAAACCAAAGCGCTCTTAAGTCTTACCTTTTATAATAATAATAATAATAATAGATTTTATTTAAAGGCGCCTTTCTAGCACCCAAGGACACCGTACAAAAATGAAAGACAAACCATACATTAAAATAAAAAAAATTATAATCAAATTGTGAAATATTTTAAATGTACAGGGATGGTCCACTTTCCGATACTTCTAATATGGTAGTTCAAGACCTCTAGCTTTGTTTAAGGCTGTGACGATAATCACATCCAAGAACCACCTACTTTTTACAGAAACAGGCCATTTGATAGACATGAATGATGAATAAGCCCAGACCTTTTCCCACATCCTGTCAGCAAGCATGACTATCTCATTAACTCACCACTGAGTTCTTCACATGAATCTCTTGAATAACTTTTAAACATGGGACTCTGAGAAGTCCAGTGATTATATAATGCTACAAAATGCTCACTGTGTTGGGATTTGTTCTTCAGTACACAGAAGATTGAAGATTCAAGATTCTGAAGGTTGTTGCCAGAAAAGTGTGCAAAACATCTGAAACATGTCTGTGTCTGTATCCTGTCGGTGGAGCATTTAAAGGCTAAGACGAGGATATGTCCAACTGTAATCCTACCATTATTAATATGTAAGGCATCAAACACAATGGGATGCTCTGTTATAAGAACAGGATCAGTAATTAATGTTGATGCATGATGAGACCAATGCCGTGTATACCACAGTAATTTGTCAAATCTATTCATTTCTTAGTCATTTTTAATCTTTCTATAGTTACATTTAATGTTATGGAATGTACCTGTTAACACTTGTTGATATATAGAGGATATTATATGGTTGTGTGAAGATATGAAGTTTATCTTCAAGTGGTGAATGGATATATCATGAGTGAGTGAAGGAAACGAGTGATATATTTTTCAACACAAGAAGATAAACTTCATGTCTTTGAGTAACCTTGTAATGTTCTTTTTTATTATATGGACACATCCACACACACACACAAAAAAAAAAACCTTGCAAGTTAATCAAAAGAATTTTAATTTTGCTATTTTAACAGTACGTTTCAAGCCGGAAAACAATGGGAGTGACATCATTAGTATGAAATATCGGCAATTATTCTACATACAGGACACTTTTTTGATGTAATAAAAACATGTGTTCTATTCCCTTCTAGTGGGTTTCATTCATTTGGTTTGATAGCATGCAATATTGCTAGCATATCGCTTATCCTACATGTATTACGTCACTCTGCCCAATGGAGAATGAGCGTTGAATATGGTTTACAATATTGCATGGTTGTCAAGACAACATGACATCACATGTCAGAGACGTAAAACTTCTGCGCTAGCAAGCAACTCTGACAATTTGTAAACAAACATGGCCGCCAAGTTTGCTTCATTAAATATGGAAGATTTTGAGAGAATTTTGAAAGAGAAAGACGTGTTGAACACCCAAAAGGAATGCAATAATAATAATATTGGCTGGCTTTTTTTCGTGGTACTGTATATCAGATATATTCCATTCAGCTACTCGTCTTTGACTCGTTCAGTATCATATGAGCTGAATGGAATATATCTGATAGACCACACAACACCAGCCAATATTATTTAAATATATCACTCAGATCCGCAATGAATTTCATAAAATGCGAGTTTTTCAACACGAGAAGATAAACTTCATATCTTCTTCATATGGAGTCCCGCCGATTTTGATCAATTGGTGCGCAGACTTCCTCAAAGAATGCAAGATGCAGATCAAGCTCAGTCAAGTGAAATCATCTTGGCATGGGATAAACAGATCAGTACCGCAAGGCACCAAACTGGGACCAATCTTCTTCTTGATCATGATTAATGATCTTGGATCCCATCTCCCAATGTACAAGCATGTCGATGACTGCACTGTTTACGAAGTCGTCTCAAGGTCGTCTAATTCCTCACTCCAGGCCGCTGTTGATAACATCGCTATATGGACTGATCACAACAACATGCGTTTGAATGTCAAGAAAACCAAGGAACTTCGAATATCTTTCATTAAGCCTCCTTTGGCACTGGAGAGCCTTTCCTTGGCTGAAACTGAGATTGAAGTTGTTGATCACTTCAAGCTTCTTGGTGTAACTATCTCTTCCAACCTTACCTGGAATTCCCATATCAATGACATATGCACTAAAGCCAGCAAACGGTTGTATGCTTTGCGTATCCTGAAACGCTCTGGTGCCCCACCAAAAGATCTGGTAACCGTCTACTGTGCATTCATTCGTCCTGTTCTTGAGTACGCCTGCCAGGTTTGGCACTTCGCTCTGCCACAATTCCTTGTTGAAGAACTAGAATCCATTCAACGTTGAGCACTAAAGATCGCTCTACCAAGCTTGTCTTACAATGATGCTCTCTACCATACTAAGTTATCCACCCTCAGTCAACAAAGACTGGCTCAATGCCAGAGACTCTATAAAGAAGTCATTCTTCAAGAATCTAACAAACTGAGGGATCTGCTATCGGATACAAAAAAACATTCATACCATCTCCAGAACCCTCGCAACTATCAGACGTTCAAGTGCAGGACTAAGCAATTTCAAAGTAGCTTTGTACCTAGCTGTGTTAGGATATGGGATAATGATTTATAGGATTTGATTTTTTGATTATTATATTTTTATAGAGTAACAAGATTTTTATTTGTACATTTGTACATATCTATTTTTCAAACTTCTTATCTCATCTCATTATCTCTAGCCGCTTTATCCTGTTCTACAGGGTCGCAGGCAAGCTGGAGTCTATCCCAGCTGACTACGGGCGAAAGGCGGGGTACACCCTGGACAAGTCGCCAGGTCATCACAGGGCTGACACATAGACACAGACAACCATTCACACTCACATTCACACCTACGGTCAATTTAGAGTCACCAGTTAACCTAACCTGCATGTCTTTGGGGGAAACTGGAGCACCCGGAGGAAACCCACGCGGACATGGGGAGAACATGCAAACTCCACACAGAAAGGCCCTCGCCAGCCACGGGGCTCGAACCCAGAACTTTCTTGCTGTGAGGCGACAGCGCTAACCACTACACCACCGTGCCACCCTTTTTCAAACATATGGTTTGCAATTGATATTAATAAAATATTATCAAATTATCAAATCTTCAAGCCAACATGTGATTTTCTTATTATATTGACACATTCACAAACAGAAAGTACCCAAATTTATCAAAACAATTCCTCGATTTCCTCATAAGAGATTAAGAGATATAGAGATTTGTGTCACCGTTTTGGTTCTCCATATCCCGGATGTCGCTTGTATGAAAAATACAAGTGGTGGATTTCCCAGTATAACACTCGTGTCTATATAATATAAACAGCTATAAACAGTCACTCACCAGCCTCTCTTTTTTCTTTCTCCTGAAGTTACTTCTCAAGTTACTGAGAAACAACAAAAATCAAAGACGTTCATCTTTTTTTAGCCAATTTGAGCTTCTGAAGTCTGGGAGGCGCTATTGAGGTATTTCACCCACGTGACCAAGTCATGTGATGCTGCCATTTTGGACGGCACGGCTCGAATCAGTTTGAATGCGAGGAAGGCGACAAACGAAAAACATAAAAGAAAAAGGAGCGAGATGCAGAAAACACCTTCACTATCCAGCGACGTAGAGCATTTACAGGGCGAGCAGAGGGAGAGGTATTTGCAAAAATTGAGGTTAGCAGGCTTAGAGTACGACGTTTACCTGCTTCCACCAGGATTGTTCACTGACGTACGGAAGTACACGAAGCCCTCGTCTTTACCTGACTTCGGCCCACATGATCTGTATACCTATGTCGTTAAAAACCCATCGCCATACACAGGTATTGATCTGAAAGCGTATAAGAGTTTGGATACCTACAGATATTTTGTATCAGGCTGGGTAACATGCCTACATCAGCGGGTCGTCCCTGGAGCCGGTGGTCGCCATCTGATTACAGCTAAGGTTTGTTCACATTTTCATTTACTTTCGGTCCTCAGGATAAACAAAATGTTATTAAATGTCATTGAAATAACTTCTTAGTCTGTTGAGACATGGCCCGTTATAAATTTGCTGTTACCAGGCAATGACCAAGAACTGTATTATTAGGGTCGGTGTAGTTGTAGCAGTGTATTAGCAGCTAGCTGTTAGCACTAACTAATGTCAACAACATCATAGCTGGTATGTTACTGTAGCAATGTTTACATTCAGTCATTTGGATGACTGTTAAAACCTTTCAGTCTCAAGTTTTTCCTTTACTGGATTTACTAGTTTACTGAGCTAGCGCGCTCGGGCAAGCTGGGAGCTAGCGCACGCTAGCCTGCCTGCCAGCCGGCGCGCACTAGCTCAGTAAACTAGTAAATCCAGTAAAGGAAAAACTTGAGACTGAAGGGTTTTAACAGTCATCCAAATGACTGAACGTAAACATTGCTACAGTAACATACCAGCTACTGTTGTTGACATTAGCTAGCTTGACGTTCAAAATGGCGGACACCGGGGCGTCACGTGACCCTGTGACGTCAGGTGAAATACCTCAATAGGGCCCCTCTGGCTAAAAGTGTATTTAAAAAATCTTTTTATTCCAAATGCCATTAGCATTCTTAACTCAACAAAGTGAATGATCTACAGACACTGATAACTGCTATTTGTTTTTTTTTACTTTATTTTATTTTATTCTATTTTGCACAACCCTTTGTGTTTGTTGTCTGTGTTGCTGTTTGTCAAGTTGTGTTGTTGAAATGTGTGTTGTTTGCATGTTATATGTGATGGTGAGCCAAAGATAATTTTCCACCTTGGTGGACAATCAAGATTTATTCTGTTCTATTCTATTCTATTCTATTCTATTCTATTCTATTCTAAAACCTAAAGTTACAACGTTACTCCTGACATTACAAAGCAGTCATACTGGAGCATTTCTTCAAAAAATGCTTCCAAAACATCTCCTGACATGTTATTTTACACATTTATGTGGCCTGTCTGCCATCTCCCAACTTCTGCGTAAATTCTGATGTAATTCTATCCCATCTACTAGGCAGATAGCAGAAATACAGCATGCTTTCACTTTTTGCAGCACAAACCCATGGATAATTTCCAGACTGCCTCATTTTACCAAAAGTACCTCATACTGTATGTTATACATGTGTATGTTTAATATAGTGCAGACCAAAAGCAATACAGTTCCTGGATCTGATTCTGATCTACAGTAAACATCTATTCAAATCAGTTCTTTACTGTCATTCTTGGGCTTGTACATACAGTAGGTTCATACACAGTGCATTGTGGAGTAAGATATATTAACCTCAATTCTACTTGGGTTATGTGAACAATCCATCAGGTGTCAGTGGAGAAGAGGGATGGACCAAGAAGAGGAGGAGAAGATAGAATTGTTACTGTTACTGTCACACAACTGCTGATGATATAATTCATTAAGTCATGTGCTTTCGCCAAGCCTGCACAGCTGCATCCAGACCTCAACATCCCTTTCATAGAGAAAGAGAGAGGGTATGTATCCATGTTCTACTCTGCTCCAGAGCTTTGGGGCCTTTTGGAGCCCAGCTGCAGCGCACATTAGTTCAGGGCTTTAATTCTTTGCTTTTTGCCTCAAATCCCCAAATCTCCATCTAGTAACAGATCCAGAAGTATAAACCCTTTCATCCCGATTCTTTGTTCAGGCAAATATGTACAGAGGGACACACACACACACACACACACACACACACACATATGCCCTTATAGCCCTCTAGCATTACCACCTCTTGTGCCGTTCCTTCTCTGTGTTTGTGTTTTCCCTTTAATTATTAAGAAATTCTTAATCTATTTCACTGAAGCAAAATATAACATGCTCAGTTCACCTCACCCTGGGAATCAGTGTTTTGCGCCAAGAAAGCACCCTTATGAGAGTACACGCTCCGCCATGCACTGTGTAATATAGGATCAACCATCTTTTGGAAATTGTTGTGCAATTACGTATTTGTTGAAGAACTGTATCAATAGAAAATGTGCTTTGTGCAGGCAATGTGCTCCTGTCATGCACAAGCAAATCCAGCCTGAAGGCCTTGGGTTCTGTTCAGCGCATTTGAGTTATCCTTGCCCCTGTTTTTGAGTAAACTTTACATCACTAATAAACAGACTTAATCTCTGCACACTCACTGCTTGGAACTTGAAAAAAAATATTTGCAAGTCAGAATAGGACTTAATCTCTACTGCTCGGCTCTGTTCCGTTCCATTGGTTGGGAATGTCAGGAACACCCGTATTATTTCTCACTTCTGCAAACAGCACATTTTTGCCAAGCCTGTTCATTGTATAACTTGCACCCTGACACTAATCCCCGGCTCATGCATTCCCATGTCAGTGAACTTGATTTTGGAGCATTCGCCATTTTGACCCAAGGCAAGTGGAGAGAATTAGTAGGGATCGAAGATGTCAAATTAAGTCGTTGTAGTGACTATATTATAAAATGCGAGAGAGAGAGAGAGAGTCAATTAAATAGACCATTGTGGTCACAGTAATCTAAACATGGAGGTGCTTGATTATATTTCACGACTATAATATTGGAGTAAGGCGGCACGGTGGTGTAGTGGTTAGCGCTGTCGCCTCACAGCAAGAAGGTCCTGGGTTCGAGCCCTGGGGCCGGCGAGGGCCTTTCTGTGTGGAGTTTGCATGTTCTCCCCGTGTCTGCGTGGGTTTCCTCCGGGTGCTCCGGTTTCCCCCACAGTCCAAAGACATGCAGGTTAGGTTAACTGGTGACTCTAAATTGACTGTAGGTGTGAATGGTTGTCTGTGTCTATGTGTCAGCCCTGTGATGACCTGGCGACTTGTCCAGGGTGTACCCCGCCTTTCGCCCGTAGTCAGCTGGGATAGGCTCCAGCTTGCCTGCGACCCTGTAGAAGGATAAAGCGGCTAGAGATAATGAGATGAGATGAATATTGGAGTAAATTATTATAGATGCATCAATACCAATACTGGTTTTGGGTATTGGTCAAATACCGTTCTCATTAAACATAAAAATTGCACTTATGACAATACCTGATAGTATGTTATTTCAGCCTATTGAAGAGAAATTGTTGCATGTGAGATAGAGCAGTTCAGTTCTGCGAGCACTGAGCACCCAGACACACAAGTGCTCAGTGATCCTCACTGATACTGCTCTGCACACTCTTGTCAGTCATCCTCTTGGTTTCTATTAAAGATAATGCTACTAATTTCACCATGATCATAATTATGGGTGAAGTCATGGCCTGATGGTTAGTGAAGCAGTTTTGGGACCAAAAGGTTACTGGTTCAAATCCCAGGACCAGCAGGAATGACTGAAGTGCCCTTGAGCAAGACACCAAACCCCAGGCTGCTCTGGGTATGTTATACATCACTCTGGATAAGAGCATCTGCTAAATGCCTGTAATGTAACTTAATTAGTACTGGTATCATTGAGTACCCTAATGACATACTAAGTGGCATTAACATGACTTTGTATCGTGTGTATCATGGCCTTGAAACATTAACACGTGGCCACACCTTATGAAAACATATCTAGCGTTGCCTCATGAAGTAAAATTCCTTCTTTTTTTCATTTCCATTGATCTATTCCATCATTTAGTTTTTTGGTGGATGTGCAACATAATCAAGGGGGAAAAACACACCCAAAAAACTAGAGATGTTTGACACATGTAAAGTGTCTTTTTTTCTCTCTTTCTCTCTCTCCCTCTTTTTTTTCGAGCTTTTACTCTCTCCTTTTGAACATGATGACAGAGACAGATGTCAAAACTGTTTCCATAGACACCTGGTTCATTCCAGTGGCTGCTCCTATCAGAGTTGAGTGTAAGGTCACAGGATGGCCAATGGGCAGGATCACTCAGCTTGACTGACAGGCCCCAAACCTTGTTGGACTCGTATTGGGCTTGATGAAAGGCAATGCTGGAAGGAAATTTTCTCAAGAAATCGGGAAAGAAGTCAAATTTAACAGTGTTTTTCCTAGAAATAGTTGGAGAACTGCATACCCCCCCCCCACACACACACACACACCCACCCACCCTACCAGGTGAGCCAGAGTTCAGTTTGATTCATACAAACTCCTCCATTACATATACATGCACAGTTTTACGTACACATACTTTTGAAGATTTACAGAGACGTTCAATTAATGGACTTTAAAATAACATGACTGTGAATGATGTTTGGATTAGTAACCACAGAAATCTATATAAAAATACACTTTTAAAGCAAAACACAACCTGGTTTTTACTATGTCATCGTCTGCACATGATTGTCCTCCTGATCAGCACAATTAAATGGCTCATATATTTTTAAGATTCCCACGGCTCCAGCTACGGGTACTGTGGCTCCTTCAAAGAAAGAAAAATAAGAAGTTAAAATCACATACATGAGTTTAGTGGTAGGAATGACTAAACACTTATTATTATTATTATTATTTTTAGTTTGAAAGGGCTATTTTCTCAAGTTTGAAGTGAACTGTACAAGGAAGGAGGACACACACACACACACACACAAGTCATGTATGTGCAGACTTACTCTTTCAGTTTTCCTGAACAGTTAGTTCTCTTTGCGGTAATGAAAATGGAAAAGAAGATAAAAACAGGGAGTGATTGATTGATTTTACTTAGTAAAATAATGCACAAAATAAATAAATATAGTGTACATTAAGATACACGGATAACACAAGAACGTGTATAACACTTATTTCCATTGTGGTCCGGCTAGTCTAGTTCATTCTGGGAGAATGAACATAGCCATGTATACATTGATAGTAGTCACATCTCATCTCATCTCATTTTCTGTAGCCACTTTATCCTGTTCTACAGGGTCGCAGGCAAGCCGGAGCCTATCCCAGCTGACTACAGGCGAAAGGCGGGGTACACCCTGGACAAGTCGCCAGGTCATCACAGGGCCGACACATAGACACAGACAACCATTCACACTCACATTCACACCTACGGTCAATTTAGAGTCACCAGTTAACCTAACCTGCATGTCTTTGGACTGTGGGGGAAACCGGAGCACCCGGAGGAAACCCACATGGACAACATGCAAACTCCGCACAGAAAGGCCCTCGCCGGCCACAGGGCTCGAACCCGGACCTCCTTGCTGTGAGGCGACAGCGCTAACCATTACACCACTGTGCCACCCATGCTAAGTTATTGATAAGCAAAATTCCTGACTAGTTAAAGTTCCTGATTAGCTAAATTACTGAGTAGTTAAGTTAATGACTAGATCAATTTCTGACTTGCTAAGCTCCTGGCCAGCTGATTTATTGAACTGGATACACTAATGACAGGCTATCAACTGACTACCTAAATTCCTAACTAGCTACATGACTGATTAGCTAAGTTTTTGACGAGCCAAATTGCTGCTGTAATAGATTCTTGACAAGCTAAGTTACTAACTCGCTAAGTAACTGAGTAGTTATGTTATTAACATAATGACTAAAATTCAAAATTCCTGACTTGCTAAGATACTGACTAGCTAAGTCACCGACTAGCTAATTTCTGAGTAGTTATGCTACTAACTTGCTAAGCTACCGACTAGCTAAGTTCCTGGCTAGCAAATATCACTCAGGAGGTTACTGATCAGATAAATAAAGAACAAAAACATTTACTGACTGGATAAGTTCATGAGTAGCAACATTCCCTTACGAAAATCTACCATGGTTTACTATGGTTTTACCATGGTTTTTATGTAGTAACCATGGTTATACTATGGTTTTTATGTAGGAACCATGATTCTACCATGGTATCTCATGGTTATTCTAAGTACTATGAACCAACCATAGTATTACTATGGTTCATCCATGGTAGTAACCATGGTTCTACTATGGTATTTCATGGTGATTCTAAGTACTATGAACCAACCATAGCATTACTGTGGTTTATCCATAGTACTGCAGTAGCTGTGGTAGCATCATAGTTGTATGTGTAATAGGTCATAGTAACTATGAAATTAGTTTAAAAAGGGATAGTTTGGTTTTTAAAAGGATGCACTAACTGTAGTATTACCATGCTTTCGTCCAACAGTCAATGCTGTAGAGAAGGATCTCGATTAACAGCCCAGATACATTAACATTTACTTAGAACCTAAAAATTTAAGTGATCATTGAGGTAAAATGCATATAGTACATCCTAAACAACAACAACAATAATAATACACTCTAAAAATACTGGGTCAAAAATAACTCAACTTTAACCCAACCACTGGGCTAATACTGCATGAACTCAACACTAGGTTATCTTGTTGTTTGCTGTGTGAATTATTGTAGCCTAACGGTGGTGTAGTGGTTAGCGCTGTTGCCTCACAGCAAGAAGGTCTGGGTTCGAGCCCCGTAGCCGGCGAGGGCCTTTCTGTGCGGAGTTTGCATGTTCTCCCCGTGTCCGCGTGGGTTTCCTCCGGGTGCTCCGGTTTCCCCCACAGTCCAAAGACATGCAGGTTAGGTTAACTGGTGACTCTAAATTGACCATGAGTGTGAATGATTATCTGTGTCTATGTGTCAGCCCTGTGATGACCTGGCGACTTGGGTGTACCCAGCCTTTCGCCTGTGGTCAGCTGGGATAGGCTCCAGCTTGCCTGTGACCCTGTAGAAGGATAAAGCAGCTAGAGATAATAAGCTAAATTACAGACTATATAAATTTAACACAAGCTCATTTATGACTGACTGGCTAAGTTCTTAACTAGCTAAATTACTGACAAGCTAAATAAATGAATAGCCATGTTTTTGGACAAGGAAAAGAAGATAGACACATGGTGAATGCACATAACCAAGTAAATGTTGATCGTTGTCACAACATTGCTATGCTTCTGACTAGCTAAATAATTGACTAGCCCCGTTTCTGCTAGCTGGATTGGTGACTATTTAAGCTACTACCTTGATAGATTCCTGACTTGCTAAGCTATTGACTAGCTTACAAAAATTAACCATGGTTTTACTATGAAAACTAACCATGGTTTTGCCATGGTTTATAGTTATTCATGGTTTTCATGGTTTTTTTGGGTAACCATGAAAACCATGGTGCATTTTACCTCAATGTTCACTTAAATTTTTAAGTTCTAAGTAAATGTTAATGTATCTGGGCTGTTAATCGAGATCCTTCTCTACAGCATTGACTGTTGGACGAAAGCATGGTAATACTACAGTTAGTGCATCCTTTTAAAAACCATACTATCCCTTTTTAAACTAATTTCGTAGTTACTATGACCTATTACACATACAACTATGATGCTACCACAGCTACTGCAGTACTATGGATAAACCACAGTAATGCTATGGTTGGTTCATAATACTTAGAATCACCATGAAATACCATAGTAGAACCATGGTTACTACCATGGATGAACCATAGTAATACTATGGTTGGTTCATAGTACTTAGAATAACCATGAGATACCATGGTAGAATCATGGTTCCTACATAAAAACCATGGTAAAACCATAGTAAACCATGGTAGATTTTCGTAAGTAGCTACATTATTGAATAGCTAAGTTACTGACCCGGTAAGTTAAGAACAGTCTAATTTACTGACAAGCTAATTAACTGACTAGCTAGTGTTCTGAAAAAAGGGGGGAAAGACAGGGAGAATGAACATAACCAAGTAAAAGTTCATAGTTGTCACAACATTGCTAAGTTCCTGACTAGCAAACGTACTGACTAATGAATTCCTCACAAGGAAGGACAAGGTACCGACGAACAAAAATGAAAAACTTCGAAATATTTGGTATCAGTGAAAGGAGCACTCAGTGTAATTTTGCTAATGTCTTCATTGTTTCCAGATACGAAATATGTAACATGGTGATGCAGCAGATAATGTTTCTGCCTCACAGCTCCTGGGTCCCTGTTTCAATTGTGAGCTTGGGTTACTGTCTGTTTGGAGTTCCGCATATTCTTTTCGTATCTGTGTGTGGGTTTCAACTGGGTTCCCAGGAGGAACATGATGGTAAGTAAGTTGGATATACTAATTTGCTCTGTGTGTGTGTGTGTGTGTGTGTGTGTGTGTACGTGGTACCCTGCAATGGACTGGTGTCCCATCTAGGGTGTATGTATTAAGTGCACAGTAAACAGAGAACACCATGGCAGGTGGACAGTATTTTTAACTGTTCTCCTGCAAACACCCTTCACATTTTAGACTTGATCTAGTACATTTGTATTTAATTATCTTTTAACCAAAGCAGCTAATAGTTGAACTCAAAACCTTCCGTGTATTAGAGCATAACTTTAGCCAGTGAATGAAATGACATACTGTACATCCACATCAACTCAAAAACATTGGTTTGTTTTTGAAAAAAAGCCCATTATGTGGGCTTTTTGTTTTTGAATTGAGAGAGAGAGAGAGAGAGAGAGAGAGAGAGAGAGATCTTCAATGACTACTTAAGTGAGTCAACTTTACCTGAATGCCTGTCAAAACCATCACAAACTTCCAGTTTTATGAGGAACGCAGCCAGCGCCCTGAAGCCTCGTCCTGCCCCAGGCCTCGTGTTGCTGTTGGTTGCTATAAACATTCGGGTAATTTACATTGAGTATGCAATACTGTAATATTTTTTTCAAGATGTTATCTACTGGCGCTTTGGCAGCCTGCCATGCATTCACAGATCTCATGTGGCCGTGTCCTTGAAAAGGTGAGTACTTTAAAAGCCTCAGGCAGGGGAACGGGATCAGAGCCAGCCACCAACAAACACAACTTTTATAATCACTTAACTGTGATGAAACTAAGGCCTAGAAAAAGCAAATGAATATGTACAGGTGTGTACCTGAATGTTTTGATTGGTGTGTGCGAGTGTGTATACAGAACCACTGTTGCTTTATGGATATTTACAGTAGCTGCTTTGTGAATATTCGAGTGATGAGCACACCGAAAGATAATTCATGATAAAGATGTTTTGTCCGGCTTGATCCAGCATCATTGCCCCCCACACACACACCTAACAACAACATGACATACAAAAATGATATTAAATAATAATTAAAAAAAAATCCAAATAAAATAATGTATAATACAGTGTTTAAAAATATATTTATATAGTAATTTTTAATAAATAAAATAGGCATTTAATAGATACCAATGAAAATATAAAAAAGTTTTAAATATTATGTAAAATACTTAAATATAATAAATAAAATAATATACATGTGGCAGGAAAAGGAAATAAAAATAAACCTTAAAAAAAAGTGTGTTCCACTTTTTACTGTGTAAAAACTGAACAACCATGTCTAAACTATATAAGACACAATGTGGAACATAGTTTATCAAGCACAGAAAAAAAAAAAGTCTTATTCCTTATAAACCGATTTAGCTTTTTAGCCTTTTAACATACCCAAAGACATGATATTAACAAAAGACAGTCAGGTCAAAGCTTTTTATTAGCTCTGGGAGCCTGACAAATTTATGGCCGTGCAGAACAAAAGCGCCAGTCTTCATCTCGCGAGTACATTAGTACGTGGCCATGTTTATTTTTCCTATCGAGTGGGTGGTAATGATATGATTTCCCTTAATAATCTCAGACAAGACACTTCCTGATTGAGTCGAGATGAAAAGAGCAGCCATGACGTTGAATTATGACGAATTCCACAGGAACATTTTCATGGCGTTTACACACAGAAATAAATCATGGCTTACAATGCAGGCTTTTCTAGTAAATAAACTCAGAATGTGGGAAAATTGTGAAAAAAGGGAGCACTTAGTGTGAGGAGCTTTTGCCAAAAAGCATTTTAGTCTTATGCAAACTGTCAGTTTATTGAATTATATGTAGTATAATGTGCATAATGCTGTCTTAAGCACATGTAAAGAAATGCTGCAGACCACAAATGGCTTAAAAGATAATGAAATGAAGTGTTTCAATATTAAAAAAAAAATAGTATAAGCAGTAAGCCATAATAAATGAAACAAAGTCAATATTTGGTGCGAGACGACCCTTTGCCTAAAAAATAAAAAAAATAGTCTCAGGTACAGTGAGTGCAGTTTTATGCGGAAATGAGCTGTAGGTTTTACTGAGCATCTTACAGAACCAGCCACAGTTCTTCTGGACACTTTGACGGTCACACTTGCGTCTTAATTTTGCATTAAAACCCAGTAGCCTTCATTATGTTTTCTCTAGGGTTCTCACACGAACAAAAAGAACAGAGCACATTACTCCAATTCTAAGGTCCCTTCACTGGCTTCCAGTAAGCTACAGAATTGACTTTAAAGTATTGCTGCTGGTATACAAATCTCTAAATGGTACAGGGCCCAATTACCTCTCTGATATGTTGCAGCGGCCTAACCCAATCAGATCTACCAGATCAAAACAGAAAAATTTACTATTAAAACCAGTTGTTAAAACAAAGTATGGTGAAGCAGCTTTTAGCTACTATGCAGTACAGCTATGGAACCAACTGCCAGAGGACATTAAAAATGCTCCTGCTGTTGGCAGCTTCAAATCTAGGTTAAAGACCAAGCTGTTTTCAGATGCTTTCTGTTAAATAATTAATATTGTCTTCTTTACATTTTTTATAATCTTTACTTTCTCTGCATGTTTTAAATTTACTTTAATTTTAACTTTATTCTATTTTATTCTTTATTTTATTCTGCTGGTTTCTTTTTTTTCTCCTCCTATTTGAACTTCTACTTCATTTTATTATTTTATTTCTACTATTGTTTAATTCTTATTATTTTCTTTTAATTCTTTTAATTAATTGTTTTAGAATAAAAATAAAATTATTTTATGTAATTTTATTTCTCTATTGTTTACTGTTTTTGTTTTTACTTCTGTAAAGCACATTGAACTGCCATTGTGTATGAAATGTGCTATATAAATAAACTTGCCTTGCCTTGCCTTGCCTTGACTTTTAATCTGAAAAGTGTTCTCTTATGTAATATGCTGCTCAGATGCAATTTTTTTTCCCCTGTAACATTTAATTTTTGCTGGAAAACGAACATTTGGACTCTAAAATGTTTTTGGACTGACTCGATGATGTAGAAGTCATAAAATAGAAACCTATAACAAAGTTTGTATGAAAAAAAATAGGGTGCCTCAGACTTTTGGACAGTACTGTGTAGATATAAAAGGGTTATGTATTTGGGTGCCAATGTCATTTTACATTTTAGAGTATTATAATGTATTCATAGCATTACCATCATGGAAGTTCTCAATAAAGAAAGAAAGCACAACTTTATTCATCACACACTTGTGAAATTCCTCTCTGCATTTAACCCATCTGAAGCAGTGAACACACACATGAGCAATGAGCGCACACACACATACCCAGAGCAGTGGGCAGCCATGCTAACAGCGCCTGGGGAGCAGTTGGGAGTTAGGTGCCTCGCTCAAGGGCACCTCAGCCCAAGGCCGTCCCATATTAACCTAACCTGCATGTCTTTGGACTGTGGGGGAAACCGGAGCACCCGGAGGAAACCCACGCGGACACGGGGAGAACATGCAAACTCCACAGAGAAAGGCCCTCGCCGGCCACGGGGCTCGAACCCAGAACCTTCTTGCTGTGAGGCAGTTTCTGTCCTGGAAGTTTGATTTAATGAAGGTTGAGGCCAAAACTTACACATACCTCAGGAAAAACATTCAAACTCACAAGTCTACTCAAGTTTTTCTCAAGTCCACACATTTCATATAACCATACAGTTGCTGTGTTAAGTCATTTAGTTAATTAGGGTTAATTAATGGCGGCATGGTGGTATAGTGGTTAGCACTGTCACCTCACAGCAGGAAGGTTCTGGGTTCAAGCCCAGTGGCCGAAGGGGGCCTTTCTGTGTGGAGTTTGCATATTCTCCCCGTGTCTGCGTGGGTTTCCTCCGGGTGCTCCGGTTTCCCCCACAGTCCAAAGACATGCAGGTTCGGCTAATTGGTGGCTCTTAATTGACCGTAGATGTGAATGTGAGTGTGAATGGTTGTTTGTCTCTGTGTCAACCCTGTGATGACCTGGCGACTTGTCCAGGGTGCACTCCGCCTCTCGCCCATAGTCAGCTGGGATAGGCTCCAGCTTGCCTGTGACCCTGCACAGGATAAGTAGTTATAGATGATGGATGGATGGGTTAATTAGTGTATCTACCTTATTCCCAGCGAGGTCATTTCAAAATAATAGCTAACAGAGAGATTTAGTTTAGCTTTTACTTCTTATATCAGATTTCCACTGGGATTTATTTGCTTAAACTTGAATCAAATCCTTGGTGTAGCCTTCCACAAGGTTCTCACTATACTTTGCTGGAATTTTTGCTCATTCCTCCTGATGGACCTGGTGTAGCTCAGTCAGGTTTATGGGCCTCCTTGCTAATACAGATCAGGGCTTTGTAATGGCCACTCCACTACTCTGTCATCTTTAAGCTGTTTTGTTCCAATGTTGGAAGTATGCTTAGGATCATTAGCTTGCTATTAGACTCAGTGGCCACCATGCTTTAACTTTCTGACTGACTGACATCTTGAAGAGTTTCTTTGGTATTTCTAGATAATCCTCTTTTCTCATAATCTCATTTTTTTTGTCTGAAGTGCGCCAAGACCTTCTCCAGAAAACCTCCCAACAACATTATGCTACCACACCCATAAAGTTCAATCGGTGGATTTCAGTGAACAGATTTCATTCAGAATCAAAACTTGGGCCCAACTCGGGCAGGTACTTGGATAATCATGGAATGGGATGGGGTCAGGGGTTTAAATGTATACTTATAATTGAACCCATGGCTGTATATTGTCCTTGGAATTGTCTTAATTTTCATATTCTTCTCTGAATAACCTATGAAACATTTTGCACACTCATGACATGACGTGACCCCTTGGAGCTGTTAGGATTTCATGCACCTCTCTGCACCGTAGAGATTTCACAGAGAGCTGCAGAGGTGGGAAAGATGAGAATGAAATAAGGCAAGCTGTGTTTACCTAGTTATGTTAGCCTGTGCCCTCTGCAACTGTTCCTGACCCGGCTTAGCCCTTCTCAGGCTGACTTTTGACCTTCTTTAATTGCCTCAGATTTCAGGATACTTGAATCTTAATCACTGCTCTCAGATCGTACATCAAACTGGCAAAAATTTAAATATGTATGACCTTTATCATTCCATCTGAATTCTTTTAGCCCATAGAGCTTCATGACTCAGAAACAAGACATTTCCGTTGGAAAAAAAGGAGTTCCCCTTTTTTGTTTTATTTTCACTATTGTTATCTATTTCCAGCATTTCTTCATCTCATCTCATTATCTCTAGCCGCTTTATCCTGTTCTACAGGGTCGCAGGCAAGCTGGAGCCTATCCCAGCTGACTACGGGCGAAAGGCAGGGTACACCCTGGACAAGTCGCCAGGTCATCACAGGGCTGACACATAGACACAGACAACCATTCACACCTACGGTCAATTTAGAGTCACCAGTTCACCTAACCTGCATGTCTTTGGACTGTGGGGGAAACCGGAGCACCCGGAGGAAACCCACGCGGACACGGGGAGAACATGCAAACTCCGCACAGAAAGGCCATCGCCAGCCACAGGGCTCGAACCCGGACCTTCTTGCTGTGAGGCGACAGCGCTAACCACTACACCACTGTGCCGCCCCATTCAGGGTTGTTTTTTTTTTTTTTCAAAAAGTAATCAAATTGGCCCCAAGAACAAAAGTTCAAGACATGCCTTATTTACTATAAAATTCCGGTAAACAGCATGAGATATAGCAAATAAAATATCAGTATACATTAAATATACATTATATTTTAAGATACATTAAAAAGTGCTGATTTCATGAGACACAAAATATTTCTTTATAGCTAATGATACTGCTGGTAATATTAAAAAATATATATATATTTTAGTACAGTATTAACTTATCAGATGTTGGTATTTAGTTGTTCATGTTGGCGTATTTGTATAGCCTAGCCTGAAAATAAATAAAATCAAATAAAGCAGAATAGGACATTTCTGTATTGCCCAGCCATAAGGTGAGGGGTTAAAACATTTGGGGGTAAAAATGGCAAATTATTTTTGCAACACTGCCCAAGTTTTCTTTCCAAGTCAGTGAGTCACTGTGAACATAAAGACTAAGTGTTCACTGATAGCACTGAAGGCAGGATAATGCAATACATGTTTGATTAAAGCCAAATAATACATGTTGGCAGATTTCTGTCAAAACACAGGCCACACATAGCCCCATGTGTTATCCATCACTCCCAGTGTCCATGAAAACACAAACCATTCCTATAATGCTGTTAGAATGGCTGCATGACCTGCAGAGGGTGTACAAACCCCCAAAAGGAATTTTTGTTCATAAATTTATATCCAAGTTAATGAATTTTCACACCACTTTAAACAAATCCCTTTATTTAGAAATATTCACAATTGAATCACAGTTGAAAATCACTTTTTTTTTGCTTTTTCTCCCATTCACCCTCTATACATTTCTCTGCATCTCAGTCCCACTGAAGGAGGCGTGGCTTTTGTACTAGTTAAGGCCTCTGCATGCTCTTGCGACAAGGCTTTCGGAGATAGCTTTTCGCAGACAGTTGTAATTTATCGTTGAGCGGGGAGTAATAGGCGTGCGCGATGTTATTCACTGCCACAACGCAAGGGGGCGTGAAGTCGCGAAATCGCTAGGAGTAGTTGGTGGGTGTGGTTAGTGGAGTGTTTATCCTCCGGTTACTTATAATGACTAGAACTGGAGTCGTATAGATGTATGTACTTCCTCACTTCCTCGATCAACCGCTCTTCGTGCTGCTCCATCTTCGCTCGTGTTTTTAAAAATGGCGGTTGTGAAAACAAAACAAACCGGGAAAGTAGGGAAGCGGAAGTGCGTGTACAGCGGATGTAGAGTGGACCAATCAGAGCCCTCTTGTCTGCGACGCTGTCTGCGAGGCTTCTGCGGTGGTCACAATTTTTGGGAGGTGCGCGCAGAGCGTCTGCGAAGGTGGGGGGCTACGCAGACACTGTCTGCGACGCTATCTGCTAGGACTGGGTTGTCAGCATAAATTGGCCTTTAGTCTCACCAAAGGAGGTGTGGCTCCTGTACCTGGTAGTCCCAGTAAGGGAAGTGTGGATTCTGTAGCTGTCATTTTCACCAAAGGAAGTTTGGCTTCTGTACCTGTTAGTCCCAGTAAACAAGGTGTGATCTTTGTATCTGTCAGTCCTTGTAAGGAGGTGTAGTCTTTGTTCCTGTCAGTTCCACTGAAGGAAGTGTGGCCTTTGTTCCTGTCAGTCCTAATAAGGAGGTGTGGTCTCTGTTCCTGTTAGTCTCAGTGAAGTAAATGTGGCCTATTTACCTATTAGGCCCAGTAAAAGAGGCTTGGCCAATGTACCTGTTAGTCCCACTGAAGGAGGTGTAGCCTACTTAACTATTAATCCCATTGAAGGTGGTGTAGTTTCTGTACCTGTTAGTTCCAGTGAAGGAGACATGGCCTTTGTACTTGTCTGTCCCACTAAAGGTGGCATAACCTATGTACTTGTTGACTGTAGTAAGGAGGTGTGGCCTATGCACCTTTTTCTCCCAGTGAAGGAGGTGTGGTCTCTGTACCTGTCAGTCCCAGTGAAGGAGACATCGTCTGTATATCTATTAGTCCCAGTGAAGGAGGTGCGATCTCTGTACCTGTTAGTCCCAGTGAAGGAGGTGCGGTCTCTGTACCTGTCAGTCCCAGTGAAGGGGGTGTGGTCTCTGTACCTGTCAGTCCCAGTGAAGGAGGTGCGGTCTCTGTACCTGTCAGTCCCAGTGAAGGAGGTGTGATCTCTGTACCTGTCAGTCCCAGTGAAGGGGGTGCTGTCTCTGTACCTGTTAGTCCCAGTGAAGGAGGTGCGGTCTCTGTACCTGTCAGTCCCAATGAAGGAGACATCATCTGTATATCTATTAGTCCCAGTGAAGGAGGTGCGGTCTCTGTACCTGTCAGTCCCAGTGAAGGAGGTGCGGTCTCTGTACCTGTCAGTCCCAGTGAAGGAGGTGCGGTCTCTGTAACTGTCAGTCCCAGTGAAGGAGGTGTGGTCTCTGTACCTGTCAGTCCCAGTGAAGGAGGTGTGGTCTCTGTACCTGTCAGTCCCAGTGAAGGGGGTGCGGTCTCTGTACCTGTTAGTCCCAGTGAAGGAGGTGCAGTCTCTGTACCTGTCAGTCCCAGTGAAGGAGACATCGTCTGTATATCTATTAGTCCCAGTGAAGGAGGTGCAATCTCTGTACCTGTCAGTCCCAGTGAAGGAGACATTGTCTGTATATCTATTAGTCCCAGTGAAGGAGGTGCAGTCTCTGTACCTGTCAGTCCCAGTGAAGGAGACATTGTCTGTATATCTATTAGTCCCAGTGAAGGAGGTGCAGTCTCTGTACCTGTCAGTCCCAGTGAAGGGGGTGCGGTCTCTGTACCTGTTAGTCCCAGTGAAGGAGGTGCGGTCTCTGTACCTGTCAGTCCCAGTGAAGGAGGTGTGGTCTCTGTACCTGCCAGTCCCAGTGAAGGAGGTGCGGTCTCTGTACCTGTCAGTCCCAGTGAAGGAGGTGTGATCTCTGTACCTGTCAGTCCCAGTGAAGGGGGTGCAGTCTCTGTACCTGTTAGTCCCAGTGAAGGAGGTGCGGTCTCTGTACCTGTCAGTCCCAATGAAGGAGACATCATCTGTATATCTATTAGTCCCAGTGAAGGAGGTGCGATCTCTGTACCTGTTAGTCACAGTGAAGGAGGTGTGGTCTCTGTACCTGTCAGTCCCAGTGAAGGGGGTGCGGTCTCTGTACCTGTTAGTCCCAGTGAAGGAGGTGCGGTCTCTGTACCTGTCAGTCCCAGTGAAGGAGGTGCGGTCTCTGTAACTGTCAGTCCCAGTGAAGGAGGTGTGGTCTCTGTACCTGTCAGTCCCAGTGAAGGAGGTGTGGTCTCTGTACCTGTCAGTCCCAGTGAAGGGGGTGCGGTCTCTGTACCTGTTAGTCCCAGTGAAGGAGGTGCAGTCTCTGTACCTGTCAGTCCCAGTGAAGGAGACATCGTCTGTATATCTATTAGTCCCAGTGAAGGAGGTGCGATCTCTGTACCTATCAGTCCCAGTGAAGGAGACATTGTCTGTATATCTATTAGTCCCAGTGAAGGAGGTGCAGTCTCTGTACCTGTCAGTCCCAGTGAAGGAGACATTGTCTGTATATCTATTAGTCCCAGTGAAGGAGGTGCGGTCTCTGTACCTGTCAGTCTCAGTGAAGGAGGTCTGGTCTCTGTACCTGTAAGTCCCAGTGAAGGAGGTGTGGTCTCTGTACCTCTCAGCCCCAGTGAAGGAGGTGTGGTCTCTGTACCTGTCAGTCCCAATGAAGGAGACATCATCTGTATATCTATTTGTCCCAGTGAAGGAGGTCTGGTTTCTGTACCTGTCAGTCCCAGTGAAGGAGGTGTGGTCTCTGTACCTCTCAGCCCCGGTGAAGCACATGTAGTCTGTATATCTATTAGTCCCAGTGAAGGTGGTGTGGTCTCTTTACCTCTCAGCCCCGGTGAAGCACATGTAGTCTGTATATCTATTAGTCCCAGTGAAGGTGGTGTGGTCTCTTTACCTCTCAGCCCCGGTGAAGCACATGTAGTCTGTATATCTATTAGTCCCAGTGAAGGTGGTGTGGTCTCTTTACCTGTCAGTCCCATCGAAGGAGGTGTGATTTTCTTTTCTCTCAACTGATTGCACAATAAATAATCAGATTACAGTGCTTTTTAAATCTATTTTTTATTTGTATTTATTTTATTTTTTTACTCTCTGTGGACTAGTTGAATAGTTGACCGTTTTAAATGTCTTTCCCTGATGTATCAAACTATGTATCATAATTATCTCAGAAGGACAAATGGACACCCTGGGTACTACATTTTTTCATCTTATAACAATCCAATACATCTCATCTCATTATCTCTAGCCGCTTTATCCGGTTCTACAGGGTCGCAGGCAAGCTGGAGCCTATCCCAGCTGACTACGGGTGAAAGGTGGGGTACACCCTGGACAAGTCGCCAGGTCATCACAGGGCCGACACATAGACACAAACAACCATTCACACTCACATTCACACCTACGGTCAATTTAGAGTCACCAGTTAACCTAACCTGCATGTCTTTGGACTGTGGGGGAAACCGGAGCACCCGGAGGAAACCCACGCGGACACGGGGAGAACATGCAAACTCCACACAGAAAGGCCCTCGCCGGCCACGGGGCTCGAACCCGGACCTTCTTGCTGTGAGGCGACAGCGCTAACCACTACACCACCATGCTGAACCAATCCAATACATGTCACATCTAATTTATACAGGTCTCAGGTCAGTGTTCAGTTAACATTACTAAATTAAAATTAGTTCACCTAAAGTAAGGTCACCTGGCATGAATTTATTGTCTTTACGTTTACATAAATGTTCATTTCAAATCCTATTACAGGAAGCAATTTTAAAATTATTACCTTAATTTTTCACAATATGACATTGTAAATGCTTGAAATCGCTAAACCAGGAAGCTCAAGGAATTAAGGCCCTTAGCTATTATGAAAAAAAAGACTAAGAAAGGGATTAGGTAAAGAAATGACACTGAAACATCCTATAAGAAAACATTCTTGCTTTTAAAGGGTTTGCTGTCAGTAATCGGAACAATCTCAACTGTTTTCGTTTACAATTAGTTGAGGAAAAGCATATACCCTCCAGTAAAATAAGAGAAATAATAAAATGCTTTACCTATTCACTCTTATCTTGATCCACAGTGATTTGAAGTCTATGTTTAAAAATTTATTACAGTAATAAATCACTCAAGCTCACAAAGGATTTTTTTTTAACTCTCTAATTTTCGCAGCGGGCGGCACGGTGGTGTAGTGGTTAGCGCTGTCGCTTCACAGCAAGAAGGTCCGGGTTCGAGCCCCGTGGCCGGTGAGGGCCTTTCTGTGTGGAGTTTGCATGTTCTCCCCGTGTCCGCGTGGGTTTCCTCCGGGTGCTCCGGTTTCCCCCACAGTCCAAAGACATGCAGGTTAGGTTAACTGGTGGCTCTAAATTGACCGTAGGTGTGAATGTGAGTGTGAATGGTTGTCTGTGTCTATGTGTCAGCCCTGTGATGACCTGGTGACTTGTCCAGGGTGTACCCCGCCTTTCGCCCGTAGTCAGCTGGGATAGGCTCCAGCTTGCCTGCGACCCTGTAGAACAGGATAAAGCGGCTAGAGATAATGAGATGAGATGAGATGAGATGAGATGAGATGAGATTTTCGCAGTGTGAAAAGTTTCCACCTCACTGCTTCAGGGCCCCTGGTTTGATCCTGAGCTTGGGTTATTTTCTGTGTGGAGTTTCAAACGTTCTTGCAGTGTCCATGTGGGGTTCCTCTGGATTGTCCAGTTTCTTCCCACTTCACATGACATTACATGACTGGCATTTATCAGACGCTCTTATCCAGAGCGACGTACAGCACACCCAGAGCAGCCTTGGGTGCCTTGCTCAAGGGCACTTCAGCACTGCTGGTCCAAGGAATCAAACTGGCAACCTTTTGGTCCCAAAGCTGCTTCTCTAGCCATTAGGCAATGGCTTCCCTGAAAACATCCGAATAGAACGTGTATTTGCTCTGCGATGGAATGGCACTTTATCCACAATGAATTCTCTCCTCAAACCCAGTGTTTCTGGAATAGTCTCCAGATAAACTTTTAAAAATTAATAAATATTTAACTCCTCTGTGTACAGTATCTTTGTTCGCATCCACACACCTTAGAAAACTCAGATAAACATATCACTTCACTTTTTCACATGTGGACTTTTCACACATACAGTATATATTGTGTGTGTGTGTTTTAATTTTATTTTCACATCATTTTTTTTCCAGATGTGGTTTTATTTATTACATATTATTCACATAAAGTCACAGATGTACTCAAGTTCACATGTACAATTTTAGGGGCATAACATGGGGAAATATACTTACTGAGGTGTGAAATGAATGAAAACAGAAAAGAGAGAGAGAGAGAGAGAGAGAGAGAGAGAAAGTTGTGCTTCTTTCTAAATCTAACCAAAGCTTAAGGCATGCATGAGTAAAATATTTTCCGGGCCACAGTAGCTATGTGAAGAAGCAGATTTATATATATATTTTTTAGTTCTCTTCTTCTCAGCGGTCATCTAGATAACAAAAAAAGAGCAGAAGAAAGGCAGCCTGTCTGTGTTTCAAGTGTGGCCAGTTTTTCCCTGTTAACTCCCACACAGACGCGGAGGTTTCCACTAGCTCATCTGAAGAACTCAATCCTCCTGAATTACAGGGAGCTTTAATGAGATTACGCATAGGGCCCGTGGCCGCTGAGAACCCCGGGCCCGACGCAGCGACGCTGGGCCTGCACCTGTTACTCCACAGCTGCGAGAGAGAGAGAGAGAAAGAGACACACACACACACACACACACACACACACACACTCTCTCGAGGGATATGGCTGCATGTTCAGACCAACATGGAGCAATTTACACAACACGTTCTTTTTATTCTGAAATAAACGTTTGCCTTTCCAATGCAATTAATGCAATTAAAATCATTAAAATGTTCAACGAGGAATATTTTTTTTCCACACACAGTAAAGCAGCACATTATCTTTCACCGCCTGCCTGTCACATTGCACCCTATATCATCATCATCTTGAAGAGTTGCTTTGCGGGTTAATTATATTGCGCCAAAAGACGTAAGTAAGCTACTTGTGGTAATTGATTTAGGTATAATTACCTCAGATGTTTCTATAATCAGAGGCGATTCTAGAGTCTGTTGTGGCCCCAGGCAAAAATTTCCAGGGGGCCCTTCTGACCAGTGTTCATCACCAATATGTTATAAATAATCTGACACCAATGAAAAATGTATGAAACCAAAGCTTTTTAAATTCCAAATGTGAAAATACAATGGTAAAGAACAATAAAAACAATAAAAACAAAAAACAAAATAAATAAACCCTTGGGCCCCGACTCTCAGGGGACCCCTGGGCCAGGGGGCCCCAAGCAGTGGACATTTAGGATTATTACTTGTCACACTGTACGAGATGATCCCTATAAAAATTTCCCTGAATTCTGTATCACACGACCATAATGTGTTCTCCATGTCAGATTATATAATCATGATCATCTAATGATACACACACACGTGAGCAAAGAAAACTACTGTATACATCATCAAAGTTGCATCACCAATGAATGCGTCACACATCAATTAAATTGTACAGATCAATTCATTTCAAGAAATCAGTCCCTGATTATCAGTCCCACATTGTTTTTCACTTCATTTATTACTCAGCTTCTACAACCCCGATTCCAAAAAAGTTGGGACAAAGTACAAATTGTAAATAAAAACGGAATGCAATGATGTGGAAGTTTCAAAATTTCATATTTTATTCAGAATAGAACATAGATGACATATCAAATGTTTAAACTGAGAAAATGTATCATTTAAAGAGAAAAATTAGGTGATTTTAAATTTCATGACAACAACACATCTCAAAAAAGTTGGGACAAGGCCATGTTTACCACTGTGAGACATCCCCTTTTCTCTTTACAACAGTCTGTAAACGTCTGGGGACTGAGGAGACAAGTTGCTCAAGTTTAGGGATAGGAATGTTAACCCATTCTTGTCTAATGTAGGAATCTAGTTGCTCAACTGTCTTAGGTCTTTTTTGTCGTATCTTCCGTTTTATGATGCGCCAAATGTTTTCTGTGGGTGAAAGATCTGGACTGCAGGCTGGCCAGTTCAGTACCCGGACCCTTCTTCTACGCAGCCATGATGCTGTAATTGATGCAGTATGTGGTTTGGCATTGTCATGTTGGAAAATGCAAGGTCTTCCCTGAAAGAGACGTCGTCTGGATGGGAGCATATGTTGCTCTAGAACCTGGATATACCTTTCAGCATTGATGGTGTCTTTCCAGATGTGTAAGCTGCCCATGCCACACGCACTAATGCAACCCCATACCATCAGAGATGCAGGCTTCTGAACTGAGCGCTGATAACAACTCGGGTCGTCCTTCTCCTCCTTAGTCCGAATGACACGGCGTCCCTGATTTCCATAAAGAACTTCAAATTTTGATTCGTCTGACCACAGAACAGTTTTCCACTTTGCCAAAGTCCATTTTAAATGAGCCTTGTCCCAGAGAAGACGTCTGCGCTTCTGGATCATGTTTAGATACGGCTTCTTCTTTGAACTATAGAGTTTTAGCTGGCAACGGCAGATGGCACGGTGAATTGTGTTCACAGATAATGTTCTCTGGAAATATTCCTGAGCCCATTTTGTGATTTCCAATACAGAAGCATGCCTGTATGCGATGCAGTGCCGTCTAAGGGCCCGAAGATCACGGGCACCCAGTATGGTTTTCCGGCCTTGACCCTTACGCACAGAGATTCTTCCAGATTCTCTGAATCTTTTGATGATATTATGTACTGTAGATGATGATATGTTCAAACTCTTTGCAATTTTACACTGTCGAACTCCTTTCTGATATTGCTCCACTATTTGTTGGCGCAGAATTAGGGGGATTGGTGATCCTCTTCCCATCTTTACTTCTGAGAGCCGCTGCCACTCCAAGATGCTCTTTTTATACCCAGTCATGTTAATGACCTATTGCCAATTGACCTAATGAGTTGCAATTTGGTCCTCCAGCTGTTCCTTTTTTGTACCTTTAGCTTTTCCAGCATCTTATTGCCCCTGTCCCAACTTTTTTGAGATGTGTTGCTGTCATGAAATTTCAAATGAGCCAATATTTGGCATGACATTTCAAAATGTCTCACTTCTGACATTTGATATGTTGTCTATGTTCTATTGTGAATACAATATCAGTTTTTGAGATTTGTAAATTATTGCATTCCGTTTTTATTTACAATTTGTACTTTGTCCCAACTTTTTTGTAATCCGGGTTGTAATTTCAATCACTATAGGAATATTTTTTTCCCCCTTGCAGGACATATACTAAAAAAAAAAACATGAACTGGGTGTGGGTGGGTATTTAACAGTTATTCCACGAAATTGAGTCGTGCATGAGCTGATAGCTGACAAGACGCGTAGTGCAGAATTAGCTATAAGCCATGTATGATGAGATTGAGCGGAATAACTGTTTTATTCTATCCACATTCACTGGATTTTGAGAAACGGAGCATTTTATTTTTACTTTTTGCAAATTCGATAAATAAAAACTTTATACAAAACGTCCAACAAAATCATTTCTGCTTAGAACGTAAACAAACCGGCGAAATGACAGGAGCAATTTGTGAAAAATGCCATAATAATAATTATTGAAAAATAAAAAAGATACGTTCTTTCCATGAAATATTTTTATTCCATGTTTTGTTGTCTTTTTTGTATTTTTTGGGGTTTTGTTTTCGAGTAGAGTTTTTATTTCGTCCTCAGTTGGTTCAGCAACACGCGCCGCCATTTTCTTCTACTTCTTTAGGGTTTTTTGGTGGTTGGCAAACCAATTTAAAGGTGCATTACTGCCATCGACTGGGCTGGAGTGTAGAACAGGAGATATTGGGGGGGATGGACTATATTCTTTTATCTATTTCTGTTTCTTTTAAATACTTGATGGCAAAGTGACCTACTGTATCTGACTTGTGTGCCGCCATTTTGTTTTGGTCTATTCATGGTATATGAGCTGATAGCCTAGTAGTAGAGTAGCCAATCAGAGTGGACGATTGCTCATATCCAGAGAATGTGGATAGAACAAGAAGTGTTATCTACGGTATAGCGCTATCTTGATTTCGCATCTCATCCTTATTTCCATGTAACAGCTCATTTCAGCATATTTTTTTCATTATTTGTTTAATGATATTTTTACAGGATGTTTCTTCACCAAAGTGATTTTCAAGAAGGTCTTGCTTCATTAACACTTTTTTTCATTATTGCTCTCTTAAACACTACACAATCTATCAATAAGGATAATTCACTAAATTATTGAATATTAGCTTACAATTTTTTTTATTCCACTGTAGATATTGTTTCCCAAACACCAAGTAAGTCAGACATTGTTTTGTGGAATTTATTTGACACATAAATACATCTTATGATTGGAAACTGCATTCAGTAACGAGATACTAACATGAAATAATGAGTTATGGAGTAAAAACATTATGAGGTACTAAGTCAAAATAATGAAGTTATATATTATATTTTTGAAATAAGTCATTCTTAAGTTGAGTCAAAATAATGACACAGCACTTTAATATTTTTTCACAACTTGAAGTTCAGGGCTTTTTAACATGCAAACACTAACAAATTTTTAATATCACCACACCTCATCCATCCATCCATCCATCCATCTATCTATCTATCTATCTATCTATCTATCTATCTATCTATCTATCTATCTATCTATCTATCTATCACTGCTTATCCTGTGCAGGGTTGCGGGTAAGCTGGAGCCTATCCCAGCTGACTATGGGCGAGAGGTGTAGTACACCCTGGACAAGTCACCAGGTCATTGCAGGGCTGATACATAGGCCAAGTTTACATTAGACCGTATCTGTCTCGTTTTCTTCGCGGATGCACTGTCCGTTTACATTAAAATGCCTGGAAACGCCGGGAAACGGGAATCCGCCAGGGTCCACGTATTCAATCCAGATCGTGTCTGATCCGGTGCTGTGTAAACATTGAGAATACGCGGATACGCGGATACGCTGTGCTGAGCTCTAGCTGGCGTCGTCACTGGACAACGTCACTGTGACATCCACCTTCCTGATTCGCTGGCGTTGGTCATGTGACGCGACTGCTGAAAAACGGCGCGGACTTCCGCCTTGTATCACCTTTCATTAAAGAGTATAAAAGTATGAAAATACTGCAAATACTGATGCAAATACTGCCCATTGTGTAGTTATGATTGTCTTTAGGCTTGCCATCCTTCCACTTGCAAGTGGTAAGTGACTTGCGCACAGCGGCTCAGTCCCAAATCACTGCTCGTGCACTACACTCGCGCGCTCTGTGAGCTGCGCAGGGCCGGAGTGCGCACCCTCCAGAGGGCACTCGCTGTTCAGGGCGGAGTGATTTGGAGCGCAGCTGCTGAGGAGGAAGCGATGAGCCGCACTGACACATTTCAACTTACGTGCCGAATTAGTCATGTGATTAGCGTATCCGTGTATTGGCGTTGCTGTGTGCACGCGAATCATGTATTGGCGTTGCTGTGTGCACGCTAATCGTTTTTAAAAACGTTAATCTGATGATCCGCTGATACGGTCTAATGCAAACCCCACCATAGACACAGACAACCATTCACACTCACACCTACGGTCCATTTAGAGCCACCAATTAACCTAACCTGCATGTCTTTGGACTGTGGGGGAAACCAGAGCACCCAGAGGAAACCCACGCAGACATGGGGAGAACATGCAAACTCTGCACAGAAAGGCCCCCATCAGCCACTGGGCTCAAACCCAGAACCTCCTTGCTGTGAGGCAACAGTGCTAACCACTACACCACCGTGCCGCCATCCTTCCATCCATTATCCATACCACTTATCCATTGCGGTTCACAAGGGAAGCTGAAGCCAATTCCAGCTGACTTTGGGCAAGAGGCCCAAATTCCTAATCTGGCTAACGCAACTTCAAAGCTCTGCGAGCATTGGTCTGGCAAAGATATTAAGCCCAACCATTTCCCAAAGCACGTGGTTGACCCGCCTCCCTGAAATGCCTCAGTTTGCTACTGGTCGAAGCCAGAAAAGGCTGTGACGAAGCTTAAACCAATCACATCACTCTTTCCTCTGACATATGTGACGCGACGGAAACTGCTTGAGTAACAGGAAGAAGATAAATACCTCCAGGGCTGCTCTTTGCTCCGTTTTCAATGAGAACTTCCCGTTGAATGCTTTCAATACAGCATCTACCGCTGTGTCAAAGGCTTGCCGCTGCTCCATGTTCGTAATGTTTCTAGTGAATGAAGCGCTTCCGGCATAGATTCTGTAAACAATCTATGGTTTCCGGTCGCAGTTCTACTACGTCACTGCCTTGAACACGCCTCTACCCAGGGCCGTTGGAGATGCTCAAAGTTGATTGGCTCCCAATTTTTCGGGAGCTTGGAAGAGCTGGAGATGGCTTGCCTTACCAGACTAAGTTCGCAACAGGCCCCCGTGTTGCGTCACACTTAGGATGGGCGGGCCCAGGCTACCAAATTCCAGCTCTATTATATATACATTAGTTTACAATATGGCGACTATGATCAAACAGTAAACAAAAACACATCTGAGGACTTGTCTCCTGAACTTCAAAACATCATGAAATAATGGAAAATGGTGACAAAAGTCATTTGCGAATCCAAATGAAATAAATCAGAGGAATTTATAAACCTTACGAAGTGACCACTGTAAACTCGAGTGTTCTTCGACTCGGCTCCCCTCCATCACGGTGAAAGGTTCAAGAGATACTTTTCTTGTTGTCTTTTGGTAAAATCCTTTGCTCTTTCACCCTTTTTTTATCACTTCATGGGGAACCCGGAAGAAACTTTTATCAGTTTCACATCATTAAAATGCCCTACACTTGCGTTGCCCAAAACAACACAAGTGTAGGGCAGTTTACCGACTAGCAAGGTGCCTCAGAGATACAGTAGTAACACTTTGCAAACAGTGAGCTTAGCTGACCACTACTTCATGTCTTGCATATATTATAATGAGACAGATGTGACATCGGATGCATCCCTGCAATTGTCCCCTACTAAAAATTAGCTTCAACTTGAACAAAAAAAAATTGTGGCCCACCAGATGGCGGGCCCAGCGGTTGACAAATACTGGTTTAAACCATCTTAGAATTCTGTTGCTATTGGGCACTTTCAATATCTAGTGGAGTATTTGGGGTACACTACAGCACAGTGGTGCTGGTAACAAGGGACATAAACTACACCTCACACTTATGATGGTGCTATCAACATTGCCCTGGACCAGCCAATATAAGCCCAAAAGACCATCCAATGGATTAAGTCACTCCTCATTGTCACAAAGCAGCTTTACAGAAATATACTGTAGATGTAGATTTAGATCCCAAATGAGTAAACCATAGGCTGCAGTGGTGAGAAGAAACCTTGAGAGGAACCAGATTCAAATGGTAACACATCCTCTTCTGGCTGACATCAGATTATACATTTTTCTTTCACTCTTCCACAGTTCCATATTATAAAGGTGTATAGTGCTAAGTGTTGAAAGGATGTTGTGTACACTGTCAGGAATAGGGGTACAGTAAGAGTCCATTGCTATCCCCCCAAGGTACAACCTGCACTAATGTACCCCCTAGGGCTCATTATTGAACCTCAAGGTAACTATGCGTACCTTTTTCTGGCCAAAAAGGTACATATATGTTCCTAAGCAGTATATAAAGGGGACAAATAGGTACCTTAGAGAGTACTGCCCCAGTGACAAGCTGGTGTACCTCTAAAGCGACAATAATGTATTTTATTTTCTGAGGGCATATGAGCATAATGTGAATAAGAGTCCACAGGACAGTCTTTATGATTAGAACAGCAGCTCATAAGTATCCAGGTAAGCTTCTAACTGAAGCAAGGATTAAATTTGGGCATAAGCACCAATTAATATTCAACTTCCCTGGCATATTTTATTACCTCACACTTACCTGTTAACTCTCAGTTCATCACTGGGATTATACAGGGGCTTGCTAGTCCAAATCCATCCATCCATCCATCCATCCATTATCTATACCACTTATGCATCAGGCTCACTGGGGAAGCTGGACCCAATCCCAGTTGACGTTGGGCGAGAGGCAGGATACACCCTGGGCATGTCACCAATGTCTAACATTGAGAGATAATCAGCCATTCACACTCACATTCACACCTTTTTCTCTGTCTGAAATATGACCCATTTTGCTCACTGGCATGCTTTTGTTTATTCTGTCTTGGATTCTTTGGTTTATATTCCTGTTTGTGCCAGTTTATTTCAGGCTTTTCCTTTATCTACTGCAGCCTCCATGAATAAATGGCAAAAGTTACACTTGCATAAATAGACACTATCTAATGCACTGTCTTTGTATCTGATTTTAGCAAAGTATGTTAAACCCAGTCAGCAGCCTCAGGCTCAATGTCAGAGATAACCACGCTATTAAATTCCATTTACATCGAGCTATAGCTTAGCTTGACTTTGAAAGGGATTATGGCTCACCTATGTTGCACACCATAAACGCACTTAATCCTTTGCAGAAACATAATGGAGTTTAATTATATACCTCTTTCTCTTCGCTTACTTCAATACATATCTAGCACACAACAACCTCACCTAATTTACCGCAGGCCAAGGTGTATGGTTTTGGGAGTCGGCATGTACCGTATACAGCCGTCATGACAGTATTTTAAAACTTTATTACTGTATTTCCGATGTTGTTGTCTGGCCTGGCATGCATTGTCTTGTGATTTGGTCTGAGTAGGACATAAAACTGACACCATTGTACATTTTATAGATTGTAGTTGTTAGGACTATAGTTATACCTGCACTATTGGAAGGTGCAAATTATTAGGCAGGTCTATCCGTGCCATGAAGAGACGGTACAAGAGGAAACAAAAACAATGACTTCAGCTGCAAAGATGTAACGTCTGGCTGTCTCAGTTTTCTTCTTTGCATGTTTGTAAATTATGAGAAATAATGGCGCTATTAATGCTACTTATCTGATGGTGAAACAGAACAGGTAATAAGCAAGAAGGAAACAATGAAAGAAAATTCTGAGAACAACAAAACAAGCCGTTGCTAGGAGAGAGATAAACAAACAGAGCGATGGGATGAGAGAAGTGTGTGAATCAGCCTGAGGCGACAGGTGACTCGTCCACGGGGCCTAAAGAGCCAGTTTTGCAGGAAGCAGAGCCAAGTATCATCCACTGGCTCATTCCAAAGTGCTAATTGTTTTTACTTTTCACCCTGTTCTGCTAACCTCTCCGAAGGTAGGCTTACGACTGGTATACAGTACATGGTTTAGCAGGGTTAAGCCCCTTTGTCTTTCAAATATAAATAGTAAATCAATGTAAGACTTCATTTTTGACCAGTATTACCAAATGTGGATTATTTTGTTGCTCATAAAGAAAATAAACAGAGTGGTATGAAGAAGCAAGGTTGGGGGCTAGTTTCTTTCTAGCCCAGGCTGTAGATTCATGCAGTCACGTCAGGTGATTACACAGAGTGAGATATTATCTCCATTTGGCCGCTTCACTGACTCATCTGCAACATGTCATCATCAGTGATTGACAAGGTGCACGTGAAAAACATTTGGGGTTGTAATAAACATGAACAAGGTGCTATGTGTGTAATAGTTTGCCCATATCATTCATGCCATGTATTATTTAACCCTAATAGTTGCTGATAGATTTCAGCCTCACGTTTAATAGCATGGCGACTGGTTACTGGCATGGGACTTCAAACTGAATTATTGGAACGAAACAAAATGGACTGAATGAACCAGAACTATCTTAATTTGACGGACCGTGCAAAAGGAAATTGCAGTTGAAAGCTATCGTTTAACCTGTCATGTTTTATTGCTGAAGACTAATTAGACCTAAATATGCAGTCATGAATAAAGGAATCATTTCACCTCATAAGACGTTATCTGTAGCATCTGCTCCCCATACAAAAATAAATTAATAATAATTAAAAAAAAGTCTTTGAAACGTCATTACAAATAGTTTCCAGTCTATGTGAGCTCAATTTCATTCCTGTCAGTTTTCTCTTAGTTGTTTTTTTTTTTCCTGCACAGGTTACACATGTGAAGCCGATACTCGCAGTCCAGTTTCGATTCAATTCCACTCACCTGGGTGGATCGAAACATTCCTAAGATTTACAGAAGGACGCACACATACACACATGTACACACACTCAAAAATGCTTACAGATGACAAATGTAAGCACACACACTTTCCTTAACACAGGCATGCATTCAGAGCATCTTGGTTTAACCCGAGAGTAAATGACAAGTTAAGCATGCAGTAGAATGTGTGCTGAAGTTTAGCAACTATATAAGCATTAACCCTTACGAAAATTAACCATGGTTTTACTATGGTTTATAGTTATTCATGGTTTTCATGTTTTTTTGGGTAACCATGAAAACCATGGTGCATTTTACCTCAATGGTCACTTAAATTTTTAGGTTCTAAGTAAATGTTAATGTATCTGGGCTGTTAATCGAGATCCTTCTCTACAGCATTGACTGTTGGACGAAAGCCTGGTAATACTACAGTTAGTGCATCCTTTTAAAAACCATACTATCCCTTTTTAAACTAATTTCGTAGTTACTATGACCTATTACACATACAACTATGATGCTACCACAGCTACTGCAGTACTATGGATAAACCACAGTAATGCTATGGTTGGTTTATAGTACTTAGAATCACCATGAAATACCATAGTAGAACCATGGTTACTACCATGGATAAACCATAGTAATACTATGGTTGGTTCATAGTACTTAGAATCACCATGAAATACCATAGGAGAACCATGGTTACTACCATGGATGAACCATAGTAATACTATGGTTGGTTCATAGTACTTAGAATAACCATGAGATACCATGGTAGAATCATGGTTACTACATAAAAACCATGGTAAAACCATAGTAAACCATGGTAGATTTTCGTAAGGGTGGGGTGGCACGGTGGTGTAGTTTCACGGTGGTCCGGTTTCCCCCACAGTCCAAAGACATGCAGGTTAGGTTAACTGGCGACTCTAAATTGACCGTAGGTGTGAATGGTTGTCTGTGTCTATGTGTCAGCCCTGTGATGACCTGGCCACTTGTCCAGGGTGTACCCCGCCTTTCGCCCGTAGTCAGCTGGGATAGGCTCCAGCTTGCCTGCGACACTGTAGAACAGGATAAAGCGGCTAGAGATGATGAGATGAGATTCCCTCCTCTCTCTGGTCTCTCACCAGAGAGAAACTGTCAGGGCCTTCTAGGCCTTCAGAGAAGGCCCAAACATATCAGCATTTCTAATGTTATCTTTTATTTCTTTCATTTTTAAATTTATTTCATAATTTCATGATAATGATTCTCTTCTAAGTCTAATTTGGCCTCATTTTCTATCAAATTTATTTCAGAAATGAAAGGGTTACTGTCCTGAAAACATTGAAATAGAGTTATCTAGTCAGTGAGATGTTTTTTTTGTTTGTTTGTTGTCTCTAGGCTGAGAAGAGTTTAGAGCTGCTCACTCATTGGTTAGGACTTCATTGCCGGGACAGAAGGCCATGGCAGTGTATGTTTATGTAAGAAGTGACAGATGAATTCACCAATCAGATTTTGATTTATAGTGGGAGGGACCAAAAATTTATCACCCTAGGCTTTGAAGGCCTTCTCGAAGGCCAACACTTGCTTAACCGTGAATCGGCGCCATTTGCACAACAGTGAAGTCACCTTCCAGCGGGTGTAGTGTCCATCAGTAGTGTTAGTGAATGCTAATAAAGCGGTCAAGCCAGTGCTATCGAGAGCAAGTAGCACAAGCTAACGATCAAGAAACTAAGCCCATGTTTACATTAGACCGTATCAACGGATCATCAGATTAACGTTTTTAAAACGATTAGTGTGCACACAGCAACACCAATACACGATTTGCGTGCACACAGCAACGCCAATACACGGATACGCTCGGCTCCGCAGGCATCCTGCGCTCCAAATCACTCCGCCCTGAACAGCGAGTGCCCTCTGGAGGGTGCGCACTCCGGCCCTGCGCAGCTCACACAGTGCGCGAGTGAAGTGCACAAGCCACGATTCGGGACTGAGCCGCTGTGTGTGTGATCCCAGCGCATATCACTTACTACTTGCAAGTGGAAGGATGGCAAGCCTAAAGACAATCATAACTACACAATGGGCAGTATTTGCATCAGTATTTGCAGTATTTTCATACTTTTATACTCTTTAATGAAAGGTGATACAAGGCGGAAGTCTACGCCGTTTTTCAGCAGTCACGTCACATGACCAACGCCAGCAAATCAGGAAGGTGGATGTCACAGTGACGTTGTCCAATGAGATGCCAGCTAGAGCTCAGCACAGCGTATCCGCGTATTCTGAATGTTTACACAGCACCAGAGCTGACACGATCTGGATTGAATACGTGGACGCTGGCGGATTCCCGTTTCCCGGCGTTTCCAGGCAGTTTAATGTAAACGGACAGTGCATCCGCGAAGAAAACGAGACAGATACGGTCTAATGTAAACGTAGCCTATGAGTTCTGTCTCCAGATTCTTCTTCCATGTACGCTTGTCACAGTATTTTTTCACTCAGATTTAAGTATTCGATTCCCTGTGTAATTTACTTGGTTACTTTTAAAATCAACATCGATAGCTACACACAGTGGAGCGACCTGGCAGCCTGCCGCTAATCCCTTGCAAAATCCTTTGCTGCATTTTGGTGTGTCTGGCTAAATTTTGGCTGAGCAAGTCCCATCTCTAATAGTAACGGTTCATCACTACTACATGCATTCAACGCTGGGACTACTCATCTCATCTCATTATCTCTAGCCGCTTTATCCTTCTACAGGGTCGCAGGCAAGCTGGAGCCTATCCCAGCTGACTATGGGCGAAAGGCGGGGTACACCCTGGACAAGTCGCCAGGTCATCACAGACGCTGGGACTAATCCAGGGGTATTCTATTCTAATTTATGGAGATTTAACTCCATAAATTGTCTTGCTTGCAAAAATCTGAACAATTATTAACCATTTGTCATTAACCAATGTTTAATTCAGGGCTATAAATAAAAAAAAAAAATTGAAAACAGAGTCCACCGGGGGGAAGGTATTGTTTTTGGTGGGGTTTGTTTGTTTTTCTTTGTTTTTTTGTTAGCAGCATTACAGGAAAACAGCTGGACCAATCTTCATGAAACTTTCAGGACAGATGGGCATTGGTCTCAAATAGAACCTCCATCATTTTTAGGGTCATCCAGTCAAGGTCACCAAAAAGGTCAAATTTTTTTTGGATATCGTCCTTCATATTCATCATATTTACTTCAAACCAATTCCAAAATGTTCATCTTTCAATTCTGCCTCCATTGATATGCAACATGATGGGGTCTCTCTCATAGTTTTCTTAGCGGTTGGGGTAAAATGTCAGGGGTCAAGGTCATTGCTAAAATTTACATATTTTCCATTATAACTCGAAAATGGTTAGAGATGGAGAGATGTTTATCGTTATCAACATATAGGAAGTCATATATGGGCTTTCATTTGTCACCATGACCTTTGACCTTTGTTTGTTTGTGTGTGTGCATCTTTTAACAATTTAGCATCTAGATGGTTGCGCTGATTGACTTCAAATTTTCAGGGTAGGTGGGCAATGGTCCATAGATTATCTGATTAAATTTTGGAGGTAATCGGGTGAAGGTCAAGGTCACTGGAAAGGTAAACCTTTCGGTCAAAATAACATATTTTCCATTATAACTCAAAAACGGTTGCCGATAGACAAATGTTTACTGTTATGAGTATATAGGAACTCCCATGTGACCTTTCATTTGGCACCATGATCTTTGACCTTGGGTGACCTTGAAAGGTCAAACTCAAGGTCACAGATTTTCAGAGGGCTGTAACTTGAAAACGGTTGATGGTAGACAGATATTTACAATTATCAACTTATAGGAAGTGCCATATTGGCTTTCATTTGGCACCATGATCTTTGACCTTGACTGACTGTGAAGTGTCAAACTCAAGGTCATGGATTTTCATAGGACTATAACCTGACAGCTGATGATTGAGAAATATTACCATTATCAACATATCAGTATAAAATAAGTTCTGCTGGGCGAAGTTTGTTTTGCCTGGCAAACTTGTTTTGTTTTATTCTGTAGTAATGCTTTGTGTTGCTACTTTTGACTAGCGCCACAGACTCTGAACTGATGAGATGCATCAAATTACAAGTCTTATAAAGGCATACTTCTCTGTCCAGTCATTATTACCTCACCCGCATGGAGTAAGCGGGGCGAGGTATTGTAATCAGTGCAGTTTGTTTGTCTGTTTGTTTGTGTGTCTGTCTGTTAACAATCTAGCTTCTAGACAGTTGCACCAATTGACTTAAAATTTTCAGGGTAGGTGGGCAATGGTCTGTAGATTATCTGATTACATTTTGGGGGTAATCTGGTCACGGGCAAGGTCACCACAAAGGTCAAAATCTTGTTTGTGTGTCTGTTAACAATCTAGCATCTAGACAGTTGCACCAACTGACTTCAAATTTTCAGGGTAGGTGGGCAATGGTCCGTAGATTACCTGTTAAAATTTTGGGGTAACTAGGTCAAGGTCACCAGAAACGTAGAAATCTTTTTTTTGTGATAACTTTCTTCAAATTCATCATTTTGACTGTGCATCTTTCATTTCTGCTTTCAACCATACACTGTAGGATGGGGTAGCTTTGACAGTCTCCATAGTGGTTGGGGGTTAAAGATCAGGGGGGTAAAGGTCATTAGTCAGAATAACATATTTTTACATTATAACTCAAAAACGGGGCGGCACGGTGGTGTAGTGGTTAGCGCTGTCGCCTCACAGCAAGAAGGTCCTGGGTTCGAGCCCCGGGGCCGGCGAGGGCCTTTCTGTGCGGAGTTTGCATGTTCTCCCCGTGTCCGCGTGGGTTTCCTCCGGGTGCTCCGGTTTCCCCCACAGTCCAAAGACATGCAGGTGAGGTTAACTGGTGACTCTAAATTGACCGTAGGTGTGAATGTGAGTGTGAATGGTTGTCTGTGTCTATGTGTCAGCCCTGTGATGACCTGGCGACTTGTCCAGGGTGTACCCCGCCTTTCGCCTGTAGTCAGCTGGGATAGGCTCCAGCTTGCCTGCGACCCTGTAGAAGGATAAAGCGGCTAGAGATAATGAGATGAGATGAGATAACTCAAAAACGGTTGCCGATAGACAGATGTTTACTGTTATGAGCATATAGGAACTCCCATATGGCCTTTCATTTGGCACCATGATCTTTGACCTTGAAAGATTAAACTCAAGGTCATGGGTTTTCAAAGGGCTATGACTTCAAAATGGTTCATGATAGCCAGATATTTAACATTATCAACATATAAGAAGTCCCATATGGGTTTTCAGTTGCTGCCATGACCTTTGACCTCGAATGGCTTTGAAATGTCAAACTCAAGGTCATGGATTTTCATAGGACTATAACCTGACAGCTGATGATTGAGGAATATTACCATTATCAACATATCATTATAAAATGAGTGCTGCTGGATGAGGTTTGTTTTGCCTGGCAACACTTGTTTCCATGTTTAGAGAGTTGGAAAATAAGTAAAAATGTGTGAAAGTTTGCAAAAAACCCTTTCTCCAGGTAAATCAATTCCACACAGTAAGTGTATTGCATTGGCTGCAATAGAGCATCTGCTACAGAAGCCATGATGGTTCAAGTTTTAAAAACCTGAGACACTGAATTCCCAATTTGTTTGTATTTTCATATATTTCATATATTTTCAGCTCTCCTATTATATATATTTTTTTCCAGTGCTCAGGTCAGTCCACTGAGATATGTTGCCTGATTGCTAGTTGATGAACCCTAGCCTTGTGAATCATTTAATATTTAGTCCAAATAAAATGTGCAAGAGCATATTCAGATTAATTCATGGAGAAAGAGACAGAGCTTGGCAGTCGAGATATTTCAAAGGCCTGTTAAAGAAACCCAACGCGCATGTTTTTCATCAGGGCATTCTTTCACACCATTTGGAAAGCAAAAGACTCAGAAGGGTTATAATGAAAACGGCACTTGGGGAAAGATGACCGGTAGGGTTACACACAAGACACTCAGACCTCATGCCTGTAATACATTCGGCATGATGTGATATTTTTATTTTATTTTTTTTTACGTTTAACTGTCTGGTACTATTGTAACAGGTCAGAAAAATAGTAATAATAATAATAAGTCTGAACCCAGTACAAAAATCAGGGTCTTTATACAGGGAGTGTATTCAAAATTCACAAATAAGTCACCATTATCGACAAATATGGGAGTACAGCTAGGCTCTGTGTGTGTGTGTGTGTAAGGCGTAGTGTCCACAGCTGCCGGCGATGTCACTCGGCACCCTGCGAGTGTCGGTGTGAGCTAATGGCCCTCGTATTACTTCATCACACGCCTAAGTGCTGCTCCAATTTTAAAGGAGCTGAAATGATGGCGGAGGTTCTAATAAACCCATTCAATGCAGCACCCCTCCCTGGAGAACGGTGTGTGAGTGTATGTGTGGTTTTCAGGGCCAAGTGCATGGCCCAGGTGTGTCAATGAACTGTTCTCATGATGCTAATCACTGTAAGATGTGGAGCATGCCAGTGTTTTGCAGGTGCACTGGGCTGGAAAAGCACTCAGTGGGGTTCGAGTTACTTCATGCCAAACATACAAACCTCTAGACTAATTACTGATGGCGCTTAATAAGCCCATAATTAGCAGTGGGATTACAGAGTGGCCTAATTAATGGGGTTGGTTTAAAAATATGAATGTGTGGAAAAAAAACCCTGAAATAAACATAATGACAGGTAGTAATAATAATAATAATAATAATAATAATAATAATAATAACAGGAATTGATGCAAGGGTAAAAGTAATGATTCTAAAATAAATAAAATTACAGTGATATAATTCTGACTAAAATAAACAAAATGAATGTAATGGTCTATTAAAATACTAAATACTTATATTACTTGTACTGCTCCGAGGTCAGGTTAGAATAGTTACTTGAAGCAAACTGGTCACTTTTAGCCAGGGTTGCACTGGGACCAAAAATCGGGCTTGAAATTTTGGCCCAGACCAACCCAAGATTGGAAACCACCCACCTTTTTGCACTCTTTTTAAATATTTGTACCTTCTGGACTACTCCCCAAATCAGCACAAAGCTGTGTAGTAATTGGGCAATACAAGACATGCAGGTTAGGTTAATTGGTGGCTCTAAATAGACCGTAGGTGTGAATGTGAGTGTGAATGGTTGTTTGTCTCTGTGTCAGCCCTGTGATAACCTGCCGACTTGTCCAGGGTGTACCCCGCCTCTCGCACATACCGTAGTCAGCTGGGATAGGCTCCAGCTTGCCTGTGACCCTGTAGAACAGGATAAGCGGCTACAGACAATGGATGGATGGATGGATGGGTTTCCCCTTTAAGAACTATCATTTAGGATGTGTTATGTCTTTATATCTTTGGTTGGTCAATGGATTAAGAGCGCAACAATAGTGTTACAATTATTAGCTCATCCAGCTGACAGGCAATGAACTCATGCCATCATGTGTTGTCCGTCATCCGTCTGGTGTCATCCACATTTCACGAAAATTACTTCTTCTCTCTTGATTCTTCACCAATTTTTATTCTTTTTGGCAGGAAAGTAGGTCTGCCTGAGGTGCATCTAGCTTCTCCTCAAATTTGCATAATTGCAATTAATAATGAAGATATGGAGTAATTAAGCCCTAACGAGCAGTTTCCACACAAATTGCTTTTTCTCTCTCAATTATTCACCAATTTTGATTCTTTCCTGCATAAAGGTGAGGATACCTAGAGTGCATATAACTTCTACCCAGATTTGCTTAATTACAATTATTAATGAAGTTGTGGACTAATTAAGCCTTAATGAGCAGTTCAACAAAAATCGCTTCTTCTTCGTCAGTTACTTGCTGTTTTGAATTCTTTCTGGCAAATAGGTCGGTATTCCTAGGGTGTATATGGCTTCTATATATAGCTTCTATATACTGTATATAGCTTGCAACATTTATTGCACAAGGTGGCCCACTTTAGATCGTTCCTTCTGGACTAGACGGGGCTGGAGTGAGCTACTCCATCATTGACGGTCCCGTTTTACATATCAGTAATCAATCTATGCATTTCCTGGAACAATAATTATTAAATGAGAAGCAGGGAAATGCATCAGTATACTTCATGTGAGGATGATGAAATCATCTTCAAGAACCTACAAGTTTGCATACTCTCTGTAGTTTTATATTGTCTGTCATGTACATGGGTTTCAATACTGCATGTGGTGCTATTATAATTTAAGGACAATATCCATGACTAGAGGAAGAAGATTGTTGTTCATCAAACCATCTTGGAATGAATTAGCTTGGGCACACCTTGCTTGTAACAACCAATCAGAGGTTGGGCCATACAGTGAGCCCAGCTGCTGTGCTGGTTTACTTTGCAATTTACTTCATGGCAATTAGCCAAATGTCATCCCTATAAGAAATATGCTGAGGCCTTAACACTCACAGTATCTGGAAGAACACTTAATAAATACTGCTATTTTTGTGAGGTAATTACAATGTTCACTACTTTTATGTCCATTAGCAAGAATTAATGTCAATCGTGAGTAACGAGAGTTTTTTGTCACCACTGTCACCATGGCCTTGTTCATTAAAGAACCAAAACTACATCTGGATTTCTATAAATCTGCTTTGATTCCCCCCCCCCCCCGATTCAATTTATTTGTATCATGCTTTTAACAATGGACATTGGTACAAAGCAGAATTACAGAGCTATGTAAATTCCGGATTGAAATTTTACATATATGAATTTATCAGTTTATTCCTAATGAGCAAGCCAGAGGTGATGGTGGCAAGGAAAAACTCCCTGAGACGGCATGAGGAAGAAACCTTGAGAGGAACCGGGCACAAAAGGAAACCCATGCTCATCTGGGTGACACCAGAGAGTATGAAGCCATGGCCTAATGGTTAGAGAAGCAGCTTTGGGACCAAAAGGTTACTGGTTCGATTCCCTGGACCAGTAGGAATGGCTGAAATTGTCTTGAGAAAGACACCTAACCCCCAACTGCGCCTCAGGCTGCTCTGGGTATGTTGTATGTCACTCTGGAAAAGAGCGTCTGCTAAATGCCAGTAATATAATGTAATGATTATAAATACACTGCAACCCTGCCATAACGAACTCCTTGAGGGACATCCAAATAGTTTGTTATACTGAGAAGTTCATAATACTGAAATGGACTCACTTGTAAGACAAAACACTCACTCTGACATAAAAAAAGACCAACTGTGTTTAGTTTATATTTATGCTTAATTCACATACATACACTACCGTTCAAAAGTTTGGGGTCACCCAGACAATTTTATGTTTTCCATAAAAAGTCACACTTTTATTTACCACCATAAGTTGTAAAATGAATAGAAAATATAGTCAAGACATTTTTCTGGCCATTTTGAGCATTTAATCGACCCCACAAATGTGATGCTCCAGAAACTCAATCTGCTCAAAGGAAGGTCAGTTTTATAGCTTCTCTAAAGAGCTCAACTGTTTTCAGCTGTGCTAACATGATTGTACAAGGGTTTTCTAATCATCCATTAGCCTTCTGAAGCAATGAGCAAACACATTGTACCATTAGAACACTGGAGTGATAGGTGCTGGAAATGGGCCTCTATACACCTATGGAGATATTGCACCAAAAACCAGACATTTGCAGCTAGAATAGTCATTTACCACATTAGCAATGTATAGAGTGGATTTCTGATTAGTTTAAAGTGATCTTCATTGAAAAGAACAGTGCTTTTCTTTCAAAAATAAGGACATTTCAAAGTGACCCCAAACATTTGAATGGTAGTGTATTTACGAAGTAAAGGAAATAAGTCACACTTGTCACATCTTCTTTCTTTTCAACCCATCATGTTGACTGCAGTTTTGGATGAAGTCTCAAAGCGCTTTTTCTTTTGCTTTAAAAGTTGAAATTGAATTTTTCAGCATACCATATTCTTTAGACATATTTGTTGCTTTCTCACCACGCTTTAGATGCTCCAGGATATGAAGTTTGTCTTTGACTTAGACTATCTTATGTTTACAAGTAGCCATGAGAACAATGCTTACGGAGTAAAGACTTGAGTAAAATTGCTTTTAGCTCGTAAAATAAAGTCCTTTTAACCTTCTGTGGCAGCGGGGGCGTGGTCAAGCGCCGGTCTGTGACAGGAGGGCGGAGTCAGGGAAGGTAAGTGGCAGAATCACTTCACCTGAGAGCAATTAACCTGTGTTTGTGTGTCTTCCCAGCAACCATGCCCTATATAAGGAGAGAGAGAGCAGAGGAAGTGAGCTCTCTCCCGCACCAGATGACTTGTGTGTGTGTGTGTGTCTGGGTGACTGGGAGTGTGTGTGTTTGACTGAAAAGTAACACAATAAATAGTTTTTGGAACTCAGTTCTGTCCTGCCGTACTTCTATGCTCCACCCACCTGCTCTGACCTCTACAGTGGTGCCAAAACCCGGGATCTGGAGCACAGCAGCCTCACAGCCCCATGGAGTCCTCCCCGTTTGCTGAACTGGTCCACGCCCTTGCCACGGCCCAGCAAGGCCAGCACCAGGCGCTACTCACCCTCCGAAAGGAGCAAGAAGAGCGGTTTGAGGCCCTGGTGTTGGCCCAACAAGAAGATCGACAGGCGTTCCGGCACCTCCTCGCGTCGGCGGGGTCCACCAGCGCTCCTACCACGGGCCCATCTCCCCTCACAGTCACCAAGATGGGCCCGCAGGATGACCCTGAGGTGTTCATCACGCTCTTTGAGCAAGTTGCCGAAGCCTCGGGGTGTCCGATGGAGCAGCGCACGGCGTGCCTCCTACCCCTGCTCACGGGAGAAGCACAGCTGGCCGCGCTACAGCTCCCCGCCGACCGCCGGCTGGCCTACGCAGACCTCCGCCGGGCCGTCCTCCAGCGCGTGGGGCACACTCCAGAACAGCAGCGCCAGCGCTTCCGCGCGCTGCGCTTGGAGGAAGTCGGCCGGCCGTTTGCGTTTGGCCAGCAGCTCCGGGACGCCTGCTGGCGGTGGCTGAGGGCCAACAACCGCGACGCCGAAGGAATCCTCGACCAGGTGGCGCTGGAACAGTTCGTCGCTCGCTTGCCAGCAGGAACTGCGGAGTGGGTCCGGTGCCACCACTCGGCGTCGCTGGATCAGGCAGTCGAGCTGGCGGAGGACCATTTGGCGGCTGTCCCGGCGGCAGGACGGCAGAGGGCATCTTCTCTTCTCTCCTCTTCTCTCTCTCTCTCTCCCCCTCCTCCTGTGTCCCGTCCTCGCCCCATTCCCCCACCGCGGAGGCGGGGGCCGGCCCCACCCCAGCCGGCCTGCCGCATCCGCGGTGCCCTCCCGTTTCTCCCTTCTGTGTCTGTCTCTCCCCCACCTCAGGTGAGTGAACCCCAGATCACCGGTGCAGAGGGAAAGCCCAGGCCGGTTGGCTGGCGCTGCGGGGAGCCGGGCCACCTTCAACAGCAGTGCACGACAATGGAAGTGGGCGCGGTGTTTCGGATCCCCGACGCGCCAGAGGCCACCCTCGATCGGGCCGGAGCGTATCGCATACCGGTGAGTATCCAAGGGGCTACATATCAGGCGTTGGTGGATTCTGGTTGTAATCAGACCTCAATTCGCCAAAGCCTGGTTCAAAATGAGGCATTGGGGGGAGCACAAGGGGTGAGGGTGTTGTGTGTGCACGGGGATGTTCACCGCTACCCTTTGGTGTCGGTCCACATTATTTTCAGAGGGGAAAAATTTATAGTGAAGGTGGCGGTTAATCCTCGCCTTACCCACTCTTTCATTTTGGGGACTGATTGGCCGGGATTTCGGGGTTTAATGACGCGCCTAGTAGAGAGTGGGTCCTGCCAGTTGACAGGGGAGGTCCCGGTGTCGCTTTGGCGGGAGCAGCTGTCACAGAGCCGTCTACATCATCTCTGCGTCAGAATGAGGAGCCGCCGGCCCCTCCTCTCTCTATTGGGGAATCCCTCGCGGATTTCCCATTACAGCAGTCGTGAGATGAGACTCTGCGGCATGCGTTTGACCAAGTGAGAGTAATCGATGGTCAAACGCTCCCGCCGAACGCCACCCCGTCCTTCCCCTACTTCGCGATTATGAAGGATAGATTATACCGAGTGACGCAGGACACTCAAACTAAAGAGCGAGTCACGCAGCTTTTGATTCCAAAGAGCCGCCGGGAATTGGTATTCCAGGCGGCTCACTTTAATCCCATGGCTGGACACTTAGGGCAGGATAAAACACTAGCCCGAATAATGGCCCGATTCTATTGGCCGGGGATTCGCAGCGATGTCTGTAGGTGGTGTACGGCATGCCGCGAATGCCAGTTAGTAAATCCAGCGGCCATTCCAAAAGCGCCTTTGCGCCCTCTACCGTTAATTGAGACCCCGTTTGAGAGAATTGGGATGGATCTCGTCGGGCCATTAGATCGGTCAGCACGAGGGTACCGCTTTATATTAGTTCTGGTGGACTATGCAACGCGATACCCGGAAGCAGTGCCTCTGCGCAATATCTCAGCACGCAGTATTGCAGAGGCACTCTTCCGTGTCATCTCCCGAGTTGGAATCCCGAAAGAGATTCTGACTGACCAAGGCACTACGTTTATGTCACGAACACTGCGCGAACTGTATGGGTTATTGGGGATTAAGCCGATCCGCACCAGCGTATATCACCCACAAACGGACGGTTTAGTGGAACGGTTCAACCGCACCCTCAAAAATATTATTAAGAAATTCGTAAGTGAGGACGCACGTAATTGGGATAAGTGGCTCGAACCCTTGCTGTTCTCAGTGTGAGAGGTCCCCCAAGCCTCCATGGGGTTCTCCCCATTCGAATTATTATATGGGTGTAAGCCGCGCGGCATCCTGGACGTGCTGCGGGAAAATTGGGAGGAGGGACCTTCACAAAGTAAGAACGAAATTCAGTACGTTATGGACCTGCACGCAAAACTCCACACGCTCACCCACCTAACTCAGGAGAATTTGCGGCAGGCCCATGATCAGCAAGCCCGCCTGTACAACAAGGGTACGCGCCTTAGAGAGTTCACACCGGGAGATAAAGTACTCGTACTGTTGCCCACGTCGAGCTCCAAATTGATCGCCAAGTGGCAAGGGCCCTTTGAGGTCACACGGCGAGTCGGGGACATTGACTATGAGGTGAGGCGAACAGACAGGGGTGGGGCGCTACAGATCTACCACCTCAATCTGCTGAAACTCTGGAATGAGGAGGTCCCCGTGGCGTTGCTGTCGGTAGTTCCGGAGAAGGCGGAGCTGGGGCCGGAGGTTCAAAAAGGGACATTGGCATCACGTACCTCTCCGGTCCCCTGTGGAGACCACCTCTCCCCGACCCAACTCACGGAGGTCGCCCAGTTGCAGGCCGAGTTTTCGGATGTGTTCTCGCCCCTGCCCGGTCGCACTAACCTCATAGAACACCACATAGAGACACCCCCGGGGGTGGTAGTGCGTAGCCGCCCTTACAGGCTACCCGAACACAAAAAAAAGGTGGTTCGGGAAGAACTTCAGGCCATGCTCGAAATGGGCATCGTCGAGGAGTCCCACAGTGACTGGAGCAGCCCGGTGGTCTTGGTTCCCAAGGCCGACGGCTCAGTCCGGTTCTGTGTGGACTATAGAAAAGTCAACGTGGTGTCTAAATTTGACGCATACCCAATGCCTCGTATTGATGAGCTGCTCGATCGACTAGGCACGGCTCGCTTTTACTCGACACTGGATTTGACAAAGGGATATTGGCAGATCCCCTTGACTCCATTATCCCGGGAGAAAACGGCCTTTTCCACACCGTTCGGCTTACACCAGTTCGTCACACTTCCGTTTGGGCTGTTTGGGGCACCCACTACGTTTCAGCGGCTGATGGACAGGGTCCTCCGGCCCCACGCCACCTATGCGGCCGCGTATTTAGATGATATTATCATTTATAGTAATGACTGGCAGCGGCACCTGCAACACCTGAGGGCCGTCCTTAGGTCGCTGAGGCGGGCGGGACTCACTGCCAACCCAAAGAAGTGTGCGATTGGGCGGGTGGAAGTACGGTATCTGGGCTTCCACTTGGGCAACGGGCAGGTGCATCCCCAAATTAATAAGACAGCAGCGATTGCGGCCTGCCCGAGGCCCAAGACCAAAAAGGGGGTGAGACAGTTCCTGGGGCTGGCTGGCTACTATCGTAGGTTTATACCTAATTATTCGGACGTCACCAGCTCGCTGACTGACCTCACTAAAAAGGGGGCGCCAGATCCGGTCCAGTGGACGGAGCAGTTTCAGCGGGCTTTCTCTGAGGTAAAGGCTGCACTGTGTGGGGGGCCACTTTTACACTCCCCTGACTTCTCTCTCCCTTTTACGTTACAGACGGATGCGTCGGACAGAGGGCTGGGGGTCGTTTTGTCCCAGCAGGTGGAGGGGGAGGACCGCCCTGTCCTGTACATCAGTCGGAAGCTGTCAGTGCGTGAGGGGCGCTACAGCACGATTGAGAAGGAGTGCCTGGCGATCAAGTGGGCGGTCCTCGCCCTCCATTACTACCTGCTGGGGCGCCCTTTCACCCTCTGTTCGGACCACGCGCCCGTCCAGTGGCTCCACCACATGAAGGATGCCAACGCGCGGATCACCCGTTGGTATCTGGCACTCCAACCCTTCAACTTCAAGGTGGTCCACAGGCCGGGGGCACAGATGGTTGTGGCGGACTTCCTCTCCCGTCAAGGGGGAGGGAGTCGGCTGCAGGCCGGACGGGCGCCCGGCCTGAGTCGGGCGGTGGGGGTATGTGGCAGCGGGGGCGTGGTCAAGCGCCGGTCTGTGACAGGAGGGCAGAGTCAGGGAAGGTAAGTGGCAGAATCACTTCACCTGAGAGCAATTAACCTGTGTTTGTGTGTCTTCCCAGCAACCACGCCCTATATAAGGAGAGAGAGAGCAGAGGAAGTGAGCTCTCTCCCGCACCAGATGACTTGTGTGTGTGTGTGTTTGACTGAAAAGTAACACAATAAATAGTTTTTGGAACTCAGTTCTGTCCTGCCATACTTCTATGCTCCACCCACCTGCTTTGACCTCTACACCTTCATCCTACCAAGTGGGGTCCATCTGGACACCGCACCTATATATTTGTTTGCCATTTTAAAAATATGTGACATACTGCCTCACCGTTTTATGAATTTGTCGGAATTTATGCCTTAATTAAAACACTAAAGCACCGGAAGATCAGATTTTTGCATTGTGAAGGCATAATTAATTTGTTACTGGGGTCCAACCGGACCCCAGAGTCAAATTTATCTGTCTTTCATTTTATAATTGAATAGTACACTGAAAGTTACCTTCTTTTTGGTTGTTTCAGATTCATAATGGCTAACAGACAAAGACAAGCTAGATACACAGCAGCAGAGGCCTTAAGGCAGATTCTGAACACAAACAATGACTCTGAGGACAGTGAATTTAGTGACTTATCGGGATCCGAGGCAGATCACATCTCTGAAGCCTCAGATCTAAGTCACACTGAAGTAGTAGTTCAGCAGCAAGTACATGCAGATGAAAACAGACCCATTGATCAAAATCCAGAAGAAATAGGGAACCATGGTGCTGCAGCTGCTCCAAACAGAGGCCCTGGAAGAGGCCGAGGGCGTGGCAGAGGCCGCGGTAGAGGCCGTGGCCTTGGCTGTGGTAGAGGGCAAGGACGAGGTAGGGGACAAGCCCAGCCACAAGGGGATGCTGAAGGGGAACATCCAGGTGATGAACCTGCTCAAGTTGCTCATCCATTGGATCAAGACCAACAGAATAACCAGCAAGGTGTACTACAAGGAAGAAATGGGACTGTATGGCAACAGGCACCTCCTCCAGGTGGATGTCGACAGGCTCAAGACATCATTAGGAACCGACCTGGTGTCACTAATGAAGCTGAATGTGCAAGTATTGAAGAGGCCTTTCTTTTGTATATGACACCTGAGATGATTGATATTGTAGTTCGTGAGACAAACAGGTATGCCAGAAGATGGATTCAAGAATGGAATGAAGCACACCAAGAGAATCAAAGAGAAGAATGGAAGCTCCTTGATGATATTGAGATGAAAGCCTTCCTGGGTCTTTGCATACTAACAGGGGTTCAAAAATCCAGCAAAGAACCAGTGGCAGCTTTATGGTCGGAAACTGAAGGAAGACCACTGTTCATAGCTACGATGTCCAGGGGAAGGTTTACTGACATTTTGAAATTCCTCAGGTTTGATGACAAAGCCACACGTGAAGCCAGACAAGCTACTGACAAACTTATAATACTTCAGAGAAGATGGGAAGTACAGTAACATGTTCCATAATCAAACTACCAATGATTGCTGTATTCAGCAAGGCATTCCTTCTTGGGAGCCGTGTGGACCCCACTGCTGCAATAAGCACAGGCTGCAAAACGAAAGCCCTAAATTATTTTACAATTACTTTTTTATTTTAAATTCTGTAAGAAAAAACCTAAGTTGTAATCCAGAACGTTTTACAGCTGCATGAGCTGCAAAAATCATGTATATAATGCCAATTTTTTTTTGTGGCGCTATAATTTGCTATGTGTATGCTAGTTATTGCAATATTATTGCAATGTTATTGCATTTATAATACATCATTGATATTCAGCAGTAGTGGATTTTGTTCTTCAATAAAGTTATGTCTGTTTGCTGCATTGAATTGGTTCTTACTGCATTGATTTCAAGGTATTCCCTCCTGGGGTCCATACGGACCCCGCCTGGTAGTTTGTGTATGTAAAATTGGCTGGTAGGATGAAGGTTAAGGGATTTTTTTACCTTGCCCATGAGTGGGGTGAGGTATTGGAATCAGTTTGTTTGTGTGTCTGTCTGTTAACACTCTAGCGTCTAGACAGTTGCACCAATTGACTTCAAATTTTCAGGGTAGGTGGGCAATGGTCCGTAGATTACCTGATTAAATTTTGGGGGTAATCGGGTCAAGTTCAAGATCACTGACAAGGTCAAACTCGTTTTTTTTGTGATAATTTTCTTCAAATTCATCATTTTGACTTCAAACCAAAACCAAAATGTGCATCTTTCAATTCTGCTTCCAACCGTATGCTGCATGATGGGGTAGCTTGGACTGTGTCCATAGTGGTTGGGCTTAAAGTTCAGGGGGGTCAAGGTCATCGGCCAAAATAACATTTTCCATTATAACTCAAAAATGGTTGCCGAGAGACAGATGTTTACTATTATGGGCATGTAAGTGCTGCTGGGCGAGGTTTGTTTTGCCTGGCAACACTTGTTTTAGGCTACATCCACACGACAACAGCAACAAGATTTTATTAAAAAAAAAATCACGTCCACATGGGCAACGGATCAGTAAAATATCAGGTACATATGGCAACGCAACGCTTGCTGAAAACGATGCAATACACATGCCACACCTCTACGTGCGCTGTAAGACGGTCCCATCGGAGACACCAGAACAATAGAAGAAGTAGACGCATGCGCATAAACCCCTTCTACCTGGCGTGAAGCACTCACAGGAACAAACACACAACAAGAAGAAGATGGCTGCGACTACGCGAGGAAATCATGACTTCTGTGTGTACAAATTTGTTTTATTAGTGTGCATAGTTTTAGATAACTTAATTTTCTTACTGTGTGAACATTTTGAAAAGCATTTTTATATAATTTAGATAACTTTTTATATTGTGTGTGAACATTTTGAAAAGCAGTCTTATCCAATAAAAAAAAGAAATTCAAGAAATGGTTCAGTTACTTGTTTATTTAAAAGAAAAGCTGTATACTCAAGTGAATGCAATGCAGTGGTTTATACAAAACAGCAAGAGTGCTGCTTGTTCTAGTCATGTGGTTGTGACGTCATCGTAAACAAATCCGTTCTACTCATCCAGACGACTTCGCAACGGCGCCGTTGCCAGATTTTTCCACTCTGGAACCCGTTCTCAAAAAATATCGTTTTGGGGCACCCAAAACGCCGGTGCCATGTGGACGCCAGGCCGAAACGATAAACAATTTTATCAGATTCACCTGAATCCGTTGCCGTGTGGACAGGGCCTTAAAGTCAATGTTTGCCATTCTCGATACTTGTTAGTGATTGACACCTAAGCGAGGCTTGTTAAACCTTTGTTTTTTGGTGTTAACACATATTGTTAACTTAACTGTGGACTTGATTACTTATTGTTTGTCTCTGGGGGGAAGAGGAGCACATGGCTCAGTGATGTTTTTTTAAGCCTCCAAGTCATTGTCACTAAAGGCAAGGGACAGGGACTTAGTTCATTATATGGGAAAGTTCACCGTAAAAGAGTTCATTATAGCTGCAGTGTAACTCGCTTTTATAACTGTGTGCTCGATGGTTAAAAAATGAAATTGTATAAACAGGAAATTCATTATAATTTTAACAAAGTCTGGTAAATTGGTCCAGATTGTAAAAGCCATCAGGATCGCTGGTATTTGCAACAATTCCTATTCTTCAAAGCATTTTGCAAATAAAATTGAATTGTCTGTGAAGGTTTTCAGTCATCTAGGGCTACATCCACACGACAACGGCAACGAGATTTTTTTTTTTTAAATATCGCGTCCACATGGGCAACGGATCAGTAAAATTTCAGGTTCATATGGCAACTCAACGCTTGCTGAAAACGATGCAATACACATGCCACACCACTACGTGCGCTGTAAGACGGTCCCATCGGAGACACCAGAACAATAGAAGAAGTGGACGCATGCGCATAAACCCCTTCTTCTGTAGCATCAGCCACATAAAGTTTTGATTATTAATCAGTAGCGTAAAACGAAAGACGCGGAAAGAGGAATGAACGGGGGTAGATGGAAGCCGGTACGCCAACATTCTGATATCCTCCAGAATTCTTTAATGGTCCGGAATAAATTGAATGCTACACGTTGATGGATTACTTTGTTCTTCTATGCCCTTTTTTCGGAATGTATTGTCGGACTTAAACCAACATCTGAAGAGGTGAGATCGCTCCTTTTTTTTCCCTATTTTTGCTGGCGGGATTGTTTTTGTTTTTGGAAAGCGCACGGGTGGTGCATGGTTTGGTACTGCTTCCGCAGTGTTTGGACTAAAGACTCTGCCCTAAGGGATATTCTCTCACACTCTCTCTCTCTCTCTCTCTCACTTTGCACCATTACACAATAAATATTCACAGTGAAAATATTTTGTAAGCGCGTTTCATGAACCAAGTTATAGGATTTGTTGACAACTCGCATCGAGTTCGTTACACTTCTACCCAGCGTGAAGCACTGACAGTCATGTGGTTGTGACGTCATCGTAAACAAATCCGTTCTACTCATCCAGACAACTTTGCAACAGCGCCGTTGCCAGATTTTTTCACTCTGGAACCCGTTCTCAAAAGATTTCGTTTTGGGGCACCCAAAACACCGGTGCCGTGTGGACGCCAGGCCGAAACGATAAACAATTTTATCAGATTCACCTGAATCCGTTGCCGTGTGGACAGGGCCTCAGTCATTGTAAACCGTACAGTAGGTGCTAAAGAATGCAACTGGACTTGCTTGAAATCCTTGAAGACGTTTCACATCTCATCCGAAAGGCTCATACATAACTGAAGAAGCCTTTTGGATGAGAGGTGAAATGTCTTGAAGGATTTCAAGCAAGTCCAGTTGCCTTCTTTAGCACCGACGGTTTATAAAGTTGAACTGAATTCAGGTGTTACTGTTCATCTTAAACCACAACACAAATTGTCCTATCAGGTAAGATGTCCTTCCATCTCATTTTTTTAAAATGTATTATTTAGACATTTTGCTTCTAGAAACAAAATTAAAACATTATTCACAAAAAAGGAAGGGTAGTACCTGAACAGTTTGCTTTCTTTCACACTTTTAGAACCAATTTATATTAGCTCAAAGAATACACTAATTTATGCAAATAGGTAATGTCACTCCCCACTTAAGTAAACATTCGGGGATCAGACTTATTTGGTATCAGGTTACTCAACATAGCGTTCACTATGATGTCCCATAACAAAACAGCACACCATGGTAATATGGTAATCAGCCGGATACCGCAAAACCGCTTCTGTTACTCACACAAAGGCTTTTTGTCTGAGTACATAACCGAAATCAATATGGCAGGAATGGATACATTGCAGTAATGCCATGGCAGTGATTATACATGGTAATAAAGCCAAACGACACGGACCCTGTAGATTTAAGGGCCATGTAGGAGTTAATAATCCCCCATTAAAATCACTAACACACCGAACATGGAAGGGTTTTGTTCCATTGGCCGTTCTGTCGCCCACCCAGCTTGTCTGGTGAGCCACTTTTTGACAGGCTATACAATCAAAACCAGACTTTCATGTGCACTCCTAAACTAATGAAATTTATGCCTTTCATATATTTCCGAGGTATTTCATAAAGCCTAAAATTTCCCTGGAACTTTCCCCTCAACCAAAATACATCTGGACTTCCTGTTGTGGTTTGGCTACCTCCATGCTGAGGTGTACAATGCCAATCAGCAGGAAACATGTGTCAATGGCATATGGCACAGAAATGTAGGTTAACAGTTGTTTGACCATGTACGAGGGTCATCAAGACTTAAAATGCTTTATTTAAACATAAACACTGGCTTTATGTTGAGTACATGTTTGTGTTTGGGTGACATTTTGGGACATTGCAGACTATGAGGTGAACCAGTGCAATCTAATGGAAGGCTTGGTAGAAATTCTAATATGCTTGAGGTATTTAAGGGTGGCACGATGGTGTAGTGGTTAGCACTGTCGCCTCACAGCAAGAAGGCCCTGGGTTCGAGCCCAGCAGGGCCTTTCTGTGTGGAGTTTCTGTGTGGGTTTCCTCCGGGTGCTCTGGTTTCCCCCACAGTCCAAAGACATGCAAGTTAGGTTAATTGGTGGCTCTAAACTGACTGTAGGTGTGAGTGTGAATGGTTGTTTGTCTCTATGTGTCAACCCTGTGATGACCTGGTGACTTGCCAGGCTTTACCCCGCCTCTCACTGGATAGGCTCCAGCTTGCCCGCGACTTTGTACAGGATAAGCGGCTACAGATAACAGTTGGATGGATATTTAAGTGTGGAATTAAAGAAAGGAAAGGATGCTTAATTTAAGAAATTAATCAACAACCAGGTAATGCCATGCAGCTCAATGTGCAGCCCAACAACACATTGTACTTTTTATCCATTTATAGCTACATTTGTGGAATGTATGGGGGAGGAAAAAAAAAAGCGTTCACATTATCACCAGAGTTGTGCAAGTTCACGCTTAACAAAAGCTGAAGTTCAGGTCACACTGATTACAATCGACTACTTCAATTTTATAGTTCACAATTTTGAACTAAGCTCACAGTCCCAAAAATGAACTAGTTCACGTTCACTTCTATTGATTTTTTTAATGAGCTGCTCTGAATCCAAAGTGAAATTTTCAATCAGCAATTAAAATATCAAATTTCAGTAGGCTGCATGAGCATCACATACCATTAGAAAGCACTTGGAGTCTACTTTATTGATATAAACAAATTGGTAATGTCACAACTAACATGGGGTGCTCCGGTTTCCCCCACAGTCCAAAGACATGCAGGTTAGGTTAACTGGTGACTCTAAATTGACCGTAGGTGTGAATGTGAGTGTGAATGGTTGTCTGTGTCTATGTGTCAGCCCTGTGATGACCTGGCGACTTGTCCAGAGTGTACCCCGCCTTTCGCCCGTAGTCAGCTGGGATAGGCTCCAGCTTGCCTGCGACCCTGTAGAACAGGATAAAGCGACTAGAGATAATGAGATGAGATGAGACAACTAACATGTGAGAGTGCATCACCAAAAATATGAGCACGTTCAATGAATGGCACTCATTTAGCGTGTTCATGCACAGCACTGGTCATCACTTACATTTTACTATAAACAGTCATTCTCTTACCAGACCCTTTTCTATGTAGTCCATTGGAGTTAATTTCTTAAACCTTACAGACCTGGTACTGGGTCCAATAGAACGCTACAGCAATTGACTTCTTGTTTTTTTTTTTTTAATGTTGTTTTAGTAAGTTCTATACTTAGTAAAGCTTTTGTAATATCTATTTACTTTGTGGTATTTCTTGTTTTTTTTATTCAATTATAGTCAAGGAGTTTCTGAATGAAAAAAGTGTCATCTTTGTGCATTGGGCCATTGTGATCATGGTGCTATTCACTGTCTAATCTAGAATAATCTAATCTAGAACTTTAGGCAAGGATAAAAAATGTAATTGTCTCCTTTTGATTCATCACAATTTACTCAGGAATAGTCACAGTCACAATGTTACTGACACTGGAAATGTATTTTCTGAGGTCTTACATGTCCTATATCCATACAGACCAAGACTATGTACAGTTAGGTCCATATATATTTGGACACTGACACAAATTTTGTTTTTTTACCTGTTTAGTGAAACATGTTCAAGTTATAGTTATATAATGGACATGGACATAAAGTCCAGACTTTCAGCTTTCATTTGAGGGTATCCACATTAAAATTGGATGAAGGGTTTAGGAGTTCCAGCTCCTTAACATGTGCCACCCTGTTTTTAAAGGGACCAAAAGTAATTGGACAGTTGACTCAAAGGCTATTTCATGGGCAGGTGTGGGCAATTCCTTCGTTATGTCATTCTCAATTAAGCAGATAAAAGGCCTGGAGTTGATTTGAGGTGTGGTGCTTGCATTTGGAAGATTTTGCTGTGAAGAAAACATGCGGTCAAAGGTGCTCTCCATGCAGGTGAAACAAGCCATCCTTAAGCTGCGAAAACAGAAAAAAAACATCCGAGAAATTGCTACAATATTAGGAGTGGCAAAATCTACAGTTTGGTACATCCTGAGAAAGAAAGAAAGCACTGGTCAACTCATCAATGCAAAAAGACCTGGATGCCCACAGAAGACAACAGTGGTGGATGATCACAGAATAATTTCCATGGTGAAGAGAAACCCCTTCACAACAGCCAACCAAGTGAACAACACTCTCCAGGAGGTAGGCGTATCAATATCCAAATCTACCATAAAGAGAAGACTGTATGAAAGTAAATACAGAGGGTTCACTGCATGGTGCAAGCCACTCATAAGCCTCAAGAATGAAATGGCTAGGTTGGACTTTGCTAAAAAAAACATCTAAAAAAGCCAGCACAGTTCTGGAAGAACATTCTTTGGACAGATGAAACCAAGATCAACCTCTACCAGAATGATGGAAAGAAAAAAGTATGGTGAAGGCGTGGTACAGCTCATGATCCAAAGCATACCACATCATCTGTAAAACATGGCGGAGGCAGTGTGATGACTTGGGCATGCATGGCTGCCAGTGGCACTGGGTCACTAGTGTTTATTGATGATGTGACACAGGACAGAAGCAGCCGGATGAATTCTGAGGTATTCAGAGACATACTGTGTGCTCAAATCCAGCCAAATGCAGCCAAACTGATTGGTCGGCGTTTCATAATACAGATGGACAATGACCCAAAACATAAAGCCAAAGCAACCCAGGAGTTTATTAAAGCAAAGAAGTGGAATATTCTTGAATGGCCAAGTCAGTCACCTGATCTCAACCCAATTGAGCATGCATTTCACTTGTTAAAGACTAAACTTCAGACAGAAAGGCCCACAAACAAACAGCAACTGAAAACCGCTGCAGTAAAGGCCTGGTAGAGCATTAAAAAGGAGGAAACAGCGTCTGGTGATGTCCATGAGTTCAAGACTTCAGTCAGTCATTGCCAACAAAGGGTTTTCAACCAAGTATTAGAAATGAACATTTTATCTACAAATATTTAATTTGTCCAATTACTTTTGAGCCCCTGAAATGAAGGGACTGTGTTTAAAAAATGCTTTAGTTCCTCACATTTGTATGCAATCATTTTGTTCAACCCACTGAATTAAAGCTGAAAGTCTGAACTTCAACTGCATCTGAATTGTTTTGTTCAAAATTCATTGTGGTTATGTACAGAACCAAAATTAGAAAAATGTTGCCTCTGTCCAAATATTTATGGACCTAACTGTATATTGACCTGATAATTGGGGAACTATTTGTGATTAGTTTTGGGTTTGTCTATCTCAGCGAGCCACACCTCCCAGCACCCTTGGACTTAAGAGGTTGATATGATTTAAAAAAAAAAAAAAGCTTGTCTTGTTACTGAGAAATCACAAAGTGCAAACTCCTTCATCCTGAGCCCCAAAAAACTTCAAGTTACAGCTTTACCTCTGACTAGTACGAAGCGAGGAAACTGGATTCTTCTTCCTTCCAAATGCTGAATAAACATCTCCTCAGAGAAAACTTCACCATAACATTGACAACACACAGTGTCTCATCTCATCTCATTATCTGTAGCTGCTTTATCCTGTTCTACAGGGTCACAGGCAAGCTGGAGCCTATCCCAGCTGACTACGGGCGAAAGGCGGGGTACACCCTGGACAAGTCGCCAGGTCATCACAGGGCTGACACATAGACACAGACAACCATTCACACTCACATTCACACCTACGGTCAATTTAGAGTCACCAGTTAACCTAACCTGCATGTCTTTGGACTGTGGGGGAAACCGGAGCACCCGGAGGAAACCCACGCGGACACGGGGAGAACATGCAAACTCCGCATAGAAAGGCCCTCGCCGGCCACGGGGCTCGAACCTGGACCTTCTTGCTGTGAGGCGACAGCGCTAACCACTACACCACCGTGCCGCCAACACACAGTGTGTTGTTCCAATAGAAATGATAACATATTAGAAACTACTTTCAGAGCTTCTACTGTATTTCCATGCGACACTGCATTAAAACCAGTTTTGTGGGAATGTCCAGTATCATGTGCTAACATTTGTGAAGAGAAATGCACTTGGTGCCAGGTACACTTTATTTTTATGGATTGGAGTAATATGGGTAAGAAGCATACTTCAGTATGTTAAAGACTGAAGTCTACATATTCAAAGTCTGTATGAAATTATTTATTAGGTTTTTATGTGGCCAAGTATTACTCTAGTAATGTTCCGAATACATTTTAAAATGCATTTGGAGATTTCAATCCTCTGCATTTCAATATAATTGTAACTTTTGTCCCAATTATTGTAACTCCACAGTGTTTTGGTGGAATTCATAACAGTGTGAGCAATTACTTTAAAATCTGTTAACTGGTATGAGGGGAGTGGTCGTGAATCATGCCTGTATTTGCTGCAGCAAATATATCAGCACCGCATACAACAGTGTGTGTGTGTGTTTTGGTTTTTTAATTTTTTTTTTATCTAAAATCTGTATGAACGCTATGGGATTGATGAGTCATTTGTTTTCAAGAAGACAGATATGGCATGATGCCATGATGCTATGAGCAGTTTAGAATTAATAGGGCTTGAAGTAACACAGACCTGACTCTCCCACATTATTATTATTATCTCATCTCATTCATCTCATTATTATTATTATTATTATTATAAATGGCAGCACGGTGGTGTAGTGGTTAGTGCTGTCGCCTCACAGCAAGAAGGTCCTGGGTTCGAGCCCCGGGGCCGGCGAGGGCCTTTCTGTGCGGAGTTTGCATGTTCTCCCCGTGTCCGCGTGGGTTTCCTCCGGGTGCTCCGGTTTCCCCCACAGTCCAAAGACATGCAGGTTAGGTTAACTGGTGACTCTAAATTGACCGTAAGTGTGAATGGTTGTCTGTGTCTATGTGTCAGCCCTGTGATGACCTGGCGACTTGTCCAGGGTGTACCCCGCCTTTCGCCCATAGTCAGCTGGGATAGGCTCCAGCTTGCCTGCGACCCTGTAGAAGGATAAAGCGGCTAGAGATAATGAGATGAGATTATTATAAATAAATGTACAGTTGTATGGTCTGTTTATGAATCACCAAGTAAATATTATTAAGTATTAATCTGAAATTGAATTAACATTAATAAGACATCTAATTTAACTGAATCACTTCAGTTAAAGTCTGTAATAGCCTGGCATACTGCTCTGATTTATGTTGTATATTTCCATGTTATACGTCTCTTATACAACTGCAAATTGCAAACCATTAAAACTTTTTATTCATGAAAGAATAAGTCTTGCTTTTAGCCAATTATAGTTACATTTAGATAAATATGGTAAATATGGCTCGTTACCAAGAAATTGCACATTTCTTCATTTTGAAAACATGGTGGAGAATGTGGTAAAGTTATATCTTCACCAAAAATATTCCGAAGCACTGACACTGGAGACTCCTTCCATGAATGCCAAATAAACAGCTGCCTCAAGCCTTCACCATATCAACGATTATTCTATTCACAGTCACTGGATATGAGCAATCACGTGCTCTGATTGGCTACTTACCTACTAGGTTATCAGCTCATATACGGTGAGTAGAGAAAAACAAAATGACGGCGCATTTTGCTGAACCGACCGAGGGCGAAATAAAAACTCTACTTGAAAACAACCCCCTCCCCCCAAAAAAAGCAACAACATATGGAATGGAAGAATTTGATGGTAAGATAGTATCTTTAGTATTTTTGAAGAATTATTATTATAGCATTTTTCACAAATTGCTGTCATTTCACCGGTTTGTTTACATTCTCAGCGGAAATGATTTTGTCGGACGTTTTGTATAAAGTTTTTATTTTTCGAATTTGCAAAAAATAAAAATGTTCTGTTTCTCAAAATCCAGTGAATGTGGAGAGAATAAAACAGTTATTCCATTCAATCTTGTTGTATGTGGCTTATAGCCGACTCAGTGCTACGCACCTCATTGGCCGTCAGTTCAAGTACGACTCGATTTTGTGGAATAACTGTGAATTATACTATATATATATATATATATATATATATATATATATATATATATATATATATATATATATATATATATATATATATAATGTCTTTGTTAACTAATGACACATTTTTAATCTGAGGGCGGCACGGTGGTGTAGTGGTTAGTGCTGTCACCTCACAGCAAGAAGGTCCGGGTTCGAGCCCCGTGGCCGGCGAGGGCCTTTCTGTGCGGAGTTTGCATGTTCTCCCCGTGTCCGCATGGGTTTCCTCCGGGCGCTCTGGTTTCCCCCACAGTCCAAAGACATGCAGGTTAGGTTAACTGGTGACTCTAAATTGACCGTAGGTGTGAATGTGAGTGTGAATGGTTGTGTGTCTATGTGTCAGCCCTGTGATGACCTGGCGACTTGTCCAGGGTGTACCCCGCCTTTCGCCCGTAGTCAGCTGGGATAGGCTCCAGCTTGCCTGCGACCCTGTAGAACAGGATAAAGCGGCTACAGATAATGAGATGAGATGAGATTTTTAATCTGTATATTATGTATTGTTGATTACGTACAGCATCCACCATAGCAGTTCCTGTCAGTTAGCTGTTACTATAGAAACAAAAACATAGTAACATCTATGACAATAATGCTATTGTCAGAGGTGGTGTTTTTGAAAATGAACCGATACCTTCTAGTGAATCGGAGGAAGAATTCCACAGAAAAATGAATGTGCGAAGCATTTAGGTGCATGATGTAATTTATTGATTAAACTTTATTTCCAGCCACGCTGACCCTGGATATCAACAAATAACAGGTGGCGTGTCTCTCATTTATATGTTTCTTTATGATTTATTGATTTTATCTTTCAACACAGGTAGCAATTAAAAAAAAAAATACAAATCTTTCAGCACATGGATAGAAAAATGCCTCCCATTATCATGATGGCAACTTGGCAGCATTTTGCACAAGCAGTTCTCCCTCCAAGGCAAAGCAGGACTATAAATTAAAAATAGTCCCATCTCTGCACCAAAGGTGATCTCTTTTTGGTGCGGAACACATTCGTCGCATCCCTCCTCCTGTCTGTTAGTCAGAGCAGAGCATTTAATGATAGAGCGAACAGTTGTGTGTAAATCAATCAACAACTGAGTGGTGGAAGAAGACCTGCTCTCACATGCATGGCTCAAGTGAGAGCACAGACATGACGTTAAAGCACCTTCACATGTCTGACATAAAGTATGAGGTGTCAGCAAGGCTCTCAAGTTGATGAATAATAAATTAGGCTAAAGTCATGTAAGCCACAAATCCTCTAAATTCACGCTCCTTTATCCATGGGACCCAAATGGTTTTTAGATGGATGTTAATTATGTTTGAATAGAAAACTGGAGGAAAACTATATAACTGCAGGCTATAAAATTGCCGAAAATTATGGAAATCTTTCAGAATAATCACAAAAAGTAGCACTGAAAACCAACAGGATAAAGCATGTTTGGAGAGTTTAGTGCACATCTCATCTCATCTCATTATCTCTAGCCACTTTATCCTGTTCTACAGGGTCGCAGGCAAGCTGGAGCCTATCCCAGCTGACTACGGGCGAAAGGCGGGGTACACCCTGGACAAGTCGCCAGGTCATCACAGGGCTGACACATAGACACAGACAACCATTCACACTCACACCTACGGTCAATTTAGAGTCACCAGTTAACCTAACCTGCATGTCTTTGGACTGTGGGGGAAACCGGAGCACCCGGAGGAAACCCACGCGGACACGGGGAGAACATGCAAACTCCGCACAGAAAGGCCCTCGCCGGCCACGGGGCTCGAACCCGGACCTTCTTGCTGTGAGGCGACAGCGCTAACCACTACACCACTGTGCCGCCGAGTTTAGTGCACAAATTAGCACAAAGTGATAAAATTTCAAAACACAGTCAATCTTTCACTACCAGTTTCCAAAACAACAGCCTTCATCCAGTTCAAACAAAACATAACATTACATATTTCACCAAGAATTTGAAACACAGTGACAGCCTGTCACTCCGCATTAACAATTTTCCATGATTTCCTATGAGGGAAAATGAGTGTGTCAGTCCAGATAAGATAGACAGCAGAGCGTTCAGGATTGAACTTGCATCCTCTTTCTTTTTTGGAAAGAAGGTTGAAAAGGTGAGCTGTGCTCTATAAAAGAATTTTCTGCGTGCAAGAACACCTTTGCTTTGCTCAAAGGCCATGCATCATCAGGAGCTGTCATTTGCTGGTTTTCTGTTTTTCTCATCACCTGAACACTTCATTTAACACCTTTCTGCCTCATCGCCCAATCAAGGGGTTACTAGGAAACAAAATGGAAATAATACAATTACGACATCGTGAGCACAAAGGAAACATTATGACATGATGAGAAAAGCAAGCAACCGTCTGATTTGACCTAAACTAACAGGAGCATAGCATTTGCAGCAAAGGAGCTACTTTTGTAAAGACATTGTTGAACTTCTTTCAACTTCATCACTATTTGACAAAATTGCACCACAGCCAGTGCACGACCAGCTGAACAAACTGTATTATTAAATATTAGGTGGCACAAAGAATGCTCTCAGTTCATATTTCTATACAACCCTAATTCCAAAAAAGTTGGGGCACTGTGTAAAGCATAAATAAAAACAGAATGTGAAGATTTGCAAAACATGGAAACCCTATATTTCATTGAAAATAGTACAAAGAGAACATACAGTGGTGCTTGAAAGTTTGTGAACCCTTTAGGATTTTCAATATTTCTGCATAAATATGACCTCAAACATCATCAGATTTTCACACAAGTCCTAAAAGTAGTTAAAGAGAACCCAGTTAAACAAATGAGGCAAACATATGATACTTGGTCATTTATTTATTGAGAAAAATGATCCAATATTACATACCTGTGAGTGGCAAAAGTATGTGAACGTTTGCTTTCAGTATCTGGTGTGATCCCCTTGTGCAGCAATAACTGCAACTAATAATAATAATAATAATAATAATAATAATGCGCTTAATAGAGCGCTTAGTCATTTCTGTGCTAAGTGCTTTACAATATGAAAAAAACGTAATTACATTGTCTCAAAAAAATTAAAAAATATAGAAATATAAAATTCAACAAAATTGCGATGTTAAAACTAAATAAAAAATTATAAATGATATGCTTGTTTAAAAAGAAAAGTCGGAAGTTAAGTTTCTGCTAACTGTTGATCAGTCCTGCACACCGGCTTGGAGGAATTTTAGCCCATTCCTTCGTACAGAACAGCTTCAACTCTGGGATGCTGGTGGGTTTCTGCACATGAACTGCTTGCTTCAGGTCCTTCCACAACATTTCGATTGGATTAAGGTCAGGACTTTGACTTGGCCATTCCAAAACATTCACTTTATTCTTCTTTAACCATTCTTTGGTAGAACGACTTGTGTGCTTAGGGTCGTTGTCTTGCTGCATGACCCACCTTCTCTTGAGATTCAGTTCATGGACAGATGCCCTGACATTTTCCTTTAGAATTCGCTGGGATAATTCAGAATTCATTGTTCCATCAATGATGTCAAGCCGTCCTGGCCCAGATACAGTAAAACAGGCCCAAACCATGATACTACCATCACCATGTTTCACAGATGGGATAAGGTTCTTATGCTGGAATGCAGTGTTTTCCTTTCTCCAAACATAATGCTTCTCATTTAAACCAAAAAGTTCTATTTTGGTCTCATCCATTCACAAAACATTTTTCCAATAGCCTTCTGGCTTGTCCACATGATCTTTAGCAAACTGCAGACAAGCAGCAATGTTCTTTTTGGAGAACAGTGGCTTTCTCCTTGCAACCCTGCCATGCACACCATTGTTGCTCAGTGTTCTCTTGATGGTGGACTAATGAACATTAACATTAGCCAATGTGAGAGAGGCTTTCAGTTGCTTAGAAATTACCCTGGGGTCCTTTGTGACCTCGCTGACTATTACACGCCTTGCTCTTGGAGTGATCTTTGTTGGTCGACCACTCCTGGGGAGGGTAACAGTGGTCTTGAATTTCCTCCATTTGTACACAATCTGTCTGACTGTGGATTGGTGGAGTCCAAACTCTTTAGAGATGGTTTTGTAACCTTTTCCAGCCTGATGAGCATCAACAATGCTTTTTCTGAGGTCCTCAGAAATCTCCTTTGTTCGTGCCATGATACACTTCCACAAACATGTGTTGTGAAGATCAGACTTTGATAGATCCCTCTTCTTTAAATAAAACAGGGTGCCCACTCACACCTGATTGTCATCCCATTGATTGAAAACACCTGACTCTAATTTCATCTTCAAATTAACTGCCAATCCTAGAGGTTCACATACTTGCCACTCACAGATATGTAATATTGGATCATTTTCCTCAATAAATAAATGACCAAGTATAATATTTTTGTCTCATTTGTTTAACTGGGTTCTCTTTATCTGCTTTTAGGACTTGTGTGAAAATCTGATGATGTTTTAGGTTATATTTATGCAGAAATATAGAAAATTCTAAAGGGTTCACAAACTTTCAAGCCCCACTGTATCAAATGTTGAATGTGAGAGATTATTTATTTATTTATTTAAATATATGCTCATTTTGAATTTGATGTCAGCAACACGTTTCAATAAAAGTTGGGATGGGGCAACAAAAGAATTGAAAAGTTGTATGATGCTTAAAAAAATTAATTTGGTTAATTGGCAACAGGTCAGTAACATGACTGGTGATAAAAAGAGCATCCCAGAGAGGTGGAGTCTCTCAGAAGTAAAGATGGGGATGGGTTCACCGCTCTGTGAAAGACTGCGTGGGCAAACAGTGCAACAATTTCATTATAATATTCCTCAATTTCAAATTGCAAAGAATTTGGGAATCATATCATCTATGGTACATAATATCATTAAAAGATTCAGAGAATCTGGAGAAATATCTGTCTGCAAGAGACAAGGCTGAAAACTGACCTTGGATGCCTGTGATCTTCAGGCCCTCAGGGCACACTGCATTAAAAGCAGACATGTGTCTGTACTGGAAATCACTGTATGGGCTCAGGAGCACTTTAGAAAGCCATCGTCTGTGAAAACAGTTAATTACTGCATCCACAAATGCAAATTAAAACCAGATAGAAACAATATCCAGAAACACCGCCACCTTATGTGGGCCTGAGCTCTTTTATGATGGACTGAGGTGAAGTGGAAAATTGTCCCATGGTCTGACAAACCAAAAGTAGAAATTCTTTTTAGAAATCATGGACACCACATCCTCCAGGCTAAAGAGGATAGGGACCATCTGGCTTGTTATCAGTGCACAGTTCAAAAGCCAGCATCTGTGATGGTATGAGGGTGCATTAGTGCACATGATATGGGTAGCTTGTACATCTGGCATCATTAATGCAGAATGATATATACACGTTTCAGAGCGATATGCTGCCATCCAGACAAAATCTTTTTCAGGGAAGGCCTTCCTTCTTTCAGCAAGACAATGCCAAACTGCTTTCTGCGCATATTAAAACTGCATGGCTCTGTAGTAAATGAGTCTGGGTGCTAAACTGGCCTGCCTGCAGTCCAAACCTGTCTCCCATTTAAAACATCTGGTGCATTATGAAGCACAAAATACGACAAAGGAGACCTCAAACTATTGAGCAACTGAAATTGTATATCAGGCAAGAATGGGACAACATTTCACTTTCAAAACTACAGCAGTTGGCCTCCTCAGTTCCCAAACATTTACAGAGTGTTGTTAAAAGTAAAGGTCATGCAACACAGCGGTAAACATGCCCCTATCCCAACTTTTTTGAAATGTGTTGCTGACATCAAATTCAAAATGAGCATATATTTTTCAATCAACAACATCAAAAAAAAAAAAAAAATCAGTTTTAACATTTGGTATGTTGTTTTTGTATTATTTTCAATGAAATATCAGGTTTCCATGATTTGCAAATCTTCACATTCTGCTTTTATTTGCAGTTTACACAGTGTCCCAACTTTTTTGGAACTGGGGTTGTACTGTACATGCGGGATGAATTGCTGCTTAATTGATCATTATACTATACTTGCAGATCAGTCATTGTCCTCCATTATGCTGTATGGGTCATACAAATCTAAAATATACTAGAATACAGGATACAAATGAGATGGCACTACTTAATTATTGATTTCCACTTTGTTTTATTTGCTGTTAACAAATCTCTTAATTTTTATTATCTTAATAGTCTCATCTCATCTCATTATCTCTAGCCACTTTATCCTGTTCTACAGGGTCGCAGGCAAGCTGGAGTCTATCCCAGCTGACTACGGGCGAAAGGCGGGGTACACCCTGGACAAGTCGCCAGGTCATCACAGGGCTGACACATAGACACAGACAACCATTCACACTCACATTCGCACCTACGGTCAATTTAGAGTCACCAGTTAACCTAACCTGCATGTCTTTGGACTGTGGGGGAAACCGGAGCACCCGGAGGAAACCCACGCGGACACGGGGAGAACATGCAAACTCCTCACAGAAAGGCCCTCGCCGGCCACGGGGCTCGAACCCGGACCTTCTTGCTGTGAGGCAACAGCGCTAACCACTACACCACCGTGCCGCCCCTATTTTAATAGTCATAAGTAAAAAAAATAAAAAAATACACAGAAGGGTATGACGTAGAGGCTGGGGCTGATTTCTTTCTGCCCCAAACTGTAGATTCAAGCAGTTTATCAGTAACAGTCATGTCAGGTGACTACACACAGTAATATCCTCCCCCTCTCCATCCCCAAGGTGTATAAACATGAACATGATCGATTACTTTCACAGAAAAAAAAAAACATCACAGATTTAAAAATTGCCTTTTGAGAAGCTAGACGTAACTAGACGAAATACATCGTTCAATCAAAGTCCAAGTTACACAAAAGCACAAACAACCAAAAATATGTTTAGTCTAGCTTGAGCAAAATAGCTGGCTCACTGCAAGCACAGCGTATCTGTTTATCCTGCTTGCTATTCAGAAGAAACATGGCAGGTTTTCAGAAATCACAAATCACAGCTTTCGATGAGTGTGTACCGATTCCTTTATGAATGCATCATAGCTTTATGCCTTTGATGAGATACCGTACCATGCTATAAAGCTTGAAGTTGAGTTATTGATTAGTACTCCTGTTTGTTTTTTTTCTTTTTTCCCACTCCCATTCAATATCATGACCAGCTGCCACTGTTATAAAATCTAATGTAATGTACAGTAATAACATTTCAAAATGACTTTTGCTGTTTCACAGTGCAATCTTTCGTAAATCCTCTTCGAAATCAATTTTATCTCCGAGGAACCTAAAAGTACAAGCTATATTTATGGAGCTGCTTTTACTTTATTAGATCTGTATACTCCATACATATCAAAATGAAAATAAAACCTCTTGATCGGAATCTAAATAAATAGGAATTATAAGAAAGTCTAAAATTAACCCTGCCTCATTCTTCAGTAATTATCTCATTCTCATCTCATTATCTCTAGCCGCTTTATCCTTCTTCAGGGTCACAGGCAAGCTGGAGCCTATCCCAGCTGACTACGGGCGAAAGGCGGGGTACACCCTGGACAAGTCGCCAGGTCATCACAGGGCTGACACATAGACACAGACAACCATTCACACTCACATTCACACCTACGGTCAATTTAGAGTCACCAATTAACCTAACCTGCATGTCTTTGGACTGTGGGGGAAACCGGAGCACCCGGAGGAAACCCACGCAGACATGGGGAGAACATGCAAACTCCGCACAGAAAGACCCTCGCCAGCCACGGGGCTCGAACCCGGACCTTCTTGCTGTGAGGCGACAGCGCTAACCACTACACCACCGTGCCGCCCGAATATCATGAATATGACATTTATTATAATTTTGGTTTTTTTAAAATATATTTTAAGGTGGAAATTCTACCTCCCAAAAAGGCTTTGGCGTTTGAACTATAAACTTTTTTGTTTGTATTCACCATGTTTTAACGTTCCATGAGGTACCCATGTCTCTTAGGTCAGCGTTAGAAGCTTACGCAAAGACAAAGTAAGGACAAGAAACCATTCATAAGCGCTTTAAGCCTCTTCACTAATTGACTTATTTACAGTAACAGAGAAGCAGATTGGCATCTTTAGACTGGGCGTAATGTACCCCATATTTTCAGGTATTGTTTATTCAGAGATGACATACATGTCAGCAGTCAGAATGCTGTGTCTCTTTCATCTCACATCTGAGACTTGCTGGGTGAAATTATACATAAATGTCAGATGAACTATCATACTTGAACTGGTCCATCCACAATGTATGTGATTTGTTGATGACAGTGTGTTTGAATGCTGTAAATACCAGAGAAGAATACTGAGATGAATCTGAGAGTGAGAGAGAGAGAAAGAGAGAGAGAGAGAGAGAGAGAGAGAGAGAGAGAGTGCGTGCCAGGTGCAATACATCGGCCAAGCAAAGCCTGGAATGCATCCAAGTGAGAGTGATGTAATATTAGTTGAAATAGTTCTGCTGTTTTGGCAGTTACACTCTCTTGCTCTCTCTGTTTCTCTCTCCATTCATCATGGCCGCCACCACAGCAGGTGAAACATAACAATCGGCGGGTTCATTTCACGTGAGCGTGTCGCTATGCCCCCTGCCAGCGCCATCGCCAATTGCCCATGTCATCGCCGCACTGATGGAGGAAAGAGGCACGCCAAATCCAGTTCCCCTTGTCCCTGATCTCTGTTTCTCTAAGGTCTCTCAAGCACACACACTCACATAATAAATATCCATGCCCTAAACTCAATCCATGCTAAGTCCACTCTTTCATAATGGCAGCAGTCTGTCTGTCTGCATATATGATCTGGTCATAGACCAAAAACTGGCCAAGGAGGCCACACAAGGCCACATTTGCTTACAACCAGAGATTTAGAGAGAAGCTTGGGCCATCTAGGGGCATTGCATAGTGCACATTTGAGAGAAACGCTGAGTTGGCATTATACACATTTTGCACTTACAGTTACAGCATTTGGCAGATGTCCTTATCTGGAGCAACTTATAGAAGTGCTTTGTTGCCTCCAACAAAAATATATCCTCACGTGAGTAAAAAAAGTCAGGGGCTAGAGATACTATCAAGCAAAACCACAAAAGTTTCCAATCCACCTCCTGCACTCTCAGAAACAAAGGTTCCATGGGGGAAGCCATGGCCTAATGGTTAGCAAAGCAGCTTTGGGCCTAAAAGGTCACTGGTCTGATTCCCTGGACTAGCAGGAATGGCTGAAGTGCTCTTGAGTAAGGCACCTAACCCTCAACTGCTCCCCAGGTTGCACTGGATATGTTGTACGTCGCTCTGGATAAAAGCTTCTGCTAAATGCCTTTAATGTAATGTATACCAACCTGTATTTATTGTTGTCACTGGAGTGGGCCCATTAAGGGGACATCTTTTGCATCTTTAAGATGTATGTTTCACCTACAATATACAGAATAAAGGCACACAGGTACAAAATACTGTATGGTATCACCGCCACCAAGGAGAGGTACAGTTTAGCATCTTTATTTCAGCAGTTTGTTCCCTGCTTCCAACATACCTGATTCAAATAATCAAGCTAATCAGCTTCCGGTCCTGAATCGAAGTAAGTGTTTTACAACCCCAATTCCAAAACAGTTAGGACAAAGTACAAATTGTAAATAAAAACGGAATGCAATGATGTGGAAGTTTCAAAATTCCATATTTTATTCAGAATAGAACATAGATGACATATCATATGTTTAAACTGAGAAAATGTATCATTTAAAGAGAAAAATTAGGTGATTTTACATTTCATGACAACAACACATCTCAAAAAAGTTGGGACAAGGCCATGTTTACCACTGTGAGACATCCCCTTTTCTCTTTACAACAGTCTGTAAACGTCTGGGGACTGAGGAGACAAGTTGCTCAAGTTTAGGGATAGGAATGTTAACCCATTCTTGTCTAATGTAGGATTCTAGTTGCTCAACTGTCTTAGGTCTTTTTTGTCGTATCTTCCGTTTTATGATGCGCCAAATGTTTTCTATGGGTGAAAGATCTGGACTGCAGGCTGGCCAGTTCAGTACCCGGACCCTTCTTCTATGCAGCCATGATGCTGTAATTGATGCAGTATGTGGTTTGGCATTGTCATGTTGGAAAATGCAAGGTCTTCCCTGAAAGAGACATCATCTGGATGGGAGCATATGTTGCTCTAGAACCTGGATATACCTTTCAGCATTGATGGTGTCTTTCCAGATGTGTAAGCTGCCCATGCCACACGCACTAATGCAACCCCATACCATCAGAGATGCAGGCTTCTGAACTGAGCACTGATAACAACTTGGGTCGTCCTTTTCCTCTTTAGTCCGAATGACACGGTGTCCCTGATTTCCATAAAGAACTTCAAATTTTGATTCATCTGACCACAGAACAGTTTTCCACTATAGAGTTTTAGCTGGCAACGGCAGATGGCACGGTGAATTGTGTTCACAGATAATGTTCTCTGGAAATATTCCTGAGCCCATTTTGTGATTTCCAATACAGAAGCATGCCTGTATGTGATGCAGTGCCGTCTAAGGGCCCGAAGATCACGGGCACCCAGTATGGTTTTCCAGGCTTGACCCTTACACACAGAGATTCTTCCAGATTCTCTGAATCTTTTGATGATATTATGCACTGCAGATGATATGTTCAAGCTCTTTGCAATTTTACACTGTCGAACTCCTTTCTGATATTGCTCCACTATTTGTCGGCACAGAATTAGGGGGATTGGTGATCCTCTTCCCATCTTTACTTCTGAGAGCCGCTGCCACTCCAAGATGCTCTTTTTATACCCAGTCATGTTAATGACCTATTGCCAATGAGTTGCAATGAGTTGCAATTTGGTCCTCCAGCTGTCCCTTTTTTGTACCTTTAACTTTTCCAGCCTCTTATTGCCCCTGTCCCAAATTTTTTGAGATGTGTTGCTGTCATGAAATTTCAAATGAGCCAATATTTGGCGTGAAATTTCAAAATGTCTCACTTTTGACATTTGATATGTTGTCTATGTTCTACTGTGAATACAATATCAGTTTTTGAGATTTGTAAATTATTGCATTCCGTTTTTATTTACAATTTGTACTTTGTCCCAACTTTTTTGGAATTGGGGTTGTAGAGCAGGGAAAACACTAAAACGTGCAGGACAGGGGCAACTCCAGGACCATGGTTGGGACCATGTGAGTTAATACAATGAGTGTTGCGGCGACCTGCCACAAGGAGTGCCTGAACGCAGGCTCACATGATTGACAGCTGCCTCCGCCACTTCCTGCTACGCTGAATCGCTGCGCTACCACCGCACGCACGCTGCGCTGAACAGGTAGCCAATCACAACGCTAGTTAGCAGGGCAGCCAATCACAACGCTAGTTAGCAGGGCAGCGGTCGTTCTAGAACGATAGGCAGAATTGACATTCAGTTTGTAACGAAGCAGCAGCGCAGCAGTTGCAAAGAGAATTCACGACTAACACAAACTTTACAGCACATCAGGGAAAAAGGACAAAAAAGGCTACCGGTAAACCCACTGAACTTTTTTATATGCAAACGCTGCGCTCGCAGTAATCCATGGGCATGAGAAATGTTTGTTCCTTACCTGTGATTGGTTAAATGATTTAAACTTTCTTTATCAGTGGCGTGTAGTAAAATATCTTCAGTTAAACTGCCTGTGAAAGGGCTAATGGTTAAAACGGTTCTTAGTTTAAAACTGGTTTTCTGATCATTTATTTCGTTCAGCAACATATTACCTGAATGATTAAAAATGGTTAAAATATACTTAATTTACCTTATACATAAATATTTATATATTGTTGCCTAATTAACTTGGGTTTTGTTATAGAAAAACAAGCATTTATTCATACATGCTTTTGTTGTAGAAAAACAGGCATTTATTCATACATTTATTTTATGTTTCTATGTTTAAAGGTTTTTCACCTTCTAACTTCGGCTTCAAGCTCCAAGCTTCTAGCTTCTACTTCTGATTCTACCCCTGATTCTACTTCTGATTCTAACGTCAGTTCCACTGAAAACCAATAAAATACAAGACGAGTGGAATCCTGTGTCCGAGTCCTTCCCTTTCAAGTGTGGGAAACCCTGATGCTCACATACACTTGACAGTGAAAAACCGATGCACCAGTGGAAACTGATGACTGCCAGACGACTGCCAGTGAATCACCGCTGCACCAGTGCATCAAACCGAAACCAGTGACCAAGAAGCAAGACTCCACTCGTGCCACAACCCAACAGAGAGGGAAGACACTTCACCTGGGGGCCTGGAGGATAAAGCTAGAAGTCATCTGGAAAAAAGAAACGAAATGGCGAAGTCGTTAGAAGAACTGAAAACAGAGCGAACCACAGCCAAAAGACTTTTCTCCCGTCTTGCTAACTGCATTGCAAGAACACACTCACAGATGACTGTGGAGGAGCTAAAGCAAAACTTCAACAAGCTTACAGCAGAAAGCTCGAGACTCATGGAGGCGAACGGAGAGATTGAGGCCACCTACATGGCAGAAGCAGCTGCAGCCGCTGTAGAGGACCTGGGCGCCGAGAAGAAAGCCGACCTGGAGAAGATAGAGGCATACTGTAAGCAGAGGACTAAAGAAGCAAAGCTCCTAATTCAACAAACACTCTGGGAATCGTATGGGGAGAAAGAGCTGCCCCTTGCGCTATACATCGCTGAAGCTGACTGCAAGAGTGTCTCCTCTGCCCAGCTCGACATGACTCTGGAGGCATATGAGTTCATGCTGAAGCACTTTGAGATGTTGGTGCTGAAGGCAAAAGAAGCGCACCGTGACTGGAACCGCTGGGCTCCCGCTGCAGAGCAAAGAGACTTTGATCACCGCATGACAGAGCTCGAAGTGCAACTTCCCCAGCTGGTGTCACACAAGGCCGCCTTCATCAGAGCTGAAAAAATCAAGACAGAATCTGAAGAGCCCACTGTCCACCGTACAGCTCCAGTGCCAGCAATAAAGCTGAAAGCCACAGCCCTTCCAAAGTTTGCTGGCAACCAGCGAAGTTACTACAGGTGGAAGAAGGAGTGGGAAGCTCTACAGAAGCAGGGTGAACCAACAGGGTCTAGAGAGGTCAAGAAATTCCAGCTGCTCGACAGCATCGATGAAAAGGTGGCCAAAAACCTACACCTGTCGACCTACAGCTCCTCAAACGAAATCTTCAGAGTCCTGGATAACCGGTTTGGGAACCAAGCCAACATTGCTCTCGAGATCATTGAAGATCTACAAGCAACTCCTGCAGTCAAAGCCGACCAGCCAAGAAGAGTCATCGAGCTCATCCAAACAGTGGAAAAAGCTCTCTATGACTTAAATGAACTGGACAATGCCGAGGCCATAAAGAACCCCATTGTGACCAAATCCATTGAGGGCAAGCTTCCAGAAACTTTAAAGAAAGACTGGCTCACCTATGCTGCTGACGTGAGTAATGCTGTGGACCGTCACAACCGCTTTGACAAGCTGCTGGCTTACCTAAAGTCACAGGAAGCCATATATGAGCAACTTGACCAGCTGAAAGATGGCGTTGAACCTGCCAAGGACAAGACCAAGTTCCTGAAGCAAGCCAGAACAAAAGCAACCAACAGTCCGGCAGTGTCATCCAACAGTGACGCAGCAGGCTGCATCGTCTGTGGTGACCCAAAGCACAGAAGAAAACTGTACTTCTGCAGAAAGTTTAGAACCAACCTAAAGCCATCGGAGAAGAGGGATGCAGCACAACAACTCGGTGCCTGCAAAAGATGCCTTGAAGTCCACACTGGTGAAAGCTGCAAGAAAACCACTTACCTGTGCGGGAATCCAGAATGCAAAGATCAACACCACTTCCTCCTCTGTCCAGTTACCAGACCCCAGTCCCAAAGAACACCCAAGTTCTGTCCAGTGAGGGCTGAGGGCAGAAGACTCACTGAAACCCAGGAGCAGTTCCTCTCCAAACTCACACCAGAGCTGGCACAACAGTGTCGAGATGCCTTCTGCAACATAGCGTCCAGGGCATTCAACTCCAGTGCTGCTGAGAGAGGTCTTCTAGATGAACACTGCCTCACCAAGTACCCAGTCATCCTAATGCTCCTCAATGTCACTGCTAATGACGGACAGAGTGTCGGGACCCTCATCGACCTGGCATCAGACACAAACTACATAACGCACAAAGCTGCAAGCAAGTTGAACCTGAGAAGTGAAGACGTTACGCTGGAGGTTCATGGCGTTGGAGGGATGAAGGTGTCTGTTGCAACCAAGCGCTATTTGCTGAAGATACGAGTCAGCACCCCAAGAGGGACACTCAAAGCACACCAACTCATCTGCTATGGACTTGACAAAATAGCGGAAGTCCACAGACATGTCCCGGCGAAAAAACTGCAGAAAATCTTCTCAGACATCTCCCTGGAAGATCTGGCAAGACCGAAGGAGATCCAACTCCTCATCAGCCACAAAGAAGGGCAGCTGGTACCCCAGAAGGTTCGTTCCGTCGGTGACCTGGTGCTCTGGGATGGCCCGCTTGGCAAAACCATTGGAGGCACACACCCGGACCTCTTTGAAGAAGTCACCTTAACGGCCCACACCTCCAAGACTCACTTCGCAAGATCCATGCGCACTGCAGCTGTCATTGGAGACAAACCTGCTGGTTGCATAGCCCAAGTTGCCATGCAAGAGACCGCCAGCCTGCCTTCATTCAACCACTCCAAAGAGGAGAGACGTGTCCTCGAAGAGGATGCCTATGTCGATGACATATTGACTTCCCACAACAACCTCGACCACCTGAAACGCCTTTCATCCAACATTGAGCAGATCCTTCAAGCAGGAGGGTTCTTCATGAAGCCCTGGATCTACTCGGATCAAAGTGGGAGGAGCGAGTCGAGAGGTGAGAAGATCGAGTCAAACACCATGATCCTGCCAAACCAACTCACCGAAGAGGATAACAAAGCCCTGGGCCTCGGCTACACCGTCGACGATGACAAGTTACATGTCATGGTTGCAGTGAACCTCTCCAAGAAGAAGAAGAAAATGCGCCTCGGCCAGGACTTGTTGAAAAAACAAGTGAGAGAACAAACCCCTGACCCACTAACCAGAAGAGAGCTGTTAAGCCAAGTCTCTGGTCTCTATGACCCTCTCGGCCTTGTGGCCCCAGCAAAACAGAAGGGAGCCATCCTGATCCGCAGGGCCTTCCAAGAGGCAAAAGTAATGTACTGCGTAGAAGACACCTGGGATGCTGCCTTGTCCAGAGAGCTCAGAGACGATGCCATAAAGCTCCTCGAAGAGTACGCTGAGCTGAGCCAAGTTAGATTTTCCAGAGCTCTCACACCGCCAGATCCAGCTGAAAGACCATGTGCAATCACCTTCTCTGATGGCAGTGAGTGTGCATATGGTGCCGTGCTGTACCTGCATTGGAGCTGCAGCCATGGTGTCGTAGTAAGGCTAGTTGAGGCCAAGGCTAAGCTGACCCCCCTTGACCATAAAGGTGACTCTGTGAAAGCAGAAATGTGCGGAGCAGTCTTTGCAGCACGGCTGAAGAATTACTTCCAAAAGCACTGCCGAATCGAGGTCAAGAGGTGGTATCATCTAGTCAACAGCCAGACCATCTTGGGTGCCATACAGCGTGAAAGTTATGGATACCAAACCTTCTACGCAAACAGAGTTGGTGAGATCCAGAGCAGCACTGACATCCGAGATTGGTGGTGGATTCCAGGTGCCGAGAACATTGCAGATATTATCACCCAAGGGGCCAGTCCTGATGACCTAATCGAGAAATGCAAGTGGCAGTCAGGTCCGCAGTTCCTTCAGCTTCCTGAGAGTGAGTGGCCAAAAAAGTCAGCGAAAGATGTTGCTGCACAAGCAAAAAACAACGTCACAAAAACGCAGAAGAAAACATTCACTGCTGTACTCACCCGAAGTCAGCTGAAGACACAAAGCCCAATTGCAGTCCAGGACGAAGCACAATCCAAGTCCAGAAACCCGCCACCAACAGTAGCAGCAGTCCAACATCTATTGGACGAAAGGCGCTTCAGCAGTCTAAGACGGCTGGTCGGAATGGTTGCATGGATTTGGAGGGCGGCTAAGAAGTTCTTGCACGCCAAGAGGGGAGATGAAGCAAAGTGGGAGGCAATACCTTCATCTGGCGTCATCACTGTCAGCGAAAGGAAAAACGTGTTCCTGAAACTATGTCTGGCAGCGCAAGAAGGTGTGAACTTCCCAAATACAACTACTGACAGGCTTGTTGTATACAAAGACCAAGTAACTGGGATCCTGATGTGTGGAGGGCGGATACAGGCCTTCAAAGAGGACCATAATGCTGTTCCCCTGCTACCATACCAAGCCTGGGTCTCCACTCTCCTGGCCCGTGAAGCACACAGTGAGGGACATGACGGAGTGGCAGGAACTCTGCTGCGGATGCGAAAGAGAGCCTGGGTGATCAGAGGAAGAATTCTGGCCCAAAAAGTTGTCGACAACTGCATCATCTGCAAGAAGGAAAGAGCAAGAACCTGTCAGCAAATCATGGGTGACTTACCTGAAGAGCGTGTCAATCCAGCTGCGCCATTCCAGTTCACATCCGTCGACCTGTTCGGACCATATCAAGTGAAGGATGACGTCAGAAGGAGAGCAAGCATGAAAGTATGGGGCGTACTATTCTGCTGCATGTCAAGCCGAGCCATCCATGTCGAACTGGCAAACACTCTAACAACAGAGAGCTTCCTCCTTGCTTACCAGAGGTTCACTTCAATCCGTGGTCATCCGCAGAAGATCTGGTCCGATCCTGGAACAAACTTCATTAGAGCGAAACCTGTCCTGGAAGAAATGTATACTTACCTGAGACAACTGAACAAAGAAATCACTTGAAGAGTATGCTGCAAAAAACGGTACCTGCTGGACGTGGAAAATCCTTCCAGCTGACTCACCCCACCGGAACGGTGCGGCCGAAGCTGCTGTCAAGGTCACCAAAAGAGCTCTGCAAAGTCTCGGTGGTGGAGGAGGCCTTACCTTCAGTGAGTTCCTGACGGTGCTTAAGCTAGCTGCTAACCTTGCCAACGAAAGGCCAATCGATGCCAGAGTTCAGAGCCGTGAGGACCGCATCAACTACGTAACCCCAAACACACTGTTGCTTGGCCGAGCCACACAAACTGCAGACTTCAAAACAGTAGACTACACCACCTACCCCTTCAAGAGACTGCGAGAAATGCAAACACAAGTTAGCCACTTCTGGAGGTCCTGGAGCCAACTTGCAGGTCCGAACCTGTTCATCCGCAGCAAGTGGCACACTGCAAAAAGAAATGTTGCCGTCGGAGACATAGTGTGGCTCTGCGATCAAAACGCACTGAGGGGGCAATTCAAGCTTGCAAGAGTGGTCAGCGTGAATGCAGACTCCAAAGGCATTGTCCGGGATGTCCATGTGAAAGTCCCCCTAGGTGGACGTGCTCAGGTGAAGACTCCAAAGCCAACCGAAAAGTCCTGGGACCCACAGGGTACCACACTGCATCGGGATGTACGACGCCTCATTGTCCTCCTCCCAGTGGAGGAACAAGTCAGCAGAGACCAGCTCGCCTGATGGGTGCGATCTTCCCGTGTCGCGCCACACCAAGATCGAGTGGGAGGTGTTGCGGCGACCTGCCACAAGGAGTGCCTGAACGCAGGCTCACATGATTGACAGCTGCCTCCGCCACTTCCTGCTACGCTGAATCGCTGCGCTACCACCGCACGCACGCTGCGCTGAACAGGCAGCCAATCACAACGCTAGTTAGCAGGGCAGCCAATCACAACGCTAGTTAGCAGGGCAGCGGTCGTCTAGAACGATAGGCAGAATTGACATTCAGTTTGTAACGAAGCAGCAGCGCAGCAGTTGCAAAGAGAATTCGCGACTAACACAAACTTTACAGCACATCAGGGAAAAAGGACAAAAAAGGCTACCGGTAAACCCACTGAACTTTTTTATATGCAAACGCTGCGCTCGCAGTAATCCATGGGCATGAGAAATGTTTGTTCCTTACCTGTGATTGGTTAAATGATTTAAACTTTCTTTATCAGTGGCGTGTAGTAAAATATCTTCAGTTAAACTGCCTGTGAAAGGGCTAATGGTTAAAACGGTTCTTAGTTTAAAACTGGTTTTCTGATCATTTATTTCGTTCAGCAACATATTACCTGAATGATTAAAAATGGTTAAAATATACTTAATTTACCTTATACATAAATATTTATATATTGTTGCCTAATTAACTTGGGTTTTGTTATAGAAAAACAAGCATTTATTCATACATGCTTTTGTTGTAGAAAAACAGGCATTTATTCATACATTTATTTTATGTTTCTATGTTTAAAGGTTTTTCACCTTCTAACTTCGGCTTCAAGCTCCAAGCTTCTAGCTTCTACTTCTGATTCTACCCCTGATTCTACTTCTGATTCTAACGTCAGTTCCACTGAAAACCAATAAAATACAAGACGAGTGGAATCCTGTGTCCGAGTCCTTCCCTTTCAAGTGTGGGAAACCCTGATGCTCACATACACTTGACAATGAGTTAGTATACAAGTAATAACAAAACCAGTACAATTCAGTTTTTGTTATTGATGCCAATTTAAGTGCTTACTGAAGAGGTACTGTAGGTCTTCAGTCTTTCTTGTAAAGTGAGCCCGTTTGGATAACTAGTAGAAGGAGCTCATTCCACCTCCTGGGTGCCAGGATAAAGAAGATTCTTGATGCATGTTTTTGTTGTATCTTGAGGGACAGTGGGTCAAGTCATGCTATAAGCTCAATGGGAATGTGGTACAGAGAAGGGTTTGATAAGTGCCTTCAGGTACAGGATCCATTTTGGGGTTCATAAACAAGCATCATTGATTTGCAGATAATCTGGTGCAGGAAGTCAGTCGAGGGAACATAGCAGGGAGGTTGGGTGGGAGAACATCAAGTCTTGTCACTGGATTATGGATCAGTCTCAGGGGCCTGATGGTGAGCAGGGGAAGATCTGCCAGGTTTGAACTGCTGTATTACAATTTCGAGATGACAAGGAGCCAAACAATCACCTGAGTGGCCTCACTAGGTAGAAATGATCAGATCCTCCAATTATAAAGGAAAATCCTCAGGTTTGTATTATGAGGAAAGAAGATACAGTGGTGCTTGAAAGTTTGTGAACCCTTTAGAATTTTCTACGGTATATTTCTGCATAAATATGACCTAAAACATCATCAGATTTTCACACAAGTCCTAAAAGTAGATAAAGAGACACAATAGATATAGTGACACAGTTTACACAAGCTGTGGTTATACAAACATAATTTTGCACACTGAATCATATTGTTAAAAGCAAAATACATCCAGGCATGACCCATTCTGCTCAGAACTCACTTCCACACCCACCATCCAACTACAGTGAGGCGTCCTTTTGTCTCTTTGCAAACAGTATTCTGTATGCATACATCTTCCGTAATCAGGAAGGATGTCCAAAGATATAGGAGATCTGTGATAAAATTGCTCTGTGCACAGTAAATCTCTCCTCTCACCTCTGGTAAGTGGGCTAATCTACAGCAGAAATCTGAACTAAGTGAATTCCTTAGTGAACTATTTGGTAATCGTGAGACCAAGGGAGCTGATTAGGTCACAGACACATGGAAACCGCTTTATGAATGAGAAGATTTCAGTCATGAGTGGAAAAAGTACATGCTGAAGCAAAGGCCAGGTTGTTAAAGTGTAAAGTTTATGTTTATTTTTGAAGTAGAAGTTAAGTTTTTGCATGAAACACATCTCAAGTGGCATGGAAGTGGCAACAGATTACACAAGCAGAGACATGCAGTTTTTGCTTCTGAGAAATCATGGTTTAAGCAATGCTCCTTTCACCCAAATCCAAAACCTGGCCCAACCTCAAAGGCCAACCCGAACTCAAACTAGTAATTACTGCTCACTGTTAATACAAAGCAAAGCAATTATGTGTCCAGATGCTGTCTATGAGCAGAATACAGGGAGGGTAAAAAAGCATAGATGTGTCAAGTGTGAGGAGCCAGTGAAGTGACAATAAGACAAACAGCCAGACAGACCAGACAGGACTTTGCTCTGACAACGATACAATACACAGGGCAAGATAAAGTGTACAGCAAGTGTTTTATCACCTCCACCAACTTTGTTGGAGGAGGTTATGTTTTTGCCTCTGTTTGTTTGGGTACACTGGGTACATTGTACCCTGCTTCCATGAAGACTACATAAAAAAGAAAGAACCAGTCACAACACCCTAAAGTTAATACAGAAAGATCCATCCATCCATTATCTGTAGCCACTTATCCTTTGCAGGGTTGCTGGAGCCTATCCCAGCTGACTATAGATAGTTTTCACTGATGTCACGGCATTCCGGGGAACGCCCTCCAGCCGCCATCTTGTGGGGCAAACAAAACGGACCATCGCCATTACCGGCTACGTTATCTCGGACGAATTTATGAAGCTATATAGTCAGTTTTCTAAAATAAAGATCAATGTCGGCAAAATCAAGCAAACAGAAGTATATAGATACGTTAGACGACATCTCACGACAACGGTATGCAGCCAAACTGGCCTTGATTGGGGGAATTGACCCCTACGAAGTGGACAAAGATGCATTTTCAAGTGACTATGCAGGGCTGCCAAAGCCTGAAACTGCCAAAGCCTGCTCCAAAGCCTGAAACTGACTTCATCAAACTTTAAAGGCTGTCTGATATATACAACTTTATATATTCACAGCGCGCCTTTTGTCGGATGCCGCCTTTTTCACGGCTGAATCGCGCAGATCCGATTTTTTTTTTAGGGGGGGCGTTGGAGTGTCTGATTATAATTTCAAAGTAAATTCTGTATTAAAATTACTAAATAAGCAAATCCGTTACAGTCCATGAAACAGGAACTATAAGGATGAGAAAAAACAGTTTAAATCGCAAAGCTGCGCACATTTGCGCAGTCCTGCACACCGCTCGGGCTGCGCAAATGTGCGCAGCTTTGCGATTTAAACTGTTTTTTTCTCATCCTTATACTTCCTGTTTCATGGACTGTAACAGATTTGCTTATTTAGTAATTTTAATACAGAATTTACTTTGAAATTCTAATCAGACACTCCAACGCCCCACCTAAAAAAAAAATCGGATCTGCGCGATTCAGGCGGCATCCACCAAAAGGCGCGCTGTTTGCATCCCAAACACAAATCAAATCATACAGAATAGACCTAAAATGTTTTTCAAAAATGACCCTTGCGTGAGTGAAGTGACAAGTTTCAAATAGAAACGTGACAAACGAGCGATATTAAGTATATATTACAATGTAAACGTACACTCAGCGGTTCCAGTTAGGCATTCTCCAGAGATTGTTTACACGATGTTTTGATTTCCAGAAACAAACTTAAACACAATTGATTACTTATTTAAACAACTTACCACTTATAAAATGATCGGAGCAGACTTTGCTGTGTTTGGAAGGCTGATAATCCTTGTGGTTGATTCTCGCAAGCCATAGATTTCTCCTTTGTATGCTGAGTTTCTTTGTTTGCTCACCTTCGTGCTCCCGTACAGTGGGAATTCCATAAAAGCTCCACTTGACTTCATCATCTGACCTATTACGACAGCCGTGAATACAACAGGTGTGCACCATTGCTAGCTTTAAATAGCCTGCTTGGGTTCTTTTGAAGACTTTTTACTCGCGTGTTACAATGTGTGCTCAGTGACCCGTACGGTAAGCTTGACCCGCAAGATGGCCGCCACTAGGGAATCCCCGACTCTGTGACGTCATGTGAAAACTATCTATAGGCGAGAAGCAGGGTACACCCTGGACAAGTTGCCAGGTCATAGCAGGGCTGACACACAGAGATAAACAACCATTCACTCTCACACCTACGGTCAATTTAGAGTCACCAGTTAACCTAACCTGCATGTCTTTGGACTGTGGGGGAAACCGGAGCACCCAGAGGAAACCCATGCAGACACGGGGAGAACATGCAAACTCCGCACAGAAAGGGCCCCATTGGCCACTGGGCTTGAACTCAGAACCTTCTGGCTGTGAGGCGACAGGGCTAGCCACTACACCATCTATCGTCCCGTACACTATCGTCCCGGATCCGAGGGGGCTCACGAAGGAATCTCGGGGTCTCTTTCTGGGTGAACCCCAACAACCACCGTGCTGCCCCATAAAGATAGATTTCATTCTTTAATAGAATCATATTTAAATATGAATTAGCTGTTTAATTACCAGTGTATTGAATTTGCGAAGCGTTTCTTTGATTCTTGGTGTGTGTGTGTGTGTGTGTGTGTGTGTGTGTGTGTGTATATATCTTCCACTTTGCTATGCCAAATAAGATATGTATATTTATCTTATTTAATTAAAGACCATTGATTGATTGATTGATTGATGTGGCTTGGTGGAGGTACAGTATGCACTCAATCGAGTGGCCTTGTAGTTTATTGGTGCATATTATTATTATTATTATTATTATTATTATTATATAGCAAGAAACAAACAACTAGGCATTTACTGCATGTACAATACACAACCTCTAGCTATATACAGTATGTGTGGTGCTCTGGAAAAACCCATCCTATGGTCAAATTTAGACATTTTTTATTTTTTAATTATTTTATTCATTACTATTTCTAAAAACTACAGACAGGCAGCACAGTGGTTAGAGCTGCTGCCTTACTGTAAGCAGGTTCTTGGTTCTGATTTGTCAGTTGATCAGCTTTCTGTGTGGAGTTTGCATGTTCTCCTCGTACCAGTATGGGTTTCGTCCAGGTAATCCGGTTTGCTCCCACAGTCCACAGACATGCAGGTTAGATCAGCTGGCTACTCTAAATTGCCCGTAGTGAGTTTGAATGGCTGTCACCCGACCTACTTCAACATTTATAACCTAATCTACTTCTGGAAAAACAACATTATTGCTAACTTTTAAAGAATTATAGGTTTAAAATGGGAAACGAGTTTTCACTTTGACTGTCAGGATAATTTACATCAATCAGATCTCATTTCCTGAGGTAAAAGTCGCTCACTGCATGTAAACGGAAGCCTTGTTGCAAGCCTTCAGTCTGTTGACACACAGATGGGAAAATAATTGCTGATGGATTCGATCAGTTTAATTCTGTTGGCTAAATATTTCCATATATTTATTCTGTAATTTAAAAAAATTTAAACGTTGTCTGCTGTTACCTGGACAGTGTGTGTAAGCGCTCTTTGTTTTGAGGATGATGGGAACTTTTTGAGAGCCTGGATCTGATGAAAAACTGATTACAGTCTTTCTTTCTTTCTTTCTTTCTTTCTTTCTTTCTTTCTTTCTTTCTTTCTTTCTTTCTTTCTCCCTTCCTTCTGCTCTTTCTTTCTTTGTCCCTTCCTTCCTTCCTTCCTTCCTTCCTTCCTCGCTCCCTCCTGCTCTTTCTTTCTTTCTTTCTTTCTTTCTTTCTTTCTTTCTTTCTTTCTTTCTTTCTTTCTTTCTTTCTTTGTCCCTTCCTCCCTCCCTCCTGCTCTTTCTTTCTTTGTTCCTTTCTTTGTCCCTTCCTCCCTCCCTCCCTTCCACCCTCTCTCCCTCCTGCTCTTTCTTTCTTTCTTTCTTTCTTTCTTTCTTTGTTCCTTCATCCCTTCCTTCCTCCCTCTCTCCCTCCTGCTCTTTCTTTCTTTCTTTCTTTCTTTCTTTCTTTCTTTCTGCTCTTTCTTTCTTTTTCTTTCTTTCTTTGTTCCTTTCTTTGTTCCTTCCTTCCTCCCTCCCTTCCTCCCTCCTGCTCTTTCTTTCTTTGTTCCTTTCTTTGTCCCTTCCTTCCTCTCTCTCTTCCTTCCTTCCTCTCTCCCTCCTGCTCTTTCTTTCTTTCTTTCTTTCTTTCTTTCTTTCTTTCTTTCTTTCTTTCTTTCTTTGTTCCTTCCTCCCTCTCTCCCTCCCTCCCTTTCTCCCTTCCTTCCTCCCTCCCGCTTTCTTTCTTTCTTTCTTTCTTTCTTTCTTTCTTTCTTTCTTTCTTTCTTTCTTTCTTTCTTTCTTTCTTTCTTTCTCTCACCCTCCTGTTCTTCCTTCCTTCCTTCCTTCCTTCCTTCCTTCCTTCCTTCCTCTCACCCTCCTGTTCTTTCTTTCTTTCTTTCTTTCTTTCTTTCTTTCTTTCTTTCTTTCTTCATCCCTCCCTCTCTTCCTTCCTTCATTCTTTCCTTCCTCCCTCCTGCTCTTTCTTTTTCTTTGTTCCCTTCTTTTTCCCTTCCTTCCTTTCTTCCTTCCTCTCTCCCTCCCATTCTTTCTTTCTCCCCGATTCTTACCCACCAGCCTTCTCTCCAAACTACCAAATAGTCACATTTGCTTCCTCCAAAACATGTGAAGTCAGTCAACTGCATCTTTTCCAAAGGCTGCCCAAGGCTTTTCTTCAAATAGAAAGAAGTGTGATTAACTTGAATTTAGACTCAGAATATGTTTTGTTTATAATATTTTTAGATTGTTTGAATATTTATTTCGAGTAGATCACAATATTTAGGCTATGACATTAGACGACTCTCCAAAATATATATATGTATTTCTTTTTTTCCTGCACAATTAGAGCTTTCCTTTTTTTATTTCAAGCAAACATCTCTCTCTCTCTCTCCTCATGAGATTTATCCGGTTGGTCTAACTGAGGACAAGCCTACCTGAAAATAAAGGTGTGCAGTTTTACTTAATTAACTTGTAAATACACCTCTTTCTTTATGCACTTGTAGGTAGAGAATGAGCACAGAGCTGTCCTTCTCTAAACCTTTTTTTGTTCAGAATTACAGAGTAAATATTTAATCTAGGTGTTGAATAACATCTAACAGCTCTGAGTCAGAGAAATTATTATTTAAACCTATTCTCTTTTATGCAAATCCTAAACCTGGCCCTGCTCCCAAGGCCAACCCAAACTCTCAACAATTACTCCTTTTTAATATAAAGCGAAGCAATTATGTGCCCAGATGTGGTCTGAGCAGAGTACAGGGAGTGTAACAAAAGTATAGATACTGTATGTCATGAAATGTGAGGAGCCGGCAGAGAAACAGCAGGACAAACATATTCAGTTAAGTCCAGACAGGATGTTACTCTGACAAAGATACAATAAACCTGGTAAGATATTATTTTATTAAAAACAAGATAAGGGCGGCACAGTGGTGTAGTGGTTAGCGCTGTCGCCTCACAGCAAGAAGGTCCGGGTTCGAGCCCCGGGGCCGGCGAGGGCCTTTCTGTGTGGAGTTTGCATGTTCTCCCCGTGTCCGCGTGGGTTTCCTCCGGTTGCTCCGGTTTCCCCCACAGTCCAAAGACATGCAGGTTAGGTTAACTGGTGACTCTAAATTGACCGTAGGTGTGAATGTGAGTGTGAATGGTTGTCTGTGTCTATGTGTCAGCCCTGTGATGACCTGGCGACTTGTCCAGGGTGTACCCCGCCTCTCGCCCGTAGTCAGCTGGGATAGGCTCCAGCTTGCCTGCGACCCTGTACAGGATAAAGCGGCTAGAGATAATGAGACATGAGATGAGACAAGATAAAACAACAATTAGTCATATGTGTACAATACACAGCCTGTAGCAACAGTATATATGCACGGTGGCCCAGAGAAACCCATCCCATGGTCACATTTTGACTTTTTGTCCTAGTTTTGTAAACTACAGTCCTTTCCTGAACTGAAATTTTGCAATTCTCAACATTTTAATATCTGTTTTCACCTGAAAGTGACAAGGGGAGAAAATTTGATTATATTTAAACATTCAAGTTGCACTGAAACATGCCTTACATCACAATTTACATAAACTTAAGCAAGCCTGGCAGTACAATGGTTAGCACTGTCACCTCACAGCAAGAAGGTTCTGGGTTCGAGCCCAGTGGCTGAGAGAGGTCTTTCTGTGTGGAGTTTGCATGTTCTCCCCGTGTCCATATGGGTTTCCTCCAGGTGCTCCGGTTTCCGCCACTGTCCAAAGACATGTCTCATCTCATCTCATTATCTCTAGCCGCTTTATCCTGTTCTACAGGGTCGCAGGCAAGCTGGAGCCTATCCCAGCTGACTACGGGCGAAAGGCGGGGTACACCCTGGACAAGTCGCCAGGTCATCACAGAGCTGACACATAGACACAGACAACCATTCACACTCACATTCACACCTATGGTCAATTTAGAGTCACCAGCTAACCTAACCTGCATGTCTTTGGACTGTGGGGGAAACCGGAGCACCCGGAGGAAACCCACGCGGACACGGGGAGAACATGCAAACTCCACACAGAAAGGCCCTCGCCGGCCACGGGGCTCGAACCCGGACCTTCTTGCTGTGAGGCGACAGCGCTAACCACTACACCACCGTGCCGCCCCCCAAAGACATGCGATTAGGTTAACTGGCTAGTCTAAATTGCCCATAGGTGTGAAGGTGTGTGAATGGTTGAGAGGTGAAAACCTCTATAATAATCCAGTAGAAGGCAATGGGAAACCAATACTGTAATTCTTCCCTAGAAACTTTGATGGCTGGAGCTGTCAGAGTGGACATGTCACTGCAATGATATGCCACATAGAGAGAGACAGAGAAGCTAAACTAAAGCAATTCAATCTCTGTTTTTTTTTTTCATATTTCATGTTACTAAACATTTCTTAATTCGGGCCTCTACTTTGTTCACATCATTGCGAATCAGGTTATTCGCAAAAGATCAGTTAGAGATAGATTTATTTCAGCTTTAATTCACTATGTGAGAATTAGAGTAGGTCAGCAGTTTACAAAAGTCTGGAAGATTTCAGAAATTGATGCAAGGACTTTTTGAAGCTTCAGAATGGAGATTTGTTCTCATTAAATATATTTAGGGGCACACCTATCTGTATACAGGTTACCTTTAGAACTAGTGCCTTCTGATCTAGTAAATACAAGCTGAAGTAAATCTGTCCCTTAGCTATTATTATGAACTCATCTGGCCAACAGGTGATGAGCTCATGTAATCATATATTGACCATCGTCTGTCCGTCATCTGACATCATCCACATTTCATGAAAATCACTTCTTCTATCTCAATTCTTCACTGATTTTTTTGGGGGGGTTATTTTTGGCAGGAAGGTAGGACTGCCTGGGGTGCATGTAGTTTCTACCCAAATTTGCATAAATGCAATTAAAAATGAAGATATAGAGTAATTAAGCCCTAATGAGTAGTTTCCACACAAATCACTTCTCCCTCAATTCTTCACCAATTTTGATTCTTTCTGGCATGAAGGTAGGGGTACCTAGGGTGCATATAACTTCTACCCAGATTTGCTAAATTACAATTATTAATGAAGTTATGGGCAGCACGGTGGTGTAGTGGTTAGCACTGTCACCTCACAAAAAGAAGGTTCTGGGTTTGAGCCCCGTGGCCGACAAGGGCCTTTCTGTGTGGAGTTTACATGTTCTTCCCGTGTCCGCGTGGGTTTCCTCTGGGTGCTCCGGTTTCCCCCACAGTCCAAAGACATGCAGGTTAGGCTAATTGGAGGCTCTAAATTGACGGTTGGTGTGAATGTGAGTGTGAATGGTTGTTTGTCTCTATGTGTCAGCCCTGTGATGATTTGGCAACTTGTCCAGGGTGTACCCCGCCTTTCACCCATAGTCAGCTGGGATAGGCTCCAGCTTGCCCATGACCCTGCACAGGATAAGCAGTTATGGATAATGGATGGATGGAATGAAGTTATGGACTAATTAAGCCTTCATGAGCAGTTCAACAAAATTTGCTTCTTGATCAATTCCTTGCAACTAGGTAGGTGTTCCTAGGGTGTATATCACTTCTCTATCTATCTATCTATCTATCTATCTATCTATCTATCTATCTATCTATCTATCTATCTATCTATCTATCTATCTGGATATAGCTTGTATATAGTGTATATAGCTTGCAACATCTACTTTCCAAGGTGGCCCATTTTAGATAGTTCCTTCTGGACTAGACAGGGCGGGAGTGAGCTATGCCATCATTGACAGTCTCGTTCTGAAATAGAAACCTTAACTGACAACACAGGAAATGTATAATGTGTAAAATGTGAAATGTGTGGAGTTGTGGAAAAAAAAGTTTGAATGTCTTTAGCCTCGATGTATGTTAGAGATCCATCCATCCATTATCCATAACCACTTATCCTGTGGAGGGTTGCAGGCAAGCTGGAGCCTATCCCAGCTGACTATGGGCGAGAAGCAGGGTACACCCTGGACAAGTCACCAGGTCATTGCAGGGCTGACACATAGAGACAAACAACCATTCATGCTCACATTCACACCTACGGTCAATTTAGAGCCACCAATTAGCCTAACCTGCATGGAAACCAGAGCACCCAGAGGAAACCCACACAGACACGGGGAGAACACACAAACTCCACACAGAAAGGCCCTCATCAGCCACTGAGCTCGAGCCCAGAACCTTCTTTCTATGAGGCGACAGTGCTAACCACTACACCACCGTGCCACCCTATGTTAGAGATTTGCTTTTTTATTTTAATTTAAAGCACACATCTTTCTTTAGTTCTTTGTTTTATAATTCAGCAACAAGGCTCTCCTGATCGAAGGTGATAGTTACAGAAAGGTTTGTGTTTGTATTTTTCCATATACTTATCAGGAAAGTTGGTGTGAATGCAGTTGCTGGTAAAACACAGCTTTATTGAAGCTTGCTAGCAAATCCACATCAATAGGCAGAAACTCCTAATCAGGAAACAGGCAGAAGTCAGGTGATAAGCAAACAACATTAACTAATCGAGAAACCAGTGAACCAGAACTACAATCAAACCCAGGATAAGAAACAGGACAATGTACGGTAGCAAGGCTTGGTAACAACAGGTAAGATACACTAAGAGTATATTTCGTAAAGATGGTGCAAGTTCAGACTTCTTTTGTGCTGTGAGCAGTGATGCGTGTTGTAGTCCTTGTTGGCCATGATTGTAGGCCGCGTTGTGTTCTGAAGTGTGAAGTGTGGTCAAGGGCGTAAAAACGGTGTTGATATTGGTGGGGACATAATTTGGCCCAGTGCACCATGGTTGTCGCACGAAATGTGGCCTACACTGTACAAATTATTGGTTGTCCATTCCTTTGTGTTATTTTGATTTTTAGCACCAGGTACACTTAGTCTTAGACTTAGGCTAACATCTGCATGTATACGGGCAATACATTATCACACAGAGAAAGTGGACATTGAAGTTGCTGTGAATTTCGCTGTAGTGGATGACCTACCCAAAATACAACAACACAATCAATCAAAATTATGTGCTGCTGCTTCATTTTCACACAACTTTGACTATTTCCACACATTTGAAACATCACGTGCTTCCTTTTGAGTTACTGCAATTTCAGAATCTGGAAGTAATGTAGGTGTGTGGTTGAATGCCGATTCTGGAATTGACATACGGTAATGATACTACAACCCCGATTCCAAAAAAGTTGGGACAAAGTACAAATTGTAAATAAAAACAGAATGCAATAATTTACAAATCTCAAAAACTGATATTGTATTCACAATAGAACATAGACAACATATCAAATGTTGAAAGTGAGACATTTTGAAATTTCATGCCAAATATTGGCTCATTTGAAATTTCATGACAGCAACATATCTCAAAAAAGTTGGGACAGGGGCAATAAGAGGCTGGAAAAGTTAAAGGTACAAAAAAGGAACAGCTGGAGGACCAAATTGCAACTCATTAGGTCAATTGGCAATAGGTCATTAACATGACTGGGTATAAAAAGAGCATCTTGGAGTGGCAGCGGCTCTCAGAAGTAAAGATGGGAAGAGGATCACCAATCCCCCTAATTCTGCGCCGACAAATAGTGGAGCAATATCAGAAAGGAGTTCGACAGTGTAAAATTGCAAAGAGTTTGAACATATCATCATCTACAGTGCATAATATCATCAAAAGATTCAGAGAATCTGGAAGAATCTCTGTGCGTAAGGGTCAAGGCCGGAAAACCATACTGGGTGCCCGTGATCTTCGGGCCCTTAGACGGCACTGCATCACATACAGGCATGCTTCTGTATTGGAAATCACAAAATGGGCTCAGGAATATTTCCAGAGAACATTATCTGTGAACACAATTCACCGTGCCATCCGCCGTTGCCAGCTAAAACTCTATAGTTCAAAGAAGAAGCCGTATCTAAACATGATCCAGAAGCGCAAACGTCTTCTCTGGGCCAAGGCTCATTTAAAATGGACTGTGGCAAAGTGGAAAACTGTTCTGTGGTCAGACAAATCAAAATTTGAAGTTCTTTATGGAAATCAGGGACGCCGTGTCATTCGGACTAAAGAGGAGAAGGACGACCCGAGTTGTTATCAGCGCTCAGTTCAGAAGCCTGCATCTCTGATGGTATGGGGTTGCATTAGTGCGTGTGGCATGGGCAGCTTACACATCTGGAAAGACCCCATCAATGCTGAAAGGTATATCCAGGTTCTAGAGCAACATATGCTCCCGTCCAGACGACATCTCTTTCAGGGAAGACCTTGCATTTTCCAACATGACGATGCCAAACCACATACTGCATCAATTACAGCATCATGGCTGCGTAGAAGAAGGGTCCGGGTACTGAACTGGCCAGCCTGCAGTCCAGATCTTTCACCCATAGAAAACATTTGGCGCATCATAAAACGGAAGATACGACAAAAAAGACCTAAGACAGTTGAGCAACTAGAATCCTACATTAGACAAGAATGGGTTAACATTCCTATCCCTAAACTTGAGCAACTTGTCTCCTCAGTCCCCAGACGTTTACAGACTGTTGTAAAGAGAAAAGGGGATGTCTCACAGTGGGAAACATGGCCTTGTCCCAACTTTTTTGAGATGTGTTGTTGTCATGAAATTTAAAATCACCTAATTTTTCTCTTTAAATGATACATTTTCTCTGTTTAAACATTTGATATGTCATCTATGTTCTATTCTGAATAAAATATGGAATTTTGAAACTTCCACATCATTGCATTCCGTTTTTATTTACAATTTGTACTTTGTCCCAACTTTTTTGGAATCGGGGTTGTATTTTCATTCTGATAAAACAACTATCAAAATTCAACCCAATCTCATTCAGTCTTCAGATTTGTATGACTTTCTCATGAAATCAGGTTGGTGCAATTGAGAAAAAGGCTGCCTGAAAATAAAGGTGTGTATTTTTTTATTGTGGGATTTTTCACTAGACAATTACAGAGCAATTATAAGTTTATAATTAGAAGTTAAACATATTTCATAGCAATCATAGCAGAGATTAAGTCTTCAACCAGGTAAAGGGAAGAGTGATAAATATTTGAAGAGCTTGCATGGGAATTATGTGGGTGAATTGGTTATTGAGAAAGATTATGTGCCCCTCCTTTGGAAAAGACAGCTTAAAAAATGAGCTTCACTTCCCATCATGAAAATGATTAAATTGTCAATTAATTTTATATGCCTTAACATGTGCAAGGCACATAAAATAGAGTGACGTATATTAAAAGAAAAAAAAAGGTAATGGAAAATACCTAGCTGTAGTCTTTTGGGATTGTGAGCAGTCACTATTCTGCATTAGTCCGATAAAAGCGAGCCAGATTTAATAACAGTGCACATGTGCTATTAAGCTAAATATGATCATGGCTAACTGAGTCCGATGAGAGATTAAACAAATAGTCCAAGTTACCGTGGAAACTCATATGACAAGCATACTCATTGTCGAGTCAAAGTCAACACATAAGGGTGCCAAGATGAGTGATATTACTTCTGGAAATGAGCTTGGCATGGTTAAGGACACCGGCCTTAATGGAAGGAGAGGGATCTATTAGAAGGGGTAGAGTGTGACTAAATACAGTCATACACACACACACACACACACACACACACACACACACACCAGCTCAGTGTGTTTCATTGGAGATGGCTGACCAAGGCCAAGTCTGAACGCACAAATTAGTTTCTGTCCTTCTCAATCACACGCATGGACACGTAACACAGATATTAGTCACTGGAGAAGATTTCAGGCAGCATACAGAAGAAGAGAATTGAGAGAGAGAGAGAGAGAGATTAAAATACCACAATACTATCTGTGCCAAATGTACAAAGCTATTAAGACCTCACATTGTAATTTTCACCAGACTAAACATGCTCACTTTAAAAGTTTCACTTACATGCACCTTTGATTTAAAGTGACATGGCAAGCTGTAAACGATAAAAAGAGGAAAAAAATAATTGTGGTGAACTGGAGAAAGAAATTACAAGAATGAAACAAACCACAATTTGATTGTGTAAAAAGCATCATATTACTACTACAGCTATGATGATGATAATAACAATAATGATAATAAGAGTTATGACTATAATTATGACTCTAGTAATGATACTAATAAAACAAACAAATAAATAAGGATTACCTAAATCCGCACAACAAGGTGTTCTATGGGGGAAGCCATGGCTTAATGGTTACAGAAGCAGCTTTGGGACCAAAAGGTTGCTGGTTCAAGTCCCTGCACCAGCAGGGATGGCTGAAGTGCCCTTGAGCAAAGCACCTAACCCCCAACTGGGTATGTTGTATGTCGCTCTGGGTAAAAGCGTCTGCGAAATGTCATTAATGTAATCTGTGTGTGCAGTGGCATGGTATACAACCCCGATTCCAAAAAAAGTTGGGAAAAAGTACAAATTGTAAATAAAAACAGAATGCAATAATTTACAAATCTCAAAAACTGATATCGTATTCACAATAGAACATAGACAACATGTCGAAAGTGAGACATTTTGAAATTTCATGCCAAATATTGGCTCATTTGAAATTTCACGACAGCAACACATCTCAAAAAAGTTGGGACAGGGGCAATAAGAGGCTGGGAAAGTTAAAGGTACAAAAAATGAACAGCTGGAGGACCAAATTGCAACTCATTAGGTCAATTGGCAATAGGTCATTAATATGACTGGGTATAAAAAGAGCATCTTGGAGTGGCAGCGGCTCTCAGAAGTAAAGATGGGAAGAGGATCACCAATCCCCCTAATTCTGCACTGACAAATAGTGGAGCAATATCAGAAAGGAGTTCGATAGTGTAAAATTGCAAAGAGTTTGAACATATCATCATCTACAGTGCATAATATCATCAAAAGATTCAGAGAATCTGGAAGAATCTCTGCATAAGGGTCAAGGCTGGAAAACCATACTGGGTGCCCGTGATCTTCGGGCCCTTAGACAGCACTGCATCACATACAGGCATGCTTCTGTATTGGAAATCACAAAATGGGCTCAGGAATATTTCCAGAGAACATTATCTGTGAACACAATTCACCGTGCCATCCGCCATTGCCAGCTAAAACTCAATAGTTCAAAGAAGAAGCCGTATCAAACATGATCCAGAAGCGCAGACGTCTTCTCTGGGCCAAGGCTCATTTAAAATGGACTGTGGCAAAGTGGAAAACTGTTCTATGGTCAGACGAATCAAAATTTGAAGTTCTTTATGGAAATCAGGGACGCCGTGTCATTCGGACTAAAGAGGAGAAGGACGACCCAAGTTGTTATCAGTGCTCAGTTCAGAAGCCTGCATCTCTGATGGTATGGGGTTGCATTAGTGCGTGTGGCATGGGCAGCTTACACATCTGGAAAGACACCATCAATGCTGAAAGGTATATCCAGGTTTGATGTCTGTGAAGATTCTCAGTCATCCAGGTCATAGTAAACTGTGGATGGTAAAAGAGAGCAACTGGACTTGCTTGAAGATTCTTGAAGACGTTTCACTTCTCATCTGAAAGGCTTCTTCAGTTCTGTCTGACTAATAGGGAGTATCAGGTATTTATCCACTCATGGATGAAAAGCTCATCTAAGCTGTTGTTGAGTCATCCTGTTGGTGTGAGTCACTGGTGGCTGCACTCAAAAAAATAAAACATTGGATTTACTTAACTGAGTTTTGGCAACCGGTCCCACGAAACTGTGTTAATTTAGATGTATTGAATACAGTTATGTTGAGTTATTCAATACATAACTGTATTCAATACATCTAAATTAACACAGTTTCATGGGACCGGTTGCCATAACTCGGTTAAGTAAATCCAATATTTTATTTTTTTGAGTGTGTGCCAAGGACTGCATTGTTGGTGGCTGATAAATGGTGTCTTACACCACCACCTCTGTTCAGTGATGGCCATTCTAGGTTGACAAAAATGGCTTCTTTAACTCCTCGCTCATACCAACGATCCTCTCTGGCTAAAATGCGTACGTTGCAATCCTGAAATGAGTGTCCTTTGTTGTTAAGATGAAGGTAGACAGCAGAGTCCTAGCCTGAGGAACTGGCTCTCCTGTGTTGAGCCATGCGCCTGTGAAGCGGTTGTTTTGTTTCCTCAATATACGAGTCTGAGCATTCCTCACTGCACTGAATTGCATACACTACATTGTCTTGTTTGTGTCTGGCTATTCTGCCCTTGGCGTGGACCAATTTCTGCTTCAGGGTGTTACTGGGTCTGAAATGTACTGGAATGTTGTGTTTGTAGAAGATCCTCCTGAGTTTCTCAGATAGACCAGAAATGTAGGGAATGACAATGTTCTTGCGTTTGTTCCTGTTATCCTCCTTGCCCATTATGTTCCTTTTTCTGCTCTTGAAGAAATACCAGTTGGGATACCTGCAGTTCTGAAGTGCTTTCTTGATGTGATTCTGCTCCTTCTCTTTTCCCTCTACCATTGTAGGGATGTTCTGAGCCCTGTGTTGCAAGGTCCTAATGACCCCCAATTTGTGTTCCAGTGGGTGATGAGAGTCGACAAGTAGGTACTGGTCTGTGTGTGGGGGTTTCCGGTAGACCTTAATGCTAAGGCTTCTGTCTTGTCTAATGTGTACCTCACAATCCAAGAAGGCTAGATTATTCCCACTGACATCCTCCCGAGTGAAATTAATGTTGATATCCACTGCATTGATGTGCTTAGAGAAGGCTTCCACCTCATGGGTTTTGATTTTAACCCAGGTGTCATCCACATATCTGAACCAGTGGCTGGGAGCAACTCCTGAAAAAGTGTTTTCCAGGTCCTAGAGCAACATACGCTCCCATCCAGACGACGTCTCTTTCAGGGAAGACCTTGCATTTTCCAACATGACAATGCCAAACCACATACTGCATCAATTACAGCATCATGGCTGCGTAGAAGAAGGGTCCGGGTACTGAACTGGCCAGCCTGCAGTCCAGATCTTTCACCCATAGAAAACATTTGACGCATCATAAAACGGAAGATACGACAAAAAAGACCTAAGACAGTTGAGCAACTAAAATCCTACATTAGACAAGAATGGGTTAACATTCCTATCCCTAAACTTGAGCAACTTGTCTCCTCAGTCCCCAGACGTTTACAGACTGTCTCATCTCATCTCATTATCTCTAGCCGCTTTATCCTTCTACAGGGTCGCAGGCAAGCTGGAGCCTATCCCAGCTGACTATGGGCGAAAGGCGGGGTACACCCTGGACAAGTCGCCAGGTCATCACAGGGCTGACACATAGACACAGACAACCATTCACACTCACATTCACACCTACGGTCAATTTAGAGTCACCAGTTAACCTAACCTGCATGTCTTTGGACTGTGGGGGAAACCGGAGCACCCGGAGGAGCACACGGGGAGAACATGCAAACTCCACACAGAAAGGCCCTCGCCGGCCACGGGGCTCGAACCCGGACCTTCTTGCGTTTACAGACTGTTGTAAAGAGAAAAGGAGATGTCTCACAGTGGTAAACATGGCCTTGTCCCAACTTTTTTGAGATGTGTTGTTGTCATGAAATTTAAAATCACCTAATTTTTCTCTTTAAATGATACATTTTCTCATTTTAAACATTTGATATGTCATCTATGTTCTATTCTGAATAAAATATGGAATTTTGAAACTTCCACATCATTGCATTCCGTTTTTATTTACAATCTGTACTTTGTCCCAACTTTTTTGGAATCGAGGTTGTATTTAGGAGGGACTTCTCCCCTCTGATACGTTATGGTATGAGTGGAAAACAGGAATGGTATTAGAATCAGATATGTGTAAGCTGTAGTGGGACTTTGAACAGCAGTTGAAGAAAATGGAAAAGACACGTAGACCAGATTTGGTGGTTGAAAAGAAGATCCATGTAGTGGATATGGTGTGTCCAGTGGAGCGTAATATGGTGGAGAAAGTATGCAAAAAGATGGTGTATAGCATGGGTTCTCAAGCATTTGCGATCTGGGCCCCCCCGACTGTAGCAAGTGTACCCCCCCCCGCCCCCCCCCCCCCCGGAAAAAGATAGATAAGCTGTTAATTATTATTATTGGGCTGTTTTTTTTTATTGCTGTGTATTATTACAATGTTAGACAACACAGTCAGAGACTGACAATGTTCAATTTTGCCCTATATCCTTTTAAAAATTGCTGGATCCAGATGCAGTTCCGGATCACCTCCAAAATTTAAGTTCTTCATTGGGCATCCTGATGCAGTCCTACATCAGTGTTTCCCAGAAGGATGTAAGAGAACAGGTGCTAAAAAGGTGCTTTAGCCTGCTGTCACTCTTCAGCTCAATAAGCTGCTCTTGCATTTGAAGTGACAAATCGTTTACGGTGCAAATGAATGGGTCCCGAACCCATGAAAATGACCGGTAGTCCGCCTTGAAATAAGAAACTAACTGCTGCTTAAGCCCAGACAGGTGTTTCATGCTGTCATTGGCAAGCACCTCTGCACAAATGACACATTGCAGACGTGGTTCCAGTGTGCCAGTAACAGAAAAACCGTATTTTTAATAACTTTCCTCATATTTGCAGAGTTTTGTTTTTTGGGAACTGGTGCATCAGTGGGACCAACTCTTTTTTTCACGAATTAGAAATTTGTCCATATTGTTTATGAACCCAATGAAAGATTGTTATGCTGTAAGTGTGAACGTAGCAAAGGGACTTGCTCAGCTAAGAATGCTAGCACCTTACCACCACGCACCAGAATTAGCTCTGCTAAAATTAGCAATCTACAAACCATGCTTAATGTAATTAAGTTAAAATATATTTAACTGTGATATGGTGTTGGACCTTACAATTTTTAATCGAAGAAAAAAGGTGGAGGAAAGAGAAAAAAGTAGGAGAAAGATTAAAGAAAGGAGAAAGGGTAGGTTGACAAGTAGGCAAAGGAGGAAGTAAGTTGACAAGTAGGAAAGAGAGATGGTAAGATCGGATTTAAATGGAGTTTTAAAGTGAGAAAAGAGGGCAATAGCAGTGCTGGATGGCTAGCTATATATGCAAGGATATAGCCTTTAAAAAGGCTGTTGGTAAAAGGTAATTGAAAAGCTAATAGTAGGCTTTATGAAAGCTGCAATGGTACGAGCTCAACTCGATTGCACAGTGGTGTGTTTCCAGTGTCTGTGATCCTTGCTGAGATTTCAAATAATAACTCTCCGTTTTCATTGGCTGGACTGAAGACAAAGATGTTCATTCTTTGTTGGTGCAACTGTAAACCAGCCCCTTGCATTTGCCACTGAGCGGTCTGTGACCACACACCCCACTCGCCGAGTGTCCGCGCCCCCCAGTTTGAGAACCACTGGTGTATAGGCAGCTCATGTATGAAACTAGAAAGGTGAGCCCAGGCTTTGTTGTAAAGGTAGTGCCTACAGTGATTAGTTGTTTGGGTGGTGGTGGACGGGAGAGCTTGAAAGCTGTTCACTCACTCATTGAGGATAAGAAGGAAGCAGATAAGATCATAGCGACGATGCAGAAGATGGTGTTGTTCGACAGTGAATCGATTCTACGTAAAGTCATGTCTGGGGTAACACAGCTAACAGAAATGTAATATCCTCCTGGGAACCAAGAAAAAAAATGTGTCTCTCAATTTCTCTTTTGTTGTGATTTCCTTACTAGGAATTTCCCAGCAACCCTCCTAGTCACATGATATATCATCGGAAAGCCCAGGATGTACTCTTTACAAGACACCAGGATTCAAGTGAATAGCTTGAAAGAGTAAGAGGGTGTGCATGTAAAACAAATGTCAACTACAATGGACACAAGTCTATGGGTTGGTTCTCAGGAGGATATATGTGGATATATAACTTTACTGAGTATGACTGTAAGAGGATACGTTAACCACCAGTTTGCATGTCTTACCAAAAGGCCATTGGACTCTGCATGTATCATTCATTGATATCCAACAGCTACGGGCCTGGCATTAAATGGCAGCCCCTTATCACCAGCTCATGCCATAGCGATGATGATGATGATGATGATGATGAGACCCTGGTGTGAGCTGGTGGTCTAAGGCATGGCCAGGAATTAGAATGCTCGGTCTGGCTATCCCTTCCAATAATAGTAGTGATTTTTTTTTGCATATATCAACAATATTTCATCTACAGGATTCCAAAATCTCAGTACAGCAGCAACAAATTACTCAGGAAAGTGTGAGATGGGAAGGTGGAAGGTGTGTGAACATTCTGTTTCAGTCTTTTCCTAAAGAGCAGTAGGCCTTCAGGCAAGGGCCCGAATGTCACACACAAATGAGACATATAAAACTTGAACAAACATATTGATGTGCAGCTATTTTGATTGTCATTTATGTAAACTGCTTAAGCTGCATGCTGAAACAAGCAGCATCCTGTCACAGTGGCATGCCAGCGTTGACTGAATGAGAGCCCAGGCCTCCAGATTTACAGCTGTGGACTGACAGCAGTGAACTCATATGCATTAAAATTCTGCACATGTATTAGATATGGTTAGTTCTGTTTGGGCCATTTTTGGCCCGCATTACAAATGTCATAAAATGAGCTTAGCCTTGAAGCACAGCACATTGCCATTTCCATAACTGACCCATATGTGTGACCTGAATTTTAATATCTTCCCTATATATGAGTACAATAATGTGGGGAGAAAAGGAATATCAGAGAAAACACAAGTCACATCACGGGCAGCTGGTGTCGAACATTATATATGAAAGATGTGGTCATAATTTTATTTTGAACATGGGGAAAGCAGCTCATAAGCGAGCAAACAAATGCTAAACACCTCCTAGTCGTCACTGGACACGATGGATGACTATATATATATATATATATATAGGGGCGGCACGGTGGTGTAGTGGTTAGCGCTGTCGCCTCACAGCAAGAAGGTCCGGGTTTGAGCCCCGTGGCCGGCGAGGGCCTTTCTGTGTGGAGTTTGCATGTTCTCCCCGTGTCCGCGTGGGTTTCCTCCAGGTGCTCCGGTTTCCCCCACAGTCCAAAGACATGCAGGTTAGGTTAACTGGTGACTCTAAATTGACCGTAGGTGTGAATGTGAGTGTGAATGGTTGTCTGTGTCTATGTGTCAGCCCTGTGATGACCTGGCGACTTGTCCAGGGTGTACCCCGCCTTTCGCCCGTAGTCAGCTGGGATAGGCTCCAGCTTGCCTGCAACCCTGTTGAACAGGATAAAGTAGCTAGAGATAACGAGAACGAGCTATATATATATATATATATATATATATATATATATATTCTATCCACATTCACTAGATACGAGCAATTGCACATTGCATGCTCCGATTGGCTACTCTACTACTAGGCTATCAGCTCATATATATTAGCAGAGAAAAACAAGATGGCGGAGTGTGTTGCTGAACCAACCGAGGATGAAATAAATCTCTACTCAAAAACTCCATCCATCCATTTTGGTATATCACTACAGTGACATGCTTGCTCCGACAGCTTCAGCCATCAAAGTGTCTAGGGAACATTACAGTAGTGGTTTCCCGTTGTCTTCTACTGGATTATTATAGAGGTTTTCTCCTCTCAAACATTCACACCTATGGATAATTTAGAGCCACCAATTAGCCTAACCTGCATGTCTTTGGACTGTGGGGGAAACCAGAGCGCCTGGAGGAAACCTACACAGACACACAGAAAGGCCCCCGTCAGGCGCTGGTCTCAAACCCAGAACCTTCTTGCTGTGAGGTGACAGTGCTAACCATTACACCACCGTGCCGCCATCTACTCAAAAACAAAACCCCAAAAATACAAAAGAAAAACAGCAAAATATGGAAATATGGAATAAAAGTATTTGATGGTAAGAACGTATCTTTTTATTTTTTATTTTTCAAGAATTATTATGATAGCATTTTTCACAAATTGCGACTGTCATTTCGCCGGTTTGTTTACATTCTAAGCGGAACTGATTTTGTAGGACGTTTTGTATAAAGTTTTTATTTATCGAATTTGCAAAAAATAAAAATGCTTTGTTTCTCAATATCCAGTGAATGTGGATAGAATAAAACAGTTATTCCACTCAATCTCGTCGTACATGGCTTATAGCCGACTCTGTGCTACGGGCCTTGTCAGCTATCAGCTCACGTACGACTCAATTTCATGGAATAACTGATAGATAGATAGATAGATAGATAGATAGATAGATAGATAGATAGATAGATAGATAGATAGATAGATAGATAGATAGATAGATAGATACCTTACAAACAGGGTCTAATTTTTCATTATTGGGTCAGTCCAAAAATTTCCAAACATTACTTTTCCAACAAAAGAATTTACTGCTACAGGGGAAAAAAATAAATAAATAAAAAACTTCATAAATTGTTGACTGAGACTACTGGGTTTATTTATTTATTTATAACAATGATTACTTTTCAACCTCAATTTTAAGAAACCATAAATATGTTTGACCAAAAAATGTGAAAAATTTTCCTTCACTTTCTAAACTACATCAGGAAAGTCTGTAATTTGTAGTGGAAAATGTCAAATTATCAAATTTACCCCCATATGAAGGGTTTTCCCATGTTTCCCACATATGAGGTCATATGAAGGAAAAAAATTAATTATGGGAAAAGAAAACGAGTAATGTGATAAAAAAATTTGCATAATAAAGCACAGCCACTTCTTATGAGTGTATATTCTCTCTCTCTCTCTCTCTCTCTCTCTCTCTCTCTCGTATGGTCAGCAGCCGCCATCAGGAGTGACTATGACCTAATGGCTATAAAATGCCAAATAAAACTTATTCACAACAATTGCCATGTAGCCTTGGCCATGGACTGCCATGCATCACTGTTATGGAATGATGAGGTCACAGCCCAGGCCAAGTGGTACTCCCTCTGTGCTCCACTTTTAATTGGGGGAAAAAATGATTAATTTATATTTATGCTTCATGAAATCATGTCTACACTATGTCCCATTGGCAGGTTCCCCCAATTCTTTCCTATTTAAATTGAAGACAGTGTGATTGTGTTATTTTGATAGTGAACACTGACTCCTACTCCAGGGTATGACAGCAAACTTTGCAGCACTTGTGTCTGTAATTTGATCACTCTGTTACAGAACATTTTTCATATTTAATTATCCAGAAAAAAATGATGGTCAGAAAGATAGCAGGAATGAAAAGTAACTGGTATAAATGAATGCAGAGTTACTTATCACTCAAAATGTTGATTATTTTTTCAATAACAGCACTCCTGGAAGTGGTTTATTTCTCTTACACCCCCAGCAAGTTGTGAACTTAATTTTCTTTCTTTATTAAAAATTGGCACAAAGCACTGTATCTGTATTGTGTGAGATCCACGAACCAAATTCATTCCTGTTATCACTTTCATTATAATAGCAATTAAAAGTTGTTATCCTTATTTTACTCTTAACGTTAAGACAAAAAGTACTACAGTAATAATAATAATAATAATAAGCTTAGGGTGGTGTATGTGGTTAGACGCTGTCGCCTCACAGCAAGAAAGTTCTGGGTTCGAGCCCCAGTGGCCAGCGAGGGCCTTTCTGTGTGGAGTTTGCATGTTCTCCCTGTGTCTGCATGGGTTTCCTCTGGGTGCTCCGGTTTCCTCCACAGTCCAAAGACATGCAGGTTAGTTTAATTGATGGCTCTAAATTGACTGTAGGTGTGAATGTGAGTGTGTGAATGGTTGTCTGTGTCTATGTGTCAGCCCTGTGATGACCTGGCGACTTGTCCAGGGTGTACCCCCGCCTTTCTCCCGTAGTCAGCTGGGATAGGCTCCAGCTTGCCTGCAATGCTGTAGGACAGGATAAATAGCTACAGATAATTGATGGATATACAACCCCGATTCCAAAAACGTTGGGACAAAGTACAAATTGTAAATAAAAACAGAATGCAATGATGTGGAAGTTTCAAAAATTCCATATTTTATTCAGAATAGAGCATAGATGACATATCAAATGTTTAAACTGAGAAAATGTATCATTTAAAGAGAAAAATTAGGTGATTTTTAAATTTCATGACAACAACACATCTCAAAAAAGTTGGGACAAGGCCATGTTTACCACTGTGAGACATCCTCTTTTCTCTTTACAACAGTCTGTAAACGTCTGGGGACTGAGGAGACAAGTTGCTCAAGTTTAGGGATAGGAATGTTAACCCATTCTTGTCTAATGTAGGATTCTAGTTGCTCAACTGTCTTAGGTCTTTTTTGTCATATCTTCCATTTTATGATGCGCCAAATGTTTTCTATGGGTGAAAGATCTGGACTGCAGGCTGGCCAGTTCAGTACCCGGACCCTTCTTCTACGCAGCCATGATGCTGTAATTGAATGTGTCTGAGATCTCATCTCATCTCATTATCTGTAGCCGCTTTATCCTGTCCTACAGGGTCACAGGCAAGCTGGATCCTATCCCAGCTAACTACGGGCGAAAGGCGGGGTACACCCTGGACAAGTCGCCAGGTCATCACAGGGCTGACACATAGACACAGACAACCATTCACACTCACATTCACACTTATGGTCAATTTAGAGTCACCAGTTAACCTAACCTGCATGTCTTTGGACTGTGGGGGAAACCGGAGCACCCGGAGGAAACCCACGCGGACACAGGGAGAACATGCAAACTCCGCACAGAAAGGCCCTCGCCGGCCACGGGGCTTGAACCCGGACCTTCTTGCTGTGAGGCGACAGCGCTAACCACTACACCACCGTGCCGCCCGTGTCTGAGATCAAACAGTAAATAATAAATAATAATAATACCCGATAATAAATAGCCCTTTTCCATCCACAACTGTCGTAATCCATATTATGTCAAGCACCAAACAACTAAGTAAAGAGAAACAACATCCATCATTACTTTAAGACATGAAGTGACTTTTGTCATAAAAATAAAGAAAAAAACATTGAATCAGAAAGGTGTGTCCGAACTTTTGACTGTCATGTATATTAAATGTGTGTCATAATATAAACTTAACAGCCAGATCTAACACCTTCTGACCAATCAGAACGCAGATTGAAATCATGCTTTGGAATACATTTGCAGCAACAATAACTAAAATTCAGCAAGAGTAATTCTCCAATTACATAGTCCTGTAATTGCACTGTGCTTAGAATAAATCCCCTCTTCTCTCCCCTCACTTGTTCCAGATGTAATTGTTTTGGTCAGTTGCCCAAATGATGCAGGAAATATGCCCATATTTCATGTTGGGTTTTACGGTTGGCATTTATCATTTAACATGGTGAGTCAATAAATCTGTCAAGAGTGAGATAGCTTCCTCTTACTCACTCACTCAACATGGCAACTTGTACGGTACATTTTGTTATTCTGTTTATAGAATTCCTCAAACTAGGGCACATAGGAACATGATTCAAAAGGTATGAAACATGCCTCTGTTTTGCTTTCTCATGGACTCATACAGTAAATCTTCAACTTTTCACTTTCAGTACCAGTATGATAAATGTTCTCCAGTATGAGTGTGATTCTCATTCAAGTTGATATAGCCATTAATGTCCATTAATATTTAATAATGTATTTAAAAGGAATATCTTATTTCCCCACAAATGTCAATAATAAGCAATTCCTATCGTACATTCAAACTTGATCATGGAGAGATTATTGTTTAACTCTTTACCAGAGGTCATAAAATGACTTTTCCATCTGCTTTGGGGGTGCCTCTGTTCAGCATTGAGTTTAGTTCAGGGGTCACACTACACAAGTAGTGGTTAATGGTTCATATGAAAGTAGACACTCGGGGCTTCAAGAATTTGCAGTTTTTCATAAGTATTTCTTTTCTTTTCTCATCTCATCTCATTATCTCCAAGCTTTATCCTGTTCTACAGGGTCGCAGGCAAGCTGGGAGCCTATCCCAGCTGACTACGGGCGAAAGGCGGGGTACACCCTGGACAAGTCACCAGGTCTTCACAGGACTCTTTTCTTTTTCTTCTAGGTTTAAATATTATACTTTTATTGTGGAAAATTATGTACAGTGTTCTACTCATCAATATAACTTTTAGTTGTGCTTTCTGTTTTATCTCTATACCAATGTTTTTGTGGATAAGTGTGAATTGTTTGTCTAGTAAGGAGCTCACACCCCCTCCCCTTTCTCCATCACCCCAGCTCACCAGCAGCTAAACACATAGTCACGGTACTCTACACACTTAAACTCAACAGTGTCCTGACTGAACTTATAACAGACTTGTGGCAATAAAGTAATTAATTTGATTTAATGATTAGAGAAGCAGCTTTGGGACCAAAAGTTTGCTGGTTCAATTCCCTGGACCAGCAGGAATGGTTGAAGTGGCCTTGAGCAAGGCACTGAACCCCCAACTGCTCCCCAGGTTGCTCTGGGGTATGTTGTACATCGCTCTAGATAAGAGTATCTGCTGAATGCCTGTAATGTAATTTGTTTATCCGGATTGAAAGTGTTCTATAAGATGAATGAAACACCAGTGTACTCTAAGAAAGGGTTAATCCCAGATTGTGATTGTGGCTGTTGAGATCACATAGGTATGTAGTATAACAAGCAGAAAGAAGACATGTTGGAAAAGCCTATACATGTGAAGTTGAGTCACTGTTATCACCCTGAAGTTGATTATTTTCTGATTTTTCTCTTTACTGCTCTTCTACCACAGCAATTTCCCAACAATAACAAATTTTAATTATTTACTTCTTGTCCATTTGTAGTTACTTATAACACTGTGGAACATCCAGGAAACAGGAACTTAGTTCCTGTTATTCATGTATGTTATAGCAGCTTTAAACAGTTTGTCATGTTATTGATGAACCAGAAAGCACAACATCCTCTGTCCTGAAGACTTTTTGATTAACACTGGAGACTACCATAAATATTTTGTAAATGTCTACTTACAGAAAAACTCACCATATTAGCAATTATCACTTTTTATTTGTTAAATAACAGCCCCTTTTGTAAATTCTGTTTATTATTAGGCTTAGACTTTGTGAAGCATCTGCCATACACATCCCTGTGAAATAGGTGTTTAGAAACACTAATGAACAAGTGCTATAGAATAACAGAATGAAACCGTCAATGATGGCGTAGCTCACTCTGGCCCCGTCTAGTCCAGAAGGAACGATCTAAAGTGGGCCACCTTGCGCAATAAATGTTGCAAGCTATATACACTATATACAAGCTATATATAGAAGCTATATACACCCTAGGAATATCAACCTATTTGCCAGAAAGAATCCAAAACATTGAGGAATTGACCAAGAAGAAGCAATTTTTGTTGAACTGCTCATTAAGGCTTAATTAGTCCATAACTTCATTAATAATTGTAATTAAGCAAATCTGGGTAGAAGTTCTATGCACCCTAGGTACCCCTACCTTCATGCCAGAAAGACTCAAAATCGGTGAAAAATTGAAGGAGAAGAAGCGATTTGTGTGGAAACTGCTCGTTAGGGCTTAATTACTCCATATCTTCATTATTAATTGTAATTATGCAAATTTGGGTAAAAGCTACAGTATATGCACCCCATGCAGACCTACCTTCCTGCCAAAAAGAATAAAAATTGGTGAAGAATAGAGAAAGAAGAAGCAATTTTCATGAAATGTGGATGGCACCGGATGGACTAAGGATGACACGTGATGGCATAAACTCATCGCCTGTCAGCTGGATTAGCTAATAATGTACAATTGTTATACAGAACTAATTAACACCATCTGACCAATCAGAATGGAGACCTAGAAGGGCACTTGGTAGAGTGCATACCTCCTACAAGTCACATATCAACATCAAAATCAAATCACTTGAACCTCAGATAATACTAAAGCTGTCCACCAAATTTTATCAAAATCTATTCACTACTTTTTGAGTTGTGTTGGGAAAAGAATAAGAAAAAAAATAACCTGGATCCGCATACATATCCAGAGCCTGGATCCACATACATGTCCGGATTTGCATCAAAATCTAATCAATTGTTCCTTGGCCCATGGTTTACCTTTCCACCAAATTTCATCAAAAACAGTTCACTGCTTTTTGAATTATGTTGGGAACAAACAAACAAACAAACAAATAAATGGTGGAGGAAACATAACCTCCTCCAACACAGTTGGCGGAGGTAATAAAACCTGGTGGTATAAATTTTTTAATACAAAATTTATTTCTGGTTCACTAATTTGATTGGACCAACAGTGTTTCAAGTGTGCACAGTGTTCACTGCATGTATCACTCCATTTTGTGCTTACTACATAAAATTCCAATTCTAGGAACAGTCCCACTGAAATGGTTACTACAACAGTGTTAGTGACATCATGACTGGACACCATACAAATGATCAATTTTTATGAGTATAGCTTCTAATTTAGGGCAGCACGGTGGTGTAGTGGTTAGCGCTGTCGCCTCACAGCAAGAAGGTCCAGGTTCGAGCCCCATGGCCAGCGAGGGCCTTTCTATGCGGAGTTTGCATGTTCTCCCCGTGTCTGCGTGGGTTTCCTCCGAGTGCTCTGGTTTCCCCCAAAGACATGCAGGTTAGGTTAACTGGTGACTCTAAATCAGGGGTGTCCAAACTGATCCATAAAGGGCCTTGTGGCTGCAGGTTTTCAATCCAGCCATGCAGCAGCACACCTGACTTGGCTCATTCAATCAACAGAACTGTCTTCACACAGTCAAATACTTGCAGCCACACCCACCCTTGATTAAAGGGTGGGTGTGTCAGTTGATTGAATAAGCCAAATCAGGTGTGCTGCTGCATGGCTGGAATGAAAACCTGCAGTCACACGGCCCTTCATGAATCAGTTTGGACACCCCTGCTCTATATTGACCATAGGTGTGAATGTGAGTGTGAATGGTTGTCTGTGTCTATGTGTCAGCCCTGTGATGACCTGGCGACTTGTCCAGAGTGTACCCCGCCTTTCGCCCGTAGTCAGCTGGGATAGGTTCCAGCTTGCCTGCGACCCTGTAGGACAGGATAAAGCGGCTAGAGATAATGAGATGAATGAGATGAGCTTCTAATTTAAAACATGGAAGCTCATCAGATGAACATGAAATGGAAGAAGGAAAGCCTTAGGGTTAACTAGTTAGCCCACGGGTTATCAGTGAGTGTGGTTTCTTCAGGAGCTATTTCCTTTTACAGAGCAAAAAGAAACAAATTAGTTGGCCATACTATGTCTGAAATGTCAGCTACAGTGTTGTAGTCGAGTCACTAAACCTCGAGTCCGAGTCCATTCTAGAGTCCCCAGTGTTCAAGTCCGAGTTAAGTCCAAGTCATTAAAAAAATTTCGAGTCAAGTCCACTATTGATGCGAGTCGCATCCGAGAACAAGGCTCCAACTGCACCATTTGACGGTGGCTGTTTCACCGTATCACCATTAGTTTGTTCCTGAACATGACGTATGAACAGGTGAATGCGCATTCTCTTTGTCAGGGAGTGTGAAGTATTCTGTCAGAGATGGTTGGGAGACAGATGTAAGTACAGAAGGTGTGTTTATTCATACAAGTGAAGACAGGTAAACAATCCAGAATGGCAGGCAAAATCATAAAACAGTGAAACAGGCAATAGGTCAACCGAGGCACAAACAGGCTGTTGGAGAGTCAGCAGAATCAAAGACGAGAAACAGGAAATCAGGGATCAGGAAACCAAATAAGGCTCAGTAATGTGTCAGCAACACAACTCAATACTTCACAAGTTTAGTATGTTTTCATAGTTTTTATATAGGCGCGCTGATTGCGCCTTAATCCTGTCCCAGATAGCTCACGTACGTCAGCCCAATGTTGGCCCACCTTCAGCTGTGCTGAAGGTCCATCAGAGGTATGACCAGCGGGCCTTCATTGGCCCTTCGTCGGCAAGCCGATAAAGGGAAAAAAACAAATGCTTGTTACTCTCGCGTATCCTGCCACCCACGAGCCGCTGGTGGTCCGATAACGGACCACTAGATGTGTTTGCTACTCACTATCCCTAGCGGGCTTCCAGATTCTGAAAATATTCTGTAGATTCTGAAAATATGTTACAATACTACCCTGTTGTTGTTATAAATGAATAATCTTTAGACTAAAAAAAGTATGAGAACAGTTAAAGTGAATATCTGCATCCTTTTTTTTCCATTATTGGCTTGCCGACGTCAGCCCGACGAAGGCCCGCTGGTCATACCTCTGATGGACTGTCAGCACAGCCGGCAGTGAACCAACATAGGTATGCTATCTGGGGTGCAGGTGCGAGTCATTTATGACACGTGTGCGAGAGTCCACTTGGCGTGTGCACTGACCGGAGCGCGCCCGAGAGTCTTTCTGATGCACGCGCCAAGGTGCACAGGTGTGACACTCTTGCATGAAATTAGTATAAAAATTAATGTAGATATGAATATCTTATGCCAAATTATTATGGCATGTTACAAAAAATAAAGAAAAAAATCTGAGTCCTAATGCAGTTAATTCACGAGTCTGAGTCCAAGTCATCAGTGCTCAAGTCCAAGTCGAGATACTAGTCCTTAAAATTAGGGCACGAGTCGGACTCGAGTACTACAAGCCTGGTCCGCTATTTGATATTAATTTCTCATTTATGAATATGAGCATGGCTATGATTAGCCGTGGCACTCACCCTGCATGCCTCATGCCTCTGACTGAACCACAGCTGCCCTAATATTCATTCTTGCTCATGTGTAATAAGTATAAAATACAGAATATTCAGAGTAAGGATACTCCAGGACCAGGGTTTAAAATGACTGCCATAATATAATCTATTTACTAATTTATTTATTTTAATTGTTGTAAATGACTCTCACTGTGTCTACATATGAAGTATATGAGGCACCATCTAAGGTTTACGGAAGCCTCCACAGTTACCCATGGCATTATTGTCTGGCTGGGTTTCAGACAAGACCAAAATCCTTCACTTGATTATGAAATGAAATAAAATGCGGAATAGATGACTCTGGTTTTTCTTTTTCCTTTTCTCTAATCCGCCTCTCTATACCCTGCCCTTTTCTCAGAGTAGCTGCGACAGAGGGGCTGTGAGTTGGCATCTTCTTTGCCCCTCAGTGCCGTCCGCACCCGCGCCGTCACTGTGGCGTCTCGGGACATTCTTTCCCACAAGCGGGTGCATAGTTGTATCGTCTCCTCATGCGGTGACGCGGGTCACTTCAAAGCGGCGGGCGCCCCACAGCTGCAGCCTGTCAGGACCCGTGCCCCGCTCCAGTTTGTAATCATTATTAAAGGCTTGACCCCAGAGGCATCTCTGCCGCTGTTCACACCCCCCATCACCACCCTCACTACTCCACTGGTGCCTCATGGATGGGCTCAGCTTAAGGCGGCACTGGTGACCTGAAGCCCGACCAGGCATCCTGAAGGAGAGTGGAGGGAAAGCAGGATGGCAAAAGCTTCCCAATAGGGAACGTGTTTATTGTTTGATCGTTTTCTGTGCTATAGCTCATTTGTTATCAGTTCCCTGCAGACATAATTTATAATTATGTGTTAAAGCATGCTATTTTAAGAAGGTCAGATATTCTGAAGCAAATATTCAGTGTATGGGAATCATTTTAAGGGACGAAAAAAAATTCAGCTAGTTTGTATATTTGGGTAAATTTTGTGTACTATGAGAAAATAGTTGTTAGTACTGTTAATTAGATGAATTTCCCTCTGGGATAAATGAAGTGATCGATCGATCGATCTATCTATCTATCTATCTATCTATCTATCTATCTATCTATCTATCTATCTATCTATCTATCTTCCTTCCTTCCTTCCTTCCTTCCTTCCTTCACCGGCCACTTGATTAGGAGCTCCCATACATCCACCTGCTGTTTGATGCAGCTCTCTAATCAGCCGATCCCTTGACAGCAGCACGATGCATAAAATCACGCAGATACAAATCAAGAGCTTCAGTTCATGTTCACTTTAAACATCAGAATGGGAAAAATTGTGATCTTAAAGTGTGACTTTCTTTCACTGTAGCATGGGTGTTGGTTTGAGCCAGATGGACTGGTTTGAGTATTTCAGAAACTGCTGATCTCCTGGGGTTTTCACACACAAACAACAGTCTCTAGAGTTTACGCAGACAGAATGGTGTGAAAAACAACAAAAAAAAACCATTGAGTGAGCGACATTTCTGTGGATGGAAACGCCTTGCTGATAAGAGAGGTCAGAGGAAAAAGGCCAGATTGGTTTGATCTTTTTTGCCAGGAAGGATATAGCAACTCTTTACAACCGTGTTGAGCAGAAAAGCATCTCAGCATGCAACAGCAGAAGAACACATTGGGTTCCAGTCCTGCAGCTAACAACAGGAATCTTAGCTTGTGTTTACATTAGACCGTATCCGTATCGTTGTCGTTGCGGATGCACTGTCCGTGCACATTAAAACGCCGGGAAACGACTCCACAGGCGGAACAGTTTGAATCCGCCAGGGCCCACGTATTCAACCCAGTACGTATCTGATCCGGTGCTGTGTAAACATTGAGGAACGAGGATACGCAGTTCTGAGCTCTAGCTGACGTCGTCATTGGACAATGTCACTGTGACATCCACCTTCCTGATTCGCTGGCGTTGGTCATGCCACGTTGGTCATGTGACGCGACTGCTGAAAAACCTTCTCCTCTTTAGTCCCAATGACATGGCGTCCCTGATTTCCATAAAGAACTTCAAATTTTGATTCTTATGCTCTCTCACTCTCTCTCTCTCGCTCGCTTGCTCTCTCTCTCTCCTCTCTCTCACACTCTCTTGCTCACTCTGTCTCTCTCACTCGCTCACTCAATCTCTCACACACTTTATGTGCTTGCAAGTGGTGAGTGACTTGTGCATGCCCGATATGCACTGGGATCATGTGACGTGCCGTCTAATTAGTCATGTGATTAGCGTATCCGTGTATTGGCATTGCTGTGTGCACGGGGAACGGTTTTGTTGCGGGCCCAGAAATTTTGTGTGTGTACGCGAATCGTTTTAAAAACGTTAATCTGATGATCCGCTGATTCGAAGTAATGTAAACAGGGCCTTAGAATCAAGAACAAGTTCCTATTAAAGTGGCCGGTGATTGTATCTGTTTATCTATCCTGCCCTAAGTTGCGCACAGAAAAGTGCATAGGGAAATGAAATCGTATTGAACGTAATATTCAATTTAGATGAAATTATGAGTCTGGAACTGATTTTTGCATATTATTTTTAATACTTTTTTTTTTTTTACTTGCAGTTCTTGCATAAATCACCTTGTCTATTAAGCTGAAAAACTGTTTTGGCTTGACCAAACTAAATACAAAAGTCACCTAGGGCGCTTTTAAAAAACATGATCATCTTCTTTACTATCGTCCCAGAAGTCATTTGCTAGCTCGTTAGTCTTGCAATGAGCAAAGAGGCATTTATGGACACGATTTGTGGCCTATATTAGGCCCTGGGACACCCGAGACTCACTTATTACAAGTAGACAATATGCTGCGGTCACCACCAGAGCTTTCACGCTTCTTTCCTGCTAGCCTTTTAAATGCAGACGCCGAGGGAATTGAATGGCACCAGTGCATGGTTTCTTAACTACAGTCCTCACACAACCTAAACAAGCCAAGTCTCCTTGGCTACTGGGCTTTTCTAGGACAGTCCAGCAAAACAGATGCCAGACTGCTGGGTAACTACGTTGTCATCAGTGTCGTTGTAAATATTTCAATAGCCAGTTTGTTTCCTCCTCCACCACAAAATGTGACTCACTGATATCGAGCGCATAGCGATTTTCATAATCACAGATGTCTGAATAACAATCATTTACACACTCATTCATCTGTCCAGCCCAATAGTAAACCAAGCACCTGGACGTGACTGTAAACCATGCTACAGGCAATACTTTCTTTCCTTTCTCTTCCTTTTCACATCACAAGCATCACAGTGATGTAACTCCAGGTGTGCTGGAGGAAGAATGCCGTCATGTAATTTTTGATAACCCTTCATTAGCCATTCTGTTATCCACAGGGAATAAATGAGGTATGGCGACTTCCTTCACGAGTGTTTGCAAGTTTAGTCATCTTGTAACAAACAGAAATGTATTTATAATTACATTCCTTATTTTATTGCATCTCTGTAAGCCGGGGGTTAAATTGGCGGGCTCACTCAAGGGAGTTGAATTCCACTACTACTGGTTTATACGGTACAAGCTCTGGTACTGTAATTTGATGCAATGTAAACCATAATATAGTGGCAATAATAACAATAACAATGATGTAGCACAGATGCCTAAGTGGGCAGACTGAAATCTTAAGGTTTTGCTACTCACTTAAATTAAGCCATTTGGACAGAAACAGATACTGTATACAGTGGTGCTTGAAAGTTTGTGAACCCTTTAGAATTTTCCATATTTCTGCATAAATATGACCTAAAACATCATCAGATTTTCACACAAGTCCTAAAAGTAGATAAAGAGAACCCAGTTAAACAAATGAGACAAAAATATTATACTTGGTCATTTATTTATTGAGGAAAATGATCCAATATTACATATCTATGAGTGGCAAAAGTATGTGAACCTTTGCTTTCAGTATGTGGTGTGACCCCCTTGTGCAGCAATAACTGCAACTAAACATTTCCAGTAACTGTTGATCAGTCCTGCACACCGGCTTGGAGGAATTTTAGCCCATTCCTCCGTACAGAACAGCTTCAACTCTGGGATGCTGGTGGGTTTCCTCACATGAACTGCTCGCTTCAGGTCCTTCCACAACATTTCCATTGGATTAAGGTCAGGACTTTGACTTGGCCATTCCAAAACATTCACTTTATTCTTCTTTAACCATTCTTTGGTAGAACGACTTGTGTGCTTAGGGTCATTGTCATGCTGCATGACCCACCTTCTCTTGAGATTCAGTTCATGGACAAAATGCCCTGACATTTTCCTCTAGAATTCACTGGTATAATTCATAATTCATTGTTCCATCAATGATGGTTAGCCTTCCTGGCCCAGATGCAGCAAAACAGGCCCAAACCATGATACTACCACCACCATGTTTCACAGATGGGATAAGGTTCTTATGCTGAAATGCAGTGTTTTCCTTTCTCCAAACAGAACACTTTTCATTTAAACCAAAAAGTTCTATTTTGATTTCATCTGTCCACAAAACATTTTTCCAAAAGCCTTCTGTTTTTATGAGGTCCTTTAGCAAACTGCAGATGAGCAGCAATGTTCTTTTTGGAGAGCAGTGGCTTTCTCCTTGCAATCCTGCCATGCACACCATTGCTGTTCAGTGTTCTCCTAATGGTGGACTCATGAACATTAACATTAGCCAATGTGAGAGAGGCCTTCAGTTGCCTAGAAGTTACCCTGAGGTCCTTTGTGACCTTGCCGACTATTACATGCTTTGCTCTTGGAGTGATCTTTGTTGGTCGACCACTCCTGGGGAGGGTAACAATGGTCTTGAATTTCCTCCATTTGTACACAATCTGTCTGACTGTGGATTGGTGGAGTCCAAACTCTTTAGAGATGGTTTTGTAAACTTTTCCAGCCTGATGAGCATCAACAACGCTTTTTCTGATGTCCTCAGAAATCTCCTTTGTTTGTGCCATGATACACTTCCACAAACCTGTGTTGTGAAGATCAGACTTTGATAGATCCCTGTTCTTTAAATAAAACAGGGTGTCCACTCACACCTGATTGTCATCCCATTGATTGAAAACACCTGACTCTAATTTCACCTTCAAATTAACTGCTAATCCTAGAGGTTCACATACTTTTGCCACTAACAGATATGTAATATTGGATCATTTTTCTCAATAAATAAATGACCAAGTATAATATTTTTTGTCTCATTTGTTTAACTGGGTTCTCTTTATCTACTTTTAGGACTTGTGTGAAAATCTGATGATGTTTTAGGTCATATTTATTCAGAAATATAGAAAATTCTAAAGGTTTCACAAAATGTCAAGCACCACTGTCTATTCAAAACATGATTTAATGATATAATAAATGTTAAAATTATATCAGCGTTGAATCCACCATATAACAGGATATGAACTGTGCAATTCTCTCCCCAATTGTACGTGGCATAACTTTCAGGTACTAAGTGAAGGATTGTGATATACAGTGGTATGCAAAAGTTTTGGCACCCCTGGTCAAAATTGTTGTTATTGTGAACAGTTAAGCAAGTTGAAGATGAAATAATCTCCAAAAGGTGTAAAGTTAAAGATGACTCTTTCACTTTATATTTTAAGCAAAAACAATTTTTTTACTTTCATCTTTTACATTTTCAAAATGACAAAAAAGGAAAAGGGCCTAAAGCAAAAGTTTGGGCACCCTGCATGGTTAGTACCTAGTAACACCCCCTTTGGCAAGTATCACAGCTTGTAAACACTTTTTGTAGCCAGCTAATAATCTTTCAGTTCTTACCTGGGGGATTTTCACACATTCGTCCTTGCAAAAGGCTTCCAGTTCTACAAGTTTATTGGGCTGTCTTGCATGCACTGCTCTTTTGAGATCTATCCACAGATTTTCAATGATGTTTAGGTCAGGGGACTGTGAGGACCAGGGCAAAACCTTCAGCTTGTGCCTCTTGAGGTATTCCATTGTAGATTTTGAGGTGTGTTTTGGATCATCATCTTATTGTAGGACCCATCCGCTTTTTAACTTCAACTTTTTTACAGATGGTGTGATGTTTGCTTCCAGAATTTGCTGGTATTTATTCGAATCCATGCTTCCCTCGACCAATGAAATGTGCCCTGTGCCACTGGCTGCAACACAACCCCAAAGCATGATCGATCCACACCCATGCTTCAGAGTTGGAGAGGTGTTCTTTTCCTGGAATTTGGCACCCTTTTTTCTCCAAACATACCTTTGCACATTGTGGCCAAAAAGTTCTATTTTGATTTCATCAGTCCACAGGACTTGTTTCCAAAATGCATCAGGCTTATTTAGATGTTCATTTGCAAACTTCAGATGCTGAATTTTGTGGCTAGGATGCAGGAACAGTTTTCTTCTGATAACTCTTCCATGAAGGTCATATTTGTTCAGGTGTCGCTGCATAGTAGAACAGTGCACCACTACTCCAGGGTCTGCTAAATCTTTCTGAAGGTCTTTTGCAGTCAAACAGGAGTTTTTATTTGCCTTTCTAGCAATCCAACGAGCAGTTCTTTCAGAAAGTTTTCTTCATCTTCCAGACCTCACCTTGATCTCCACTGTTTCTGTTAACTGCCATTTCTTAATAACATCACAGTGTGAGGAAACAGCTACCTGAAAACACTTTGCTATGTTCTTGTAGCCTTCTCCTGCTTTGTGAGCGTCAATTATTTTATTTTTCAGAATGCGAGGGAGTTGCTTAGAGGAGCCCATGGCTGTTGATTTTAGGGACAAGTTTGAGGAGTCAGAGAATTTATACAGCTTTGAAATCTGCATCATCTGACCTTTCCTAATGAAGAACTTGAACAAGCCACAGCTTAATAAGCTAATTAAGGTCTGGAACCTTGGTAAAAGTTACCTGAGAACTCAAATGTTTTGGGGTGCCCAAACTTTCACATGTTGTTCCTTTTCTTTTTTCACTCTCCAATTGTACAAAACAAAAATACACAAATCTTGCAGAAAACACTGAAAATAAATGTGTCATCTTTACCTTTATGCCTTTTGGTGATCAGTTCATCTTCTGCTCACTTAACTATTCACAGTAACAGACATTTTCAGTAAGGGTGCCCAAACTTTTGCATGCCATTGTATGCAACATGGTCACAAATGTAATTTCAAGACATTCATTGCTTTTCTTCTGCCTTTATTCATATAAAATCAACCCAGATCCAATGATCTCACCCTTACCGATGCAAATTCGACTTGATTTGACAAGATGCTATCAGGGATGAAATGAAATACACATAAACATGCAGCATATCTACAGTACGGTACTATGCAAAAGTCTTACGCACCCTGTTTTGTTTTTTCCATACAAACTTTGTGATACATTTCTATTTTATGGCCTCTACATTGAGTCGGTACAAAAACATTTTACAGTCCAAACGTTCATTTTCCAGCACAAAATTAAATGTTACAGAAAAAAAAAGGTTGTATCTGAGCAGCATATTCCATAAGAGAGCACTTTTCAGATTAAAAAAGAAAACATAATGAAGGCTACTGGGTTTTGGTCCAAAATGAAGAAGTGAGTGTGACAGTCAAAGTGTCCAGAAGAACTGTGGCTGGTTCTGGAAGATGCTCAGTAAAACCTACAGCTCATTTCCACATAATACTGCACTCACTGTACCTGAGACTACTATTATACTAATACTATGAGGAGACAAGTTGCTCAAGTTTAGGGATAGGAATGTTAACCCATTCTTGTCTAATGTAGGATTCTAGTTGCTCAACTGTCTTAGGTCTTTTTTATTGTATCTTCCGTTTTATGATGCGCCAAATGTTTTCTATGGGTGAAAGATCTGCACTGCAGGCTGGCCAGTTCAGTACCCGGACCCTTCTTCTACGCAGCCATGATGCTGTAATTGATGCAGTATGTGGTTTGGCATTGTCATGTTGGAAAATGCAAGGTCTTCCCTGAAAGAGACGTCGTCTGGATGGGAGCATATGTTGCTCTAGAACCTGGATATACCTTTCAGCACTGATGGGGTCTTTCCAGATGTGTAAGCTGCCTATGCCACACACACTAATGCAACCCCATACCATCAGAGATGCAGGCTTCTGAACTGAGCGCTGATAACAACTTGGGTCGTCCTTCTCCTCTTCAGTCCGAATGACACGGCGTCCCTGATTTCCATAAAGAACTTCAAATTTTGATTCGTCTGACCACAGAACAGTTTTCCATTTTGCCACGGTCCATTTTAAATGAGCCTTGGCCCAGAGAAGACGTCTGCGCTTCTGGATCGTGTTTAGATACGGCTTCTTCTTTGAACTATAGAGTTTTAGCTGGCAACGGTGGATGGCACGGTGAATTGTGTTCACAGATAATGTTCTCTGGAAATATTCCTGAGCCCATTTTGTGATTTCCAATACAGAAGCATACCTGTATGTGATGCAGTGCCGTCTAAGGGCCCGAAGATCACAGGCACCCAGTATGGTTTTCCGGCCTTGACCCTTATGCACAGAGATTCTTCCAGATTCTCTGAATCTTTTGATGATATTATGCACTGTAGATGATGATATGTTCAAACTCTTTGCAATTTTACACTGTCGAACTCCTTTCTGATATTGCTCCACTATTTGTCAGCGCAGAATTAGGGGGATTGGTGATCCTCTTCCCATCTTTACTTCTGAGAGCCGCTGCCACTCCAAGATGCTCTTTTTATACCCAGTCATGTTAATGACCTATTGCCAATTGACCTAATGAGTTGCAATTTGGTCCTCCAGCTGTTCCTTTTTTGTACCTTTAACTTTTCCAGCCTCTTATTGCCCCGTCCCAACTTTTTTGAGATGTGTTGCTGTCATGAAATTTCAAATGAGCCAATATTTGGCATGAAATCTCAAAATGTCTCACTTTCAACATTTGATATGTTGTCTATGTTCTATTGTGAATACAATATCAGTTTTTGAGATTTGTAAATAATTGCATTCCGTTTTTATTTACAATTTGTACTTTGTCCCAACTTTTTTGGAATCGGGGTTGTACATGAGCTGATAGCCGACAAGGAGCATATCACTGAGTTGGCTGTAAGCCATGTATGACGAGACTGAGTGGAATAACTGTTTTATTATATCCACAGTCACTGGATTTTGAGAAACAGAGCATGTTTCATTTTATTTTTAAATTTTTTATTTGCTGAGAGTTTTTATTTCATCCTTGTTTGGTTCAGCAACACGCTCTGCCATTTTGTTTTTCTCTCCTCACGGGATATGAGCTGATAACCTAGTAGTAGAGTAGCCAATCAGAGCATGTGCTTCTGTCCACATTCACTGGATATGAGCAATCCCATGCTCTGATTGGCTACTCTACTACAAGGCTATCAGCTCATATCCCGTGAGGAAAGAAAAACAAAATGGCCGAGTATGTTGCTGAACCAAACGAGGATGGAATAAAAACTCTACTTGGAAATGAAACCCCCCAAAATACCAAAAAAGCAACATCATATGGAATAAAAGTATTTGATGGTAAGAATGTATCTTTTTTATTTTTCAAGAATTATTATTATCACATTTTTCACAAATTGCTACTGTCATTTCATTGGTTTGTTTACATTCTCAATGGAAATGATTTTGTCAGACATTTTGTATAAAGATTTTGTTTATCAAATTTGCAAAAAAAAAAAAGCTCTGTTTCTCAAAATCCAGTGAATGTGGATAGAATAAAACAGTTATTCCACTCAATCTCATCGTACTTCGCTTTTTGCCTTCTCGGTGCTACGCACCTTGTCAGCTATCAGCTCATGTACAACTCGATTTCGTGGAATAACTATTAAATATAGTGCGAAAAACAAGAACTGGGCTGGCGAAGACTGGAAAAAACTTTGCCTGTGGAATCTTGATTTCTATTGTGACATATCGACTGTAGGGTTATAATTTGGCATCAACAGCATGAATCCATGCACCAAACCTGCTAATTGAGTATTATTACTGACTACATGCATCCCTTTATGCCCACAATTTACCCATCCTGTCATGATAATGAGTCAAGTTACAAGGCACAAGTCATCTCAAACTCTACAACCACCTCAGTGTACTTCAGTGGTCTCCCCAGCCACCAGATCTGAATCCGATAGAACACAAATGGGATGTGGTCGAATGGATGATTTGCATCATGATACAGTATATACAGTGTATTGCTTTATACATATGCTGTTTTTGGAAAAATATTCAACTTCAGAATGGTTACAGCATCACAACTCTGTCATTAATTTTCCTCTAACAGCACCATCCCAAGTATTTTGTTCCTTATTGTATAAAACATGCATTTGTGACTTTGAATTCAGAAATCTGTGATGAACATTACATTACATTAGAGGCATTTAGCAAATGTTGTTATCCAGAGCGACATACAACATACCCAGAGCAGCCTGGGGAGCAGTTGGGGCTTAGGTGCCTTGCTCAAGGGCACTTCGGCAATTCCTGCTGGTCCAGGGAACCGATCTGGCAACCTTTTGGTCCCAAAGCTGCTTCTCTAATCATTAGGCCATGGTTTCTCATATCCCTAATATTGCAAATTGTTAATTGGTGGCTTAATATTCCAGTTGTGGTTTCACATATAATTTGTGTTTTGACATATTACCCATGAATACTGGGATCTGAGCTCTGTGCATTACCCCAATTCTTCACCACACTTATCCAAATAAACAGCACAAAAGCCTATTGTCGACTGAAATCCCCTTCACAAACACCCAAACCAAACACTGAATAAACTTTATAATCCTGCCTGGCCTAAAAAAAGAAAAAAAAATTTAGAACAGTCCATCTTCACTGCTGTGCAATGTTGGTGTATTGAAACTGCAGTCCAAAAGTGAATCTGAACTCAATATACTGTATACATGTCAGTTGTAAGCAACCAGTATGTACTGTAATTATTGTAACTGCTGAGCTTCTCTCTCTCTCTCTCTCTCTCTCTAATTTGTTTTCATAGATATACTATAATGAATGATGATTGTAATCCTCTTCCCATTTTGTCTTGCTAGCGTAGGATGTCCCACTAAGCCACGATGGGATTTGGATAATATTACACCCCACTGTTAGTTTACAGTACTTAAATGTCCAACATATCTTCATCTTGCATATTGAATGGAAGAAATTGATAGTTCATAATATTTGGTAGTGGATGATATTCAAGAGGCTAGATGTCACCAACATAAGCCTTTCATCACAGCTGACATAAGCCTACAAAAACATTTATAAATGTTTACACCAACCAGCGTCCAATGAAGGTTGCTTACACCAATTGTGAAGTTGACAACACTTGATCAAGCTACAAGGATTTCCTATTGAGGTATTGAGTTGTGTGACACCTGTTACTGTCGTGCTTTGCATTTGCACCTTGACAACTTTGTTGGTCAGTGTATTTCTGATATGTCAGAGTTTCATATTACTGATTATAAATGTTTGGTAGCACTATATTTGAAAGGTTGGGACTTCACAAAATTGTTATAAACTTCTCGCTTTCTAAAGCAATACAGGGCGATTTATGTAAGGCATGTGTCAAAAATGGCATAAAAAGTGTGTCACTTTTTAAAAAAATACTAGGAATGTTTGAGACTGCTGAATCCATCCATCCATTATCTGTAGCCATTTATCCTGTACAGGGTCACAGGCAAGCTGGAGCCTATCCCAGCTGACTACGGGCGAAAGGCAAGGTACACCCTGGACAAGTCACCAGGTCATCACAGGGCTGACACAGAGACAAACAACCATTCACGCTCACATTCACACCTACGCTCAATTTAGGGCCCGTCCACACGAGTACGCGGCCTCACCCAATACACTGTCGTTCTGAAAAAAAATCTCCATAAACACGGCGTCGTTTTCAGAAATATCTGCGTCCACACGGATTCACTAGAAATGACCCAAAACGCTGTAGTACATATGCCAGGCCTGTATGTGGCGCTGTGACATCGCCACACCAATACACTAAAACCGGAAGAGAAGCCATGGAGTATGTGTATAAAGGTCATGCGCTGTTTACAAACAAACTCATAACACAAGAAGAGGACAATCATGGCCAGCGCAACTCTGAGAGGAAGAGGAGAGTCTTTTATGTGGACCGACAATGAAGTGGAACTATATGGTAGAAGCCTGTAGTCCGCCATTGTTATGGCGCGTCTAGCGGCGGAGGCTGAGGTTAAAGGTTAGAGATGCGGGGCTTACACGTCATCGTTTCTGAAAAAATCCGCATTCGCCATCCAGACGACTCCAGGCTATCCGGCGTTTTAGGATTTTCCCACTCTGGGACCCGTTTTCAAAAAATACCGGTTTCATACCTCAAAAAAGCCAGATCCGTCTGGACGCAAGGCCGAAACGATAAAGTATTTATGCGGGTTCGACAAAAACGTACTCGTGTGGACGGGCCCTTAGAGCCACCAATTAGCCTAACCTGCATGTCTTTGGACTGTGGGGGAAACTGGAGCACCCGGAGGAAACCCATGCAGACACGGGGAGAACATGCAAACTCCACACAGAAAGGCCTTTGTCGGCCGCTGGGCTCAAACCCAGCACCTTCTTGCTGTGAGGCGACAGCGCTAACCACTACACCACCGTGCCACCCCACATTATAATAATAATAACTTTATTCATTCATCTTGAACTAAAAATATATAATGAATTTCCAATAAAAACCAAAAAGTCATAAAAATACATGTCCAAAATATAAGAATATAATAGATAATAGAGTTTGACTATGCCCGGTTGTTTAGGAGGCGATATGGTCTCGAGATAAAAGACTTCTTATGTCTTTCAGTTCCTGATAATGGTATTGCAAGACATCTTTTGTTCCTCGTTGCGTACTTGTAGGCTGCCATTCTTGGAAGGAATATGTGATTTGAATGGTTAGACTCCTTTATAATTCTTGCAAGCTCACATATGGTCATCTCATCTCTTCGTTCCTCCAGACTTGCAAAACTTGTCTTCGGGATGTCAATTATGGCCATACAGTGATCCTGCACTTGTTGTATTTCCTCTGCGAGGTATTTCGGGATGCCGCTCCAGACTGGCAATGCCATACTCTAGCACTGGATGAATCTTACTGCAGTAAACAGCAGTGTTGTAGTTGAGTCGCTAAACCTCGAGTCGAAGTCCAGTCTCGAATCCTTAGTATTCAAGTCCCAGTCAAGTCCAAGTCATTAAAGAATATTTCGAGTCAAGTCCACTATTGAGCCAAGTCGAGTCCGAGAACAAGACTCCACCTGCACCATTTGACGGTGGCTGTTGCTGCCTTTATGTGAAAGCGTCTCTGCTACTGTGTTGGACTAACGTTACTGCTTGACTGCCCCAATTTAGTTACCAGGCTACAGAAAAAAAAAGCTTGTTCACTGCTCAGCAAGACCCACCCACTATCAGCAGTTCCTGAACATGATGTATGAACAGGTGAATGTGCATTCTCTTGCACAAAATTAGTATAAAAATAACTGTAGATATAAATATCTTCTGCCAAATTATGATGGCATGTTACAAAAAATTAAGAAAAAAAATCAGAGTCCTTGTCTCCAATTTACAAGTCTGAATTACAGGGCGGCACGGTGGTGTAGTGGTTGGCACTGTCACCTCACAGCAAGAAGGTTCTGGGTTCAAGCCCAGTAGCCGGTGGGGGCCTTTCTGTGTGGAGTTTGCATGTTCTCCCCATGTCTGTGTGGGTTTGCTCCGGTTTCCCCCACAGTCCAAAGACATGCAGTTAGGTTAACGTGGGGCAGCCTTGGGCTGAAGTGCCCTTGAGCAAGGTACCTAACCCCTGACTGCTCCCCGGGCGCTGTAGTGTGGCTGCACAGTGCTCTGGGTGTGTGCGCGTGCACGTGTGTTCACTGCTTCAGATGGGTTAAATGCAGAGGATGAATTTCACTGTGCTTGAAGTGTGCATGTGACGAATAAAGGTTTCTTCTTCTTCTTCTTTTTCTTCAGTTAATACACAAGTCTGAGTCCGAGTCATCAGTGCTCAAGTCCAAGTCAAGTCATGAGTCCTTAAAATTAGGGCACGAGTCGGACTTGAGTCAGAGTCCTGGACTCGAGTACTACAAGCCTAGTAAACAGTGATCTCTACATCCTTAGGGAGATTAGCCTTCCTGCATATGCATACGTAGTGTAACCTTTTGTTAGCTTTCTTGATTATTTCATTAACATGGTGGTTCCAGTGCAGATTCTGTTGTTGCTAAAAACCTAAGGCCAAGTTTACATTAGACTGTATCTGTCTCATTTTCTTCACGGATGCATTGTCCGTTTACATTAAACCGCCTGGAAACGCCGGGAAACGGGAATCCGCCAGCGTCCATGTATTCAATCCAGATCGTGTCAGCTCCGGTGCTGTGTAAACATTGAGATATGCAGATACGCTGTGCTGAGCTCTAGCTGGCGTCGTCATTGGACAACGTCACTGTGACATCCACCTTCCTGATTCGCTGGCGTTGGTCATGTGACGCGACTGCTGAAAAACGGCGTGGACTTCCGCCTTGTATCACCTTTCATTAAAGAGTATAAAAGTATGAAAATACTGCAAATACTGATGCAAATACTGCCCATTGTGTAGTTATGATTGTCTTTAGGCTTGACATCCTTCCACTTGCAAGTGTTAAGTGATATGCGCTGGGATCACACACACAGCGGCTCAGTCCCGAATCACAGCTTGTGCACTTCACTCGCGTGCTCTGTGAGCTGCGCAGGGCCGGAGTGCGCACCCTCCAGAGGGCACTCGCTGTTCAGGGCGGAGTGATTTGGAGCGCAGGATGCCTGCGGAGCCGAGCGTATCCGTGTATTGGTGTTTCTGTGTGCACACAAATCGTGTATTGGTGTTGCTGTGTGCACACTAATCGTTTTAAAAACGTTAATCTGATGATCCGCTGATACGGTCTAATGTAAACATGGGCTAAGAGTTTAAACATCGAGACCCTCCCGATGGCAGCACTTCCTATATACAGGTCATCAGGCTGGGTGGACGTTCATGACGTATTTAAGCAAAATCACACAAGCAAGAATGTAGAATGAGCACAAGTGTGATGCTGCTTTTATACAACAGTTCCATGAAATTTACTTAACGGAACTGGGGCAGTCATGGCTTGACGGTTAGAGAAGCAGCCTTGGGCCCAAAGGATCGCCAGTTCAATTCCCAGGAAAAATGTGGAGGGAGTTGAGTAAATGAACAGCACTTTCTCCTCCCTCTGTATCATGGCTGAAGTGCCCTTGAGCAAGGCACCTAAGCCCTGACTGCTCCCTGGGTGCTGTAGTATAGCTTCCCACTGCTCTGGGTATGTGTGTGTGCTCACTGCTCACTTGTGTGCGCATGTGTGTGCTCACGGCTTCAGATGGGTTAAATGCAGAGGAAGAATTTTGCTGTGCCCAAGAGTACATGTGACAAATAAAGGCGTCTCTTCATTCATAAGAAGTGAATAGCAAGTAACTGACATTTCAGACACAAGATGGCCAAATATTTTGTTTGCTCTTGCTCCGTCAAATGGAAACAGCTAGCAAAGAAGCCACAGCTGGATAGCATGTTGCATGTTGCTATGCCAACCAACAGACCCACTGACAGCCCATAGTAAGTGTAGGTACGATTTTAATGCAACGACCTACTGGAATTGAATGTTTATCCACTGAAATGCTGTTGCTCCATTTGCATTTAAATATCATTGTGTGAAACCCATCTGAGAGGGCCTTTCTGTGTGGAGTTTGCATGTTCTCCCTGTGTCCATGTGGGTTTCCTCCAGGTGCTCCGGTTTCCCCCACAGTCCAAAGACATGCAGGTTAGGTTAACTGGTGACTCTAAATTGACCGTAGGTGTGAATGTGAGTGTGAATGGTTGTTTGTCTCTGTGTATCAGCCCTGTGATGACCTGGCGTCTTGTCCAGGGTGTACCCCGCCTCTCGCCCATAGTCAGCTGGGATAGGCTCCAGCTTGCCTGCGACTCTGTACAGCATAAGTGGTTATGGATAATGGATGGATGGATGGATGGATGGATGGATGGATGGATGGATGGATAGAGAAATGGCTCAAAGAATATAATGTCATGTCCACCCCCCCAAATCTCCTGTTTCACACTCCAGCCCAGTCGGTGGTGGTAATGCACCTTTAACCACCAAAATACCCTGAAGAAGAAGAAGAAACCCCCCCAAAATATGGAATAAAAGTATCTGATGGTAAGAACATATCTCATTCTCATCTCATTATCTCTAGCCGCTTTATCCTTCTACAGGGTCGCAGGCAAGCTGGAGCCTATCCCAGCTGACTACGGGCGAAAGGCGGGGTACACCCTGGACAAGTCGCCAGGTCATCACAGGGCTGACACATAGACACAGACAACCATTCACACCTACGGTCAATTTAGAGTCACCAGTTAACCTAACCTGCATGTCTTTGGACTGTGGGGGAAACCGGAGCACCCGGAGGAAACCCACGCGGACACGGGGAGAACATGCAAACTCCACACAGAAAGGCCCTCGCCGGCCACGGGGCTCGAGCCCAGGACCTTCTTGCTGTGAGGCGACAGCGCTAACCACTACACCACCGTGCCGCCCGGTAAGAACATATATATTTTTTTATTTTTCAAGAATTAGTATCACATTTTTCACAGATTGCTCCTGTCATTTCGCCGGTTTGTTTACATTCTAAGCGGAAACGATTTTTTCGGACATTTTGTATAAAGTTTTTATTTCTCAAATTTGCAAAAAATAAAAATGCTCTGTTTCTCAAAATCTAGTGAATGTGGATAGAATAAACCAGTTATTCTACTCAATCTCGTCATACTTGGCTTATAGATCACATTTATTTATTCATTTATTTATATTGCTCCTGCTCAACTGCACTCTGTCAGCATGGGCGAATGTGCAATTATCACACCTAACTGCGCAATACATTCATTTATCACTGTGCAATAATCCACTAACTGATCATCATGCTGTATCATAGGTCACACCCTTGATATATAGAATTACATTTCCTTTTTTTAAGCAGTTCTTGTATCTATCTATCTATCTATCTATCTATCTATCTATCTATCTATCTATCTATCTATCTATCTATCTATACTACCGTTCAAAAGTTTGGGGTCACCCAGACAATTTTGTGTTTTCCATGAAAAGTCACACTTTTATTTATCACCATAAGTTGTAAAATGAATAGAAAATATAGTCAAGACATTTTTCTGGCCATTTTGAGCATTTAATCGACCCCACAAATGTGATGCTCCAGAAACTCAATCTGCTCAAAGGAAGGTCAGTTTTATAGCTTCTCTAAAGAGCTCAACTGTTTTCAGCTGTGCTAACATGATTGTACAAGGGTTTTCTAATCATCCATTAGCCTTCTGAGGCAATGAGCAAACACATTGTACCATTAGAACACTGGAGTGAGAGTTGCTGGAAATGGGCCTCTATACACCTATGGAGATATTGCACCAAAAACCAGACATTTGCAGCTAGAATAGTCATTTACCACATTAGCAATGTATAGAGTGTATTTCTGATTAGTTTAAAGTGATCTTCATTGAAAAGAACAGTGCTTTTCTTTCAAAAATAAGGACATTTCAAAGTGACCCCAAACTTTTGAATGGTAGTCTATCTATCTATCTATCTATCTATCTATCTATCTATCTATCTATCTATCTATCTTTTTGCTTGAATGTTTATCTTGTACAGATCTGACTATCTTTTTTTTCTTAATACTAGTGTTTGTATGAATACACCGACTGGACTGCTTGCTTCAATTTCGCTGTACTGTACGGTGCAGTGACAATAAAGGAATCCTGAATCTTGAATCTTGTCTAGTCAACTCGGTGCTACGCACCTCGTCGGTTATCAGCTCATGTACGACTCAATTTCATGGAATAACTGTTAAATGTAGGGTTATGTGAGTTGTCAGGAAGGTCTCATGTGTCCCCAACGTAGCTTTATTCAACCTTAGTTTTTAGGTTGAAATAATAATTTTAATTTCAAGTTTAGCTTCATTCCAAAATGTCATTTTTCGTGAGCAGAAAAAACAAGCGTGAGTTGATATGTGAACTGAGAAATAAACTAATCATCAGAGCCAAAACAAACTGCGCCCTCCTTTTCTGCCTTGATGACAAGAGGACTTAGATGGACTCAGGAATGGGTAGTGTGTGTGTGTGTGTGTGTGTGTCCAAAGTAAGCGGTGACATTTTCAGACAGATGGACACACCCCTCGAGCTGAACTTTTGTTGATTTTTTTTTTTCTTTGGTTTCTACACAGTTGAATGCCTCTGTGAGAGACTCGGGGGAGCAACTGAGTAGACATAATAATACAGCAGAACAGAAAAGGAGAGAGTATAGCTAATATATATATACGATGTGTGTGTGTGAGTGAAATAAGATGATGAAAATAAAGGGCAAAAGGATAAAGGCACATGCTTGGTACATGATGAATTGATATTCCACAGATCTTATGGTGGCCCCAGTGGCACTTATCAAGCATCTTCTGGATGGCCTTGACCCTTAGTGCACTTAAGACACACACACACACACACACACACAGTGATATCAGCTTCAGCATTCTGTCATACTGCTTGTAATTTAATCAAGACTTTGTGGCAGCTATTCTTTGAAGCCAGCATGGTAAAAATATACCCCCCCTCCACACACACACATTCAGAGAGATCACTTTTACTGTGTTACAGCCGCCAAACTTCTGAGTCACTGTATAATTTTAAATAAATACTTAAAGGATCTTTTTTTAGACGCATTACTGGCCTCAGTCATAATTTGTACATTACATATCATGAAAACAAAACATACAACTAAATCTAAAACCAGACACAAAAATACAATTGTTCAATTACTTACTTCATTCAAAATGGATTAGACATGTCATGGTTGCTGGGCTGAAGGTTCCTTCATAGGAAATACAATCATTCAAAATTATTCAAATGAAGCGTTTTGCTCCCAGTTTGAGCCCAAAATCCTGTGCTGGAATTTACTGGGTGATAAATTACTTGCTACTTATCTGAGAGAAAGTGTAGCTGATTAACGTGATAGCTATTCCTTTCCGAAGGAAAGCAAGACAGGCATAGTTTTGCATGTTGGAACCTGATGGTGCGTTATGAATATTTTCTCTATAAAATTTACCAGAGGAAGTCATGCTACACTAATGTTTTTATTCCATGTGTACTCTTGTTCTGCCAAAAATATCTCAAGTTTGATCCACGAGAACCACACGGCAGTAAATCATTCATGCCTGCGAACGCACAGCTTGAGCTCAGACAATGGAGCACATTCAGCAGACCTGTTCAGGAGAATGGAAACATGCGTGAGCAAATCAAAGTCAGTGTGCTACTTGTTAAGGGAATTGACGAGTCCTAAGCATTGCTTGTGTGGAACTGGAATAATTTTTGGTTTTCCCTGTGGACTAATTATGCACAACAATCCCTTAAAGCCTATTTGTGCTTTAAAGACCCACTTATCTGTAAAGCCTGTGGCTTTTAAGCGCTGCAAGGTACATTCTTATAGATCCCATCACCACATGTGCTCAAGAGGACAGATCCCAGCTAGAATATGTACATAAAACACAAAACATGCACTCACAATTCTGCTGAGAACAAAACAAAGCGTACATTACGTATCTCCTGATTGTCTTTCTGAAATGTAACTTTGAATGACCCTCTAATTAGAGTATATCCATTAATAAAACCTGATCTATCAGTGGAGGCTGAGATGGTTTGTTATTGCCCTTCATTGACCCTGTTTCCCAGGCCAACAGCTGTGGCTTAATCTGCCTCCCCCCTCTACACACAACCTAAAAATCACTTTTGACGCCATCCATCATAACAGTAAGATCAGCACATCAAGTACAGCACTAAGCTCGTACCTCCTTTAATTAGCTTGACCATTACTAGGGCAAGAATATGATCTGGGACAAAATGTTTACAGTGCCTCCTTTTTTCTTTCAAATCTTTCTTCGTGTTATGTATCCTGCCTTTTAGCCTCCAACAGAGACCCTTGGCCCTTCTAGGTCTGGCCAAGGCACCAAGGGGGTTTGGGTATCAAGGAAAGCAGGACAATGGGAACAACTGTGCTTCGAATTTAGCCCCCTGTTTACCAGGAGCTGGTAATAGGAGCCATAGAGACAATGTCGGGCTCTACAAAGGCATGACAATTGGACAGAAGCACGTAGGGCTATTGTTTTTCAGCCTAATTGGCCCTCGTTCATGCCTTCAATCCCAGTGTGGCATGGCGGCTAAAAGTGGAGCCTCACAACCTGGTAGCATAAAAGAGATCCTTACAAGTCCATGGCATTCAGTGTCCTGATGATCAACAGGGGCTAAATAATCAGCACGGGGAATGGACAGATATCACAAAAGTTATGCATTACCTTTAGAGAGGTTTAACATTGTCCACTTAATCTTTATTGCCCAGTGTTAGTTTAGATGGTTTGGATGGATGGCCACATGCTTTGAGCTGGGTTATAGGTGGGCTCTCGTTTGATATTTCCAGAGCCACAAACATCCCATTGAGGAATCCAATGTCATTATTGAAATGACAAAGGCATTTAGGTGCTCTATTTAAAGCAAAGCATTTTTCTTAATGGCAAAGATATTTCACATTTACTTTAGCTAACTACCAACCAAAATGGTATTTAAGGTTCAAAGGTGGTAGGCAAGTTTCCCAAATGCCACTCGGATATCATTACATGTGATACAGTGATGCAACACTACAGTGAGTTTAAATGGCAGCATATCATGTCCAAATGATGCGACCCCAAAAACATCTATCCCTAACCTTCCATCACTTTTCTGACCTTTCCCACTTTTATAGATTTGTCACAAGTCCTGGCTGTTGACTGAGACTTTCAACACATGTAACAACCATGTCAAACCACGAAAGCAAAAGTTCCACCCAGGTCGTTATGGAAACAACCTCGGGCAATAATCTTCAGGCATTAACCTTTGACCCCTGACAGGTGGAGAGGCTGTCTCTGGAGCAGGTCGGGCAAGGGTAATGAACCACCATCATGTCCTTGCCACTGTGGGCAAAAATATTATGGTTTTGTGGAGGGTAAGTTTTCGATGGGATTGATGAGGCTACTTGTGGGGTCTGGGGAACATGTGCCAGAATGAATGCTATGGATCTCTCTCTTTCTCAAAAACAAACAGACAGAGAGATGATTCAGCATAGCAAACAACCAAGCACCTGTCTCAGAATTAAAAAAAAAAAAGAAATGGCCAGGGAAAAACAAAATCACTTTGGAGAAGAGTGCATGGCACATGATTATGAAAATGTCATAAATTATAATGAATTTGTTTCAAATCTTTGAAGACATAACATTTTTTTTACAATGTTGTCAGTTTGTCCCAAATGGCACATTGGATCATATAGTCATCCTTAAGTTGACACTTTCGGTGTTTAATTTGTGTGACAGACTGAAAGCTTGATGGTATAAAAATGAGAATTCTTGGTAGTGTTCAGCAGTGCTTTTTTTTCCCAATGGCTCACCATCCAGTGATTATCCATCCATCCATCCAGTAGAGAGTTAAACACTCAGTGTCATTATTCAATTACAAGTCAAAACAGAATTTTCCACTTGAAGACAATGAAGTTCATTATCATTACATTAGTCCCATCACTGAAACAAAACAAAAAAGTAGATTGACAAATTCTAATGATGCTCTGTGGTAAAATTAGGCTACGTTTACACTAGACCGTATCTGTCTCGTTTTCTTCGCGGATGCACTGTCCGTTTACATTAACCCCCCTGGAAAAGCGGGGAAACGGGAATCCGCCAGCGTCCACGTATTCAATCTAGATCGTATCAGCTCCGGTGCTGTGTAAACATTCAGAATACGCGAATACGCTGTGCTGAGCTCTAGCTGGCGTCTCATTGGACAACGTCACTGTGACATCCACCTTCCTGATTCGCTGGCGTTGGTCATGTGACGCGACTGCTGAAAAACGGCGCGGACTTCCGCCTTGTATCACCTTTCATTAAAGAGTATAAAAGTATGAAAATACTGCAAATACTGATGCAAATACTGCCCACTGTGTAGTTATGATTGTCTTTAGGCTTGCCATCCTTCCACTTGCAAGTAATAAGTGATATGCGCTGGGATCACACACACAGCGGCTCAGTCCCGAATTGTGGCTTGTTCACTTCACTCGCGCACTCTGTGAGCTGCGCAGGGCCGGAGTGCGCACCCTCCAGAGGGCACTCGCTGTTCAGGGTGGAGTGATTTGGAGCGCAGGATGCCTGCGGAGCCGAGCGTATCCGCGTATTGGTGTTGCTGTGTGCACGGCTAACGGTTTTAGTGTAAACGCGAATCATTTTAAGAACGTTAATCTGATGATCCGCTGATTCGACGTAATGTAAACGTAGCCTTAGAAGCTCCATGTAAAAGCATGTTTAGGCTATAGGCATTAGGTAGGCATTTACCTAAATTAGGTAATTACTCATACTCAGTTTAGTCAGTTATCTTGCTTTGCTTATTTCAGGCAATTTGCAACCCTAATGCTGTAGCTGACTCTGGCCCCATCTAATCCAGAACGAACGATTTAATGTGGGCCACCTTGCACAATAAATGTTGCAAGCTATATACCATACACTATATACAAGCTACATATAAAAGCTTTATACACCCTAGAAATACCTACAGTGGCATGCAAAAGTTTGGGCACCCTTGCTGAAAATGTCTGTTACTGTGAATAATTAAGTGAGCAGAAAATGAACTGATCACCAAAAGGCATAAGGGTAAAGATGAGACATTTCTTTAATATTTTCTGCAAAATTACATTTTTATTTCCTTCATTCACAGGCATAAAATACCAAAAAATGAAAAGGACCTGAAGCAAAAGTTTGGGCACCTGACATGGTCAGTACTTAGTAACACCCCCTTTGGCAAGTATTACAGCTTGTAAACACTTTTTGTAGCCAGCTAATAATCTTTCAGTTCTTACCTGGGGGATTTTCACACATTCGTCCTTGCAAAAGGCTTCTAGTTCTACAAGTTTCTTGGGCTGTCTTGCATGCACTGCTCTTTTGAGATCTATCCACAGATTTTCAATGATGTTTAGGTCAGGGGACTGTGAGGGCCAGGGCAAAACCTTCAGCTTGTGCCTCTTGAGGTATTCCATTGTAGATTTTGAGGTGTGTTTTGGTCTTATTGTAGGACCCATCCTCTTTTTAACTTCAACTTTTTTACAGATGGTGTGATGTTTGCTTCCAGAGTTTGCTGGTATTTATTCGAATCCATGCTTCCCTCGACCAATGAAATGTGCCCTGTGCCACTGGCTGTAACACAACCCCAAAGCATGATCGATCCACACCCATGCTTCAGAGTTGGAGAGGTGTTCTTTTCCTGGAATTTGGCACCCTTTTTTCTCCAAACATACCTTTGCACATTGTGGCCAAAAAGTTCTATTTTGATTTCATCAGTCCACAAGACTTGTTTCCAAAATGCATCAGGCTTGCTTAGCTGTTCATTTGCAAATTCAGACACTGAATTTTGTGGCTAGGATGCAGGAACGGTTTTCTTCTGATGACTCTTCCATGAAGGTCATATTTGTTCAGGTGTCGCTGCATAGTAGAACAGTGCACCACTACTCCAGGGTCTGCTAAATCTTTCTGAAGGTCTTTTGCAGTCAAACAGGGGTTTTTATTTGCCTTTCTAGCAATCCAACGAGCAGTTCTTTCAGAAAGTTTTCTTCATCTTCCAGACCACACCTTGATCTCCACTGTTTCCGTTAACTGCCATTTCTTAACTAGACTGCATTTCCGCAGAGAAAATGCAAAGTGTGCTTGCTGAGCTGTAGCAGAACAGCTATCATGCTAGCATGCTAAAAGCTAGCATGCCAACATGCTAATGCCAACATGCTAACAACTAGCATGCTAACAGTTAGCATACTAATATGCTAACAGCCTACTAACATGCTAAAAGCTAGCATGTTAATATGTTAATGCTAACATGCTCATAGATAACATGCTAACAGCTAGCATTCTAACATGCTAATGATTAACATGCTATTTGTTAAAATTCTAACACTTTAAGGCTAATATGCTGACAGCTATCATGCTAACAGCTAACAGGCTAACATGCTAATGGCTAGTATGTTAACTTTTAGCATGCTAACATGCTGAGGGTGGCATGCTCACAGCTAACATGCTCAGGTGAACTCGCGAACAGCAAACATGTGAACTTTGCATGCTACCATGCTAATCCTAACATGTTAACAGCTCTCATGATAACATGCTAATGGTGAACATTCTAACAACTCGCGAGCTAACAGCAGGCATGATATCATAATGGGTAACATGCTAACAGCTAGCATGGTAACACGTGAATGCTTATATGCTAATTGCTATCATGTGTGTGTAAGTATTCCTAATAAAGTGGCCATTGAGTTGAAGTTGATTTGCTGTCAAAGTCTCAAATGAGCAGATCCTTGCCAAATGCATCATCACCTATGGGGGAAGGGAGGAATGATTCAGTCAAGCTTCCACTGATTAGCGGCAAAATGGAGAAAAAATGGACAGATGAAAGGTAAGACAAAGACGAGTGCGGGTCAGAACCGATATCATGTGTGTGATGGTGATTTGGCCTGAGGTGCCGTATGAAGTTTGGTGGATGTGTGGTGAAGTGTTACTGAGCAAAACTCCAGTCATTTGAATGGGGCCAAAAATCAATGGAAGCCTATGGAGGTAAAAAGAGATGCGTGAAAACCAAGGAAAAGACGAGTGCAGGTCTCAGATGAGGGGATGGATCTGTGCGGGGACTTGGCCTGAGGCATCAAGTGAAGTTTCTTGAAGTTTGGTCACTTGGTTAAAAAAATTGATGGAGAGTGAAAGTTTTTCTTCTGAAACACCATTCATTTTCAATGGGGCCAAAAATCAATGCAAGTCTATGGAGGAAAAAGGGATGAGCAAAAAGAAAGGAAAAATATGAGTGTGGGTCAGAACCGATTGCATGCATGTGTTGGGGGAGTTGGCCTGAAGTATCACATGAGGTTTGGTGCATCTGCGATGGAGCGTGTCCGAGTAGGACGATTCGATTCATGAGCCCTATTCATTCTCTATGGGAAAAAAAACAAAAGAAAACCGACAAGAACAAGAGAACGGGCACATTGATCCAAAAGCTGTATACAAGCACACTACACCACTTCGGGCCAGACGTCTCAGAGTTGGAACGGTGTCTCTATCTCGAACGCCCTAGGAGGAGTAGTGGATCCAAAAAATGTGTTGGAATAAGGCAGAATAAGTAAACTTAAGAAGAACAATAGTGTGCTTGCCTTTGTGCTTGAGCAAGCACACTAATTAAGGTCTGGAACCTTGGTAAAAGTTACCTGATAACTCAAATGTATTGGGGTGCCCAAACTTTCACATGGTGTTCCTTTTCTTTTTTCACTCTCCAATTGTACAAAACAAAAATAATACACAAATCTTGCAGAAAACGCTGAAAAGAAATGTGTCGTCTTTACCTTTATGCCTTTGGGTGATCAGTTCATCTTCTGCTCACAGTAACAGACATTTTCAGCAAGGGTGCCCAAACTTGTGCATGTCACTGTACCTATTTGCCAGAAAGAACCCAAAACGGTGAGGAATTGACCAAGAGGAAGTGATTTTTGTTGAACTGCTCATTAAGGCTTAATTAGTCCATAACTTCATTAATAATTGTAATTAAGCAAATCTGGGTAGAAGTTATATGCACCCTAGGTACCCCTACCTTCATGCCAGAAAGAATCAAAATCTGTGAAAAACTGAGGGAAAAGAAGCGATTTGTGTGGAAACTGCTCGTTAGTGCTTAATTACTCCATATCTTCATTATTAATTTCAATGATGCAAATTTGGGTAGAAGCCATATGCACCCCAGGCAGACTTACCTTCCTGCCAAAAAGAATAAAAATCTGTGAAGAACTGAGAGAAAAGAAGTGATTTTCATGAAATGTGGACGACGCCGGACATATGACAGACAATGGACAACATATGATGGCATAAGCTCATCGCCTATCGGCTAGATGAGCTAATAACAAAGGGCACACTCGGGCTCTGCTCTGAACAAACCCATTTGCTGTTATTGATGCTCACTAATAATCACAAAAGGGCTTTGGGTAAGAGACAGCTGTTTTGTCTGCATCAATGCGGGCTTCACCAACGAGCACTTATTAGCACCCCTTTGAAGCCTAAAATGAGAAATGGGAAATCAGAAGTGAACCATTTGGGACAGTGCAATTGATGACTAAGGCTACATCCACACGACAACGGCAACGAGATTTTATTTAAAAAAATATCGTGTCCACATGGGCAATGGATCAGTAAAATATCAGGTACATATGGCAACACAACGCTTGCTGAAAACGATGCAATACACATGCCACACCTCTACGTGCGCTGTAAGACGGTCCCATCGGAGACACCAGAACAACAGAAGAAGTAGGATGCATGCGCATAAACCCCTTCTTCTACCCGGCGTGAAGCACTCAGGAACAAACACACAACAACAACAAGAAGATGGCTGTGACTACGCGAGGAAATCGTGCCTTCTGTGTGTACAAATTAGTTTTATTAGTGTGCATAGTTTTATGTAACTTAATTTTCTTATTGTGTGAACATTTTGAAAAGCATTTTTATATCATTTATATAACTTTTTATATTGTGTGTGAACATTTTGAAAAGCAGTCTTATCCAATAAAAAAAGAAATTCAAGAAATGGTTCAGTTACTTGTTTATTTAAAAGAAAAGCTGTATACAAAAGTGAATGCAATGCAGTGGTTCATACAAAACAGCGAGAGTGCTGCTTGTTCTAGTCATGTGGTTGTGACGTCATCGTAAACAAATCCGTTCTACTCATCCGGACGACTTCGCAACGGCGCCGTTGCCAGTTTTTTCCACTCTGGAACCCGTTCTCAAAAAATATCGTTTTGGGGCACCCAAAACGCCCGTGCCGTGTGGACGCCAGGCCGAAACGATAAACAATTTTATCAGATTCACATGAATCCGTTGCCGTGTGGACAGCCTGTAAGTGAGAGCAAAATGCCTCTTGCAGGACAACCAGCTGATTGGTTGGACACCACCTGATCGAATTCTTCCCAGAACTGGTCAATTGGAATTAAGTCGGTTGCCTCAGTAGGTCATTCCATTACAGAAAGCCTTTACCTCTTTATTCCACAAATAGCTCTTGCAGGGCTTGGAGGTGTGTTTGGAGTCACCGAGCATTGGAGAAATGGGCCCAAACCTTGACAAGTTAGTGAGTTTGACTACAAATAGTAAAATCAAAATGTCTTCATATACGATTAAAGTTTTTCTCATGAATTGGTGGACTCTGGCTCTGGGAGCCACTGGCTTTTGTGGTGACGTTCCTTCTGTCTTTGGCAAGCCTGGAACAAGAGCTGTTGTGTTGCAGAGTTGAAATCTCCAGAATGCGACTGGCTGGCGTCACATGCGTTTCCCCCTCCCGTCTGACCTGAGCTCAGAAGCCGAGGGCCACAATGAAACAGGAGCGACCACTTGCTCAGAAACGCAGCTGGGCAATGCTCTACGTCCACAATCGAGAATAATGTTGAAGTCGGCTTGAGTTAACAACACATTCTCAGGGCCTTGTAAGCACATGTTGCACGTTTATGATCGAGAGTTATAAAAGCTGCTGCTGAGCTCTCTGGTTTCAAGTCTCTATCTCATGGACTAACAGCAACTGCAAGGTGGATTGTTTGCAGGGTCTTTGAGGCACCTTAAGCTCTCATTAAGAATTAAACTGTCTAACCATCACACATGCACACACACACTGCATGCAATATGCCTTCTGATCCTGATGAGCTGTTTTTGCATGTAACATTACAAGCCAAAATGTGTTAAAGTAGAAAAGATTATTTTCTTACTTCCTTTATTAATATGCTATATGATTTATATTGCTAATAGCAAACTTTCTCATTGGAGGTTTAGCATGGCATGGTGGTGCAAAGTGGAACAATCATTGGCACTTGAGTTGTAGTCTCTTCTGTGTTTTGCATGTTCTGCCCATGTCTCGATGGGTTTCCTCCAGGATTACTAGTTTCCACTCAACCTGCAAAAACATGTTTCACTAATTTGACTCAAGGTGCGAGCGAGTGCTTGCACGATGTTCTACAATGGACTGGCATCCCATTCAGGGTGTATTCCCACTTTAAACCCAGTGTTCCAGGGATAGACTCTGGATCCACCATGACCCTGACCATGATAAAGCACTTCCTGAACATGAATATATTTTTATCATTCTGTCTTCTCAAACATACCCAAATATCCCAATATATATCTACATGAGGAAAAAACGTTCCATCTACAGCCACCTGTAGATGCACATAAGAGTAAGAAGAAGACTGTGCCACACACACAATAAGCATCAGACAAGTCTACGCTTTGCAAACTACTGGTCCCTTGGTGCCATCTGCTGGCCAGGCATCAAAACACTTACAAACGTTCATCACAATATAATGAGTCTATAATGTCATGTTTGAAAGATCAATGGCCTGTTCAGAAGAACCATTCCAGAAAAAAAAAAAAAATGATAGCTCAGATTGTTCTGAAGGCTCATGATGGACCCATTTGTCATCGCAAACCTTTGCCAGTGCTGCCATTTGGCCTTTCTCTTTCAGTCACGTCTGGCTACGCTTCATGAGTGAAGGCTTTCGGATGGAAAAACACTAATTAGCCTTCTTACAGCCCACAAAGTAAGTCTGTCACCCGATGGCTATTGAGAAGAACAGCACCAGTGCTTTGCTATTTCCAGCTGTGCTAATGTCATTAATAACTCTTACACTGTGCAGCTGCAGGAAAGTAATAGCTTCAACACAGCAGCCCCTGGTCTCTCCAGGAAATACATATCTAATAGTGTTAATGCTTGGTTAGAAGAAGAGCATTTGCTGCTGTTGTTGTTGTTGTTGTTGTTGTTGTTGTATATTGTTCAATACCCCATGCCATACAGAGGTGCTTGAAAGTTTATGAACTCTTTAGAATTTTCCATATTTCTGCATAAATATGACCTAAAACATCATCAGATTTTCACACAAGTCCTAAAAGTAGATAAAGAGAACCCAGTTAAACAAACGAGACAAAAATATTATACTTGGTCATTTATTTATTGAGGAAAATGATCCAATATTACATACCTGTGAGTGGCAAAAGTATGTGAGCCTTTGCTTTCAGTATCTGGTGTGACCCCCTTGTGCAGCAATAACTGCAACTAAATGTTTCCGGTAACTGTTGATCAGTCCTGCACACCGGCTTGGAGGAATTTTAGCCCATTCCTCCGTCGAGAACAACTTCAACTCTGGGATGTTGGTGGGTTTCCTCACATGAACTGCTCGCTTCAGGTCCTTCCACAACATTTCGATTGGATTAAGGTCAGGACTTTGACTTGGCCATTACAAAACATTAACTTTATTCTTCTTTAACCATTCTTTGGTAGAATGATTTGTGTGCTTAGGCTCATTGTCTTGCTGCATGACCCACCTTCTCATGAGATTCAGTTCATGGACAGATGTCCTGACATTTTCCTTTAGAATTCACTGGTATAATTCAGAATTCATTCTTCCATCAATGATGGCAAGCCATCCTGGCCCAGATGCAGCAAAACAGGCCCAAACCATGATACTACCACCACCATGTTTCATAGATGGGATAAGGTTCTTATGCTGGAATGCAGTGTTTTCCTTTCTCCAAACATAACACTTCTCATTTAAACCAAAAAGTTCTATTTTGGTCTCATCCATCGACAAAACATTTTTCCAAAAGCCTTCTGGCTTGCCCTCGTGATCTTTAGCAAACTGCAGATGAGCAGCAATGTTCTTTTTGGAGAGCAGTAGCGTTCTCCTTGCAACCCTGCCATGCACACCATTGTTGTTCAGGTTTTTCCTGATGGTGGACTCATGAACATTAATATTAGCCAATGTGAGAGAGGCCTTCAGTTACTTAGAAGTTACCTTGGGGTCCTTTGTGACCTCGCCGACTATTATATGCCTTGCTCTTGGAGTGATCTTTGTTGGTTTACCACTCCTGGGGAGGGTAACAATGGTCTTGAATTTCCTCCATTTATACACAATCTGTCTGTCTGTGGATTGATGGAATCCAAACTCTTTAGAGATGGTTTTGTAACCTTTTCCAGGCTGATGAGCATCAACAATGCTTTTTCTGAGGTCCTCAGAAATCTCCTTTGTTCGTGCCATGATACACTTCCACAAACATGTGTTGTGAAGATCAGACTTTGATAGATCCCTGTTCTTTAAATAAAACAGGGTGCCCACTCACACCTGATTGTCATCCCATTGATTGAAAACACCTGACTCTAATTTCACCTTCAAATTAACTGCTAATCCTAGAGGTTCACATACTTTTGCCACTCACAGATATGTAATATTGGATCATTTTCCTCAATAAATAAATGACCATGTATAATATTTTTGTCTCATTTGTTTAACTGGGTTCTCTTTATCTACTTTCAGGACTTGCGTGAAAATCTGATGATGTTTTAGGTCATATTTATGCAGAAATATAGAAAATTCTAAAGGGTTCACAAACTTTCAAGCACCACTGTATGTTTTCAATGACCATTCACTGATCACTATTGTTTCCACTTCACCAATCCATTGTTCCAATCAACGAATCACTGATCACCATTAAAGCACAACTTTATTTATCACACACTTGTGGAATTTCCTCTCTGCATTTCACCCATCTGAAGCAGTGAACACACACATGCACACACACATGAGCAATGAGCACACACACATACCCAGAGCAGTGGGCAGCCATGCTAACAGCACCCGGGGAGCAGTTGGGAGTTAGGTGCCTCGCTCAAGGGCACCTCAGACCAAGGCCGTCCCATATTAACCTAACCTGCATGTCTTTGGATTGTGGGGGAAACCGGAGCACCCGGAGGAAACCCACGCGGACACGGGGAGAACATGCAAACTCCACACAGAAAGGCCCTCGCCGGCCACGGGGCTCGAACCCAGAACCTTCTTGCTGTGAGATCACCATTCATCTCGACATTCAATGAATTATCATTATTTTTTGGCTCCCCCTGCACTTCTTTGGCCTTCAAACTTGTTTATAAAAGCAAGTTATGACAAATGTTTCTCCAGATGATTTTCCTTCTTCATGTCAAACATTTTGATATTCAATCAATTACGATGATCCAGTGAAGATGGGAACTAATTTTAAGCATCATCTGCTGACTTCCAGGAACTTTCAGACTTTTTGATCTAGCTATAAGAACACAGTGAAATCCCTCTGCATTTAACCCATCTGAAGCAGTGAACACACACAAGCGAGCAATGAGCACACACATATACCCAGAGCAGTGGGCAGCTATGCTACAGCACCCAGGGAGCAGTTGGGGGTTAGGTGACTTGCTCAAGGGCAGTTCAGCCCAAGGCCGCCCCATGTTAACCTAACTGCATGCCTTTGGACTGTGGGGGAAACCAGAACATCTGGAGGAAACCCACGCAGACACGGGGAGAACATGCAAACTCCACACAGAAAGGCCCCTGTCGGCCGCTGGGCTCGAACCCACAACCTTCTTGCTTTGAGGCGACACTGCTAACCACTACAAAGCCCAGGCCTCAACAACGTTGGTCTAGATAAGCCTGTCTGCTAAATGCAATGTAATGTAATGTAACTATCCCACAGTCAGAGTCACAGATATCCGACTTTTCCCCATTCTGATGTTCGATGTGTACATCAACTATCTGAATGATTTTATGCATTGTGCTGCTGTCACATGATTGTAATTGATGAGTGTGTCCTATCTAAGCTCGGCATTTTAGGATTTCACTCCAAAATATGTTATTATTTAAGTGAATTTGTAAACAACTAGTCACATGAACAATGTGAGCAATTACCCTGTCAGTAACCATACAATTGGATCACTTTGGCACTGTTGTTGTTCAGTAGTGCTTCAGTGAGCATTTAAAACAGAATGAACTCTGCTTTCTTTTACACAGGAAGTCTAAGAACATGAGCATCATTAACTTGCTAAACATACCGCCAACAAGTCTGTGCTTTTCATAAAAAGTGGATTATCAAAAGATCCTAAGCTTTAAATAAAAAAGCCCTTCATTGTCACTTTTCATTTGATGCAATTCAACGTTATGAAACTTTCTCTAAAGCGTAAACAAGGTGTCTTTTTTTAAAAAAAAGAAAAGAAACGCAAAGATATGAATGCAAATATACTCAGTAGAGCAGCCATTAGTGTATTACAGATAATGTTGGGCACCAGGCATGTCTGTAATTATCGCAAACAAATGCTCACCTGAGTCACTTCCTTACCCAAACACCCTTTATGCTTTAGCTAAAGTACTGTGCTTGTCTGACGTATTTATTCTCCCTTTTTCTCCAAGCATTTGTTTCCACCCATGAGTATACGGTTAAATTTGATTACACCATTTGGGACTTGGCATCCCATCTACAAACACAATTTCAGCTGCTTTGGTGTTGTTTATCAGAACGGAGCCTGGTCTAATGGCCCTTGTATATTTCCCTACAGTTTATTGTAATATAAATATATCATGTGCCATTCTGAAAAAAAAAATAATAATGAAGCAATGCAAGCATTTTATTATTTTAAACCTCCCAATTAAATGTACCATGACAATGTGTTTCTAAAGGCACAAATAACTATTATTAGTGTTGGCCATGAAAATCCTCACTGGAACAGGTCAAGCTGAGCAAGCGCATTTAAGAGTTTTCCACTTTCTCCCCCTTTTGTTCTCTGCACTTTGTGAAAGCTGTAGACTTGAGCTTGAAGGTCCATGTGATGCCAGAACTATTGACATGACTATCAAAATAATGTCAATCCCTTCTTACCAGTTCATGGGTTGGGACTGGTGTGGACCAGTGTGGAACTGTGTTGGTTAGGGATCCCTTGTTCTCACATCCATCCATCCATCCATCTTCAGTAAGTGCATTATCCTGGTCAAGGTTGGAGTGAATCAGAAGCATATCCTGGTAAAACTGGGCATGAGGTAGGAATGCAGCCGAAATAGGATACCAGTACATTTCAGGGGACCATGAACATACAATCACACAGTGCCAAACCATGACTATTAGACCTGGGACTTCAGCTCAGCCAAAACTTAGCCAGACACACCAAAAAAGCAACAGGACAAAGGATTTTGCAAGGGATTCATGGCAGGCTGCCAGGTAGCTCCGTTGTGTGTAGCTGTCAATGTTGATTTTAAAAGCAACTCAGTACAGGGTCAGATCCAGGAAAATTAGAAGTGGGGGGAGGGGGTGTCAACCCAGTAAGCCTGGGGGTCCAGAGGCCACCAGAGGCCCCTGGAAGCTCTGCAGTTTTTAAATGCCCGGAGATGCATTTTGAGCTGTCAGAGACATGCTGTAAATGAAATCTCTTGAAGAAAATTACCATATCAAAAATATGTTTTAAAAGTAGAAACTTTCAAAACCATTTTATTAGTCACTGAAAATGATATTGTCAGAGTTGCAGGTATATGTGTAGAACATAATTACAACTGATATATTGTCATATGGCGGCACGGTGGTGTAGTGGTTAGCGCTGTTGCCTCACAGCAAGAAGGTCCTGGGTTCGAGCCCCGGGGCCGGCGAGGGCCTTTCTGTGTGGAGTTTGCATGTTCTCCCCGTGTCCGCGTGGGTTTCCTCCGGGTGCTCCGGTTTCCCCCACAGCCCAAAGACATGCAGGTTAGGTTAACTGGTGACTCTAAATTGACCGTAGATGTGAGTGTGAATGGTTGTCTGTGTCTATGTGTCAGCCCTGTGATGACCTGGCGACTTGTCCAGGGTGTACCCCGCCTTTCGCCCGTAGTCAGCTGGGATAGGCTCCAGCTTGCCTGCGACCCTGTAGAAGGATAAAGCGGCTAGAGATAATGAGATGAGATATTGTCATATTTATGCAAGTTGCATTGTCATGTAATGCATTACCATATAACACACTACAGTGTAGTACACTGACCACAAAACACCTTGTATCACTAAATTATTACTATTTTAGCAACTGCAATCTGAACTCCTGCTCAGGACATTCAATGTCCATATAAGACAGTGAATATACCCAGGTAAACTGAGGGAATGCAAGTGGACACTTAAGACAGAGCTTAATACCGAGATCACTATAAACAAAGACTGCAAGAGTTGCGTGTCTATAATACAAAGTCAGTAACTGCACTCTGAGCTCCTGAGTCTAATAGAGTAAGCTAACTATATAATGATTGTGTGAGTTGCATGTGAATAAGTCCTATAATAAGTCCTAGTTCCCAGGACTCAGGGATTTCAAACAGATTTTCTTCAGCACAATTGCAAAAATCAACATCTCTCACAGATCGATCCAACTGCTGTTGTAAAAATCAAAGTGAGACTCGCCCCCTAAATGGCACGTGTCCCATGTACATACACAGGGTATAGTGAGTACAGGGATACCCTATTAATAAATACGAGCAGTAGCCGGACAGCCGACACGTGTGTACGCAGTAAGCCTGCTGCAGCATCTTATCATTTTGGCTTGTGAACATGCGTGTTAACGATATCATAAACATAATCGGATGGCATGCACCCTTTACATGTAGCCTACAGTGCAGTCCAGGAAAACAGTATTTTATTATGTCAATGCACAAAGCTCCAGTGCCCTGTTAAAATCCAACAGGACTTGCCCAACTTGCTTTTCACTGCATTTGTGTCACAAGCAAAAAAACAAAACAAACAAACAAAAAAAATATGAATTATAAATTTCTATCATAAACTCTTCAGCTCAATCCGACATAACGATAATTTTTTTAAAAACCTTATTAATTAAAAATGGCAGACATATCTCGGTATCTGCAATACAATCAAGCCACAATTCCAAGTAGCCATGTAGCAAATCATTTTTTTTTTTGGAAGGGGGGGGTTAGAAAAAAAAAATCCATGCCAGCAGTAAATTACACAGGGAAATGAATACTTAACCCTGAGTGAAAAATACTGTAGCGAGCATGCATAGAAGAAGAGTCTGGAGAAAGAAATCTTAGTTTCTTGGTCATTAGTCTGTGCTACTTGCTCTCGATAGCACTGGCTTGACTGCTTTATTAGCATTCGCTAACACTACTGATGAACGCTACACCAGCTGGAAGGTGACTTCACTGCTGCGCTGATGGCGCCGACTCACGGTTAAGCTCGTGTTGGCCTTCAAGAAGGCCTCGGGCAATAAATGTTTGGTCCCTCCCACTATAAATTAAAATCTGATTGGTTAATTCATCTGTCACTTCCTACATAAACATACACTGCCACGGCCTTCTGTCCCGGCAATGAAGTCCTAACCAGTGAGTGAGCAGCTGTAAACTCTTCTCAGTTGAGAGACAACAAACAAAAATTCTCATTGGATAACTCGATTTTAATGTTTTCAGGACAGTAACCCTTTCATTTCTGAAGCACATTTGAGAGAAAATGAGGCCAAATTAGAATTAGAAGAGAATAATTATCATGAAATTATGAAATAATGAAAGCAATTCAAGAAGGAAAGAAATTAAATAGAATATTTGAAGTGCTGATATGTTTGGGCCTTCTCTGAAGGCCTAGAAGGCCCTGTAGTGGCCTATTCATCTCCTGGAATGATTTTGGGAGATGAAAGGGAACCAGAGAATTTGGAGGAAATTTCCAAGAATATGGAGAGAACATTCTAACATACGCCATTGGTCAAGTTCATGGGGTTGACGTGTTTGGCAGCTTGGGGTGCAGTTCTCTGTGGTGCCAGTAGATGGCGATATAAATGCATGGACTAGTAGAGGATCAACTGAGCTGCTGGATCCCAATTATAATGACTGGAACTAAGTGATTTAAGTATTATTATTTTTATTAACCAAAATACAGAGACATCTAAGCACTCCTTAGTCACACTCAGTATATACACTCACCGGCCACTTTAATAGGAATTTGTTCTTGATTCTAACATTCCTGTTCTTGGCTGCAGGACTGGAACCCAATGTGGTCTTCTGTTTTCTGTTGCATGCTGAGATGCTTTTCTGCTCACCATGGTTGTAAAGAGTTGCTATGAGTTACTATATCCTTCCTGGCAGCTCAAACCAATCTGGCCATTTTCATCTGACCTCTTTTATCAACAATGCGTTTGTTTCCATCCACAGAACTGTCACTCACTCAGTGTTTTTTGTTTTCTGCACCATTCTGTGTAAACTCTAGAGATGTCGTTTGTGTGTGAAAACCCCAGGAGATCAGCAGTTTCTGAAATATTCAAACCAGTCCACCTGGCTCAAAAAAACACCCCTGCCACAGTGAAAGAAAGTCACATTTTGAGATCACAATTTTTCCCGTTCTGATGTTTGAAGCGAACATTAACCAAAGCTCTTGATTTGTATCTGCATGATTTGATGCATTGTGCTGCTGTCAAGGGATTGGCTGATTAGAGAACTGCATCAAACAGCAGGTGTATGGGTGTTCCTAATAAATGGGCCGGTGAGTGTAGATCAGGGATATGTCATCGTCCATGTTGTTACTTCACTAATTAGACCAGAGAGAGCCAAACTCTTTCTGAACACTTTTATTTTTCTCAATGAGCTGCCTTCAGTTAAATAATTTACATAAATGTACATGACTGGCTGCATCACATCTGCTGTAGGACCAGAAATGGTTCATGTTTCAAAAACTGGAGTCGCTGAAGTTAGTGGTTCTGTTCCAGTATGTTTTTAAGTGCTCAGTTGAATCTGCTGAAAATACTTCACTGGGTGGGGCGGCACGGTGGCGTAGTGGTTAGCGCTGTCGCCTCACAGCAAGAAGGTCCGGGTTCGAGCCCCGTGGCCGGCGAGGGCCTTTCTGTGCGGAGTTTGCATGTTCTCCCCGTGTCCGCGTGGGTTTCTTCTGGGTGCTCCGGTTTCCCTCACAGTCCAAAGACATGCAGGTTAGGTTAACTGGTGACTCTAAATTGACCGTAGATGTGAGTGTGAATGGTTGTCTGTGTCTATGTGTCAGCCCTGTGATGACCTGGCGACTTGTCCAGGGTGTACCCCGCCTTTCGCCCGTAGTCAGCTGGGATAGGCTCCAGATTGCCCGCGACCCTGTAGAACAGGATAAAGCAGCTAGAGATAATGAGATGAGACAATAAAAAATTAAAAAATTACCCATTCATACCAGTGGCACCTCCAACAGGTGAGCATACAATATCGCATAAGCTCAAACATGGAAACTGAAACAGTTGACATTGGCAACAAATTGAACAGGCAAGATAAGCAAGCGAGCAACAAAATGGAGAAAAATAAATAAACGAAAAGAAACAAAATAAATTCAGACATACAAAAATAAATGGCAAGTCCAGTCCCAACACTTTGCCCAGCAAATGCAGGAATAGCCATGTATGTGAACCAAGAATCCACTGGCAGGCAGATGCACAGCACCCAGCCAGAAGGGCATGACCGCCAACCTGGAAGTCAACAGGAAGTGGGACAAGAAGCAAACAGCAATGCAGTGATGCAAAGCTAACCAGTGATGTGAAGCAACAGTAACAGAATAAATTCAGTAAAGCAAAACAAAGAAAGAAAATAAACATACAGAATAATAAAGTAAAAAATGTAAACAATGAAACAAAACAAAAAGCAAAACAATGGCATGATCAGGAAGTGCCAGTGCTAGTAAGATTACGTCAGTAGCCTGGAAGTAACAAGGGCAGCCAGTCAACCCATCAGCCATCTGGCGACTCACTGTGGATTACCATCTTGTGTCACAGAGAACTCGGATTAGATCAACCAGCTGAAAGAATATAATCACCACCAACCACAAGGAACCTTGCCAGGCTCGGCAACAAGAGGGCAGTCACTGGAAACAATGGCTCTCAGATATCACGATCTAACCTTTTTTTTATATATATCCTTCATCAAAAAAATTCCTGTGCAGGGATTGGCCAAGAATGGCTTACATGACATAAAATAGTTCCACCATTGATGAAGCAGTCAGTGCGTTTACATGCACATAGAGAAAATCGAATTTCTGCCGTAGCTTGACTGAAATCGAAGTTCTAAATGCCATGGAAACACCTTAGCTCGGCTGAAATCGAACCGAACTGGATTTCTCGTAATCGAGCTACGCGACCTAGATTATGCGATTGTAGCCGAGCTACTTAGTGCATGTAAACCCTATCGAGCTACGTAGTCGAGCTACTCACTTCAGCACTGCCCCTTCCGGAAGTGACGAGTGACGAGACCACAAGCGGGAAATGCAACAGCCTCAGTCGGCATGACAACAGTAGTAGTAGCGAGCAGCAGAAGAGGTCAGGAGGAACAACATCTCTCGATGTTGCTGTCCTCGTCGTCGTTCTTCTTGTGAACACGGAACTGATAACTTTGTTTATACTCTTGAATAGCTCTTCTTCATGACGATAACCGGAAGTGTACCAACACGATGGGGTGTGTAGCGCCACCTGTGGCTCGGGTGCACAATGTACCTCACACAATAGCTCGATTTCCTTGTGTGCATGTAGGATTGGATTTCTCTGGCACCCCTGCTGGGACCCTTAGCTCGATTACCGACAGTAGCTCGATTTGGATGTGCATGTAAACGCACTGAGTGTATCTCGTGACAAAAAAAATGAACATGCTGTGAGTCAGTCATGGTATATCCTGGATATACCATGAACTGACATCACAATTTCAAGCTTTACAGCCGATTCGCGTCCCAGCTGTGGCACCGCAAGCATTTCTGTGTGTAGAGCTATGTACCATGATCATGCCTAGCGAGGCAGGTGATAGCATGGTACACCGCATATGTGCAGGTTGAAGGTTGCTCTGACGTAAACAACAAACATGGCTGCCTCCAGCGGGTTTATGCCGAGATTCAATCTCATAGACGATGAGGATTTGGAGGATTTTATAGAATCAACTGATAGTGAGAATACAAAAAAAAAACCAACAACAACAATAAAGTATGGATTCGCCATCTAATTAACATGGTGGCGAGGGACAAAGATGGTGAGTTAGACCTCTATTTTTTTCTTTCAGATTTATTTCTGATTCTTTGTAATTAATACTTTTACTTTGGCTTCGCCTCTATACCAGTCACCTCAGAGAATCCATAATTTCAACCGGAGCCTCACCGTGCATGGTATATTTGATTATTATACACCACACCAGAGTCAAAATAAGTTGCCTATTACCTGCCGGGGTAGGGAGCCGATGTTACGTGAAATGAACTAGCAAAGTGATAGAGTCCCTTGCTATACACATCTCATTTTTCCTTCTAATAAAGCATTAGGGTTTAGTTTAGAATGTAGGAGTGCTTGAAAATGATATTTTTCAGACTTTTCATAAAGTAAATATTTACTAATTAATGTACTTAAAAACAATCAGGCAGAAGTCATGATATGGTGCAGTGGTTAGCACTGTTGCGTCACAGCAGGCTTGTAGTACTTGAGTTCAGGACTCCGACTCGTGCCCTAATTTTAAGGACTCATTACTTGACTTGCACTTGAGCACTGATGACTCGGACTACGATTTTTTTCTTTATTTTTTGTAACATGCCATCATAATTTGACATATTTATATCTACATAAATTTTTTATACTAATTTTGTGCAAGAGAACGCACATTCACCTGTTCATACATCATGTTCAGGAACAAACTAATGTTAATGGTGCTAAAATGCCTGTAGAGAAGCCCATAGGATTGTCCGCTTTGCTTATGCAGAGTTCTCGTGCAGTGGGAAAAAATGCACTGCTATGTGTTTCATATATAGAAGAACTATTGAGGAGATGACAGGGACAACCTCGAACTTCAATCGTCATTTGGCAAGACGCCCATAGTCACCTGGGATAGGCTCCAGCTTGCTTGCGACCCTGTAGAACAGGATAAGCGGCTACAGGTAATGGTTGGATGGATGGATGGATTTGTTGCGTATTATAATAAAGTGTTACAGAAAATGTGTAGGGAAAAAAAAGGTTAAAGGTTAAATATTTTACATACCACTAAATAACCCTGGGTGGCATGGTGGTGTAGTGGTTAGTGCTGTCGCCTCACAGCAAGAAGGTCTGGGTTCGAGCCCCGTGGCCGGCGAGGGCCTTTCTGTGCGGAATTTGCATGTTGTCCGCGTGGGTGTGCTCCGTCTTCCCCCACAGTCCAAAGACATGCAGGTTAGGTTAACTGGTGACTCTAAATTGACTGTAGGTGTGAATGGTTGTCTATGTGTCAGCCCTGTGATGACCTGGCGACTTGTCCAGGGTGTACTTTTGCCCGTAGTCAGCTGGGATAGGCTCCAGCTTGCCTGCGACCCTGTAGAACAGGATAAAGCGGCTAGAGATAATGAGAATGAATAAATTACCCTGGAAATATGTTTTAGGTCTTATCTGACATCTGCTATACTTCAGAAGACTGGCAGATTCATCAAATGGTGTATTGAGAGCATCCTCCATTTTCTTTGCTCCAATCCTTAAGGACTAATCACAGCAAAGCATTCAGTGTGATTTTAAATAGAATGAATATCATCAAACAATTTTATGGTTTCCCAAAATTTGCATAAAACTATAAAACCCAGAAAACACTCAGGCATTGTTGCTTTTATAAGCATGCTAAAATCTTTAGTGCTTCCTCCAGTCAAACTTGTGCTCGCCTCGGGTGGAAGATGAAGAAAATGCTGTGTGTGTACAGAATTCTCCATTCATTCCCAGTTCCTCTGTTTCTCTGACATGCTCGCACAAAGGAAGCGAGGACGAGCAGGAATGCAAAAGAAAACTTTTAGGGAGGCTGCCGCTGTGTCGGATGTGACGGGGTTTGCCGATCTCGCTGTGTTTTCTAGGCACTTATTTGCTGGGAAATGAGGCGTGCTTTGTTTTGTGATGCGTTCATCTCAAACTGGATCCGCTTCCTCTGCCTTGGCTGCACAATCAGGAGCAGCTTTCATGCTTCTGATTGAAAAGGTTCCTTTCTTGCTGAATTATTTTTTTTCTCAAATTACTGTGCTTGGCAGTTGCACGTCGCCTACACACGCTGGTCCAAGGATGGAACAAAACGACGCAGAAAATAATAACTCTTTCGTGGCATGCTAAATCTTTTCTTTGACGTCTAGCTGATGAGAAGAGATGCTGACGCTGATCAAGATGCTTTCATTAACTTTCATTAAAGAAAAGTGTGACGTGTGAAGATGCAGCCCGCACTATAAGCACGAGCAGTAAAGCTGCTTTGTTAATAAGGTACAAGAGAGCACATATGCAGGTCAGCAAGTGGCATCGCCTTTTCATGTATTATAACTGTGTAAATGTGTTATCCTTGGGTTTTTAAAGAAATGTAGTCTGATCTAATGTGCAGTGGCACAGAGTTTAACTGAGGTTTAGATGAATATTTTATACACAGTCCAAGAAACAGACAGTGAACATAAAGTGACGTTCTATTTTCAATTCCAGTTCCCATTTTAATTTCCCATTTTAATTCCAATTCTAGTTCCCATTTTCATTCCATTTGAAGTCTAATTCCAATTCCAACTGCAATTCCAATTCTAGTTCCTGTTTAATTCCAGTTGACTGTGAGCTGACCTAGTGGTTAGCGTGTCTGCATCTCAATCATGAGTTCTACTTGCAGTCGGGTCATACCAAAGGCCATCATAAAAATGGTACCATCTGGCAAGGCATGCTGCAATAAAGATGCGGGGAGTGGGGAGTCAAACTCTCATGGATACCTGAGGACTAGCCCCCCAACTGTAACGCTAGCTGTCACACATACACTCAAGCACAGACTTCAGCATACAATGAAATCCCTCTGCATTTAACCCATCTGAAGCAGAACACACACATGCACACACAAGTGAGCAATGAGCACACACACATACCCAGAGCAGTGGGCAGCTATGCTACAGCAACCAGGGAGCAGTTGTGGGTTAGGTGCCTTGCTCAAGGGCACTTCAGCCCAACTTCAGGCCATGGCTGCCCCATGTTAACCTAACCACATGTCTTTGGACTGCAGAGGGAAACCGGAGCACCCAGAGGAAACCCACGCAGACATGGAGAGAACATGCAAACTCCACACAGAAAGGCCCCCGTCAGCTGCTGGCAACAGTGCTAACCATTACACCACCATGACGCCCATATAGGCCGAGGGCTATACTGGGATGGGAGACTGCCTGGGAAGGCCAGGTCCTGGCATGGGATGGACTTTGACTTTTTAATTCCAAATCTAGTTTCCATTTTAAGTCCAGTTCTAATCGCAATTCTATTAATTCTATTTCCCATTTTAATTCCATCCATCCATTATCCATAACTGCTTATCCTGTACAGGATCACAGGCAAGCTGGAGCCTATCCCAGCTGACTATGGGCGAGAGGTGGGGTACACCCTGGACAAGTCGCCAGGTCATCGCAGGGCTGACACAGAGACACAGACAACCATTCACACTCACATTCACACCTACGATCAATTTAGAGTCACCAGTTAACCTAACCTGCATGTCTTTGGACTGTGAGGGAAACCGGAGCACCCGGAGGAAACCCACATGCAAACTCCACACAGAAAGGCCCCCATCAGCCACTGGGCTCGAACACAGAACCTTCTTGCTGTGAGGCGACAGTGCTAACCACTACACCATCGTGCTGCCCCTAATTCTAATTCCCATTCTAAATCCGTTTCCCATTTGAAGTCTCATTCCAATTCAAATTGTTCCCATTTCAGATCTTTGTCTAATTCCAATTCTAGCACTAATTCTAAACAATATGTTAACTGTTTATGGGTAATTCTGTGCTCTCTCTCTCTCTCTCTCTCTCTTATTCGTCACTCTTTATTCTCTCATGTCTTTCTTTCCTAAGAAAGGCATATCATTCTAATTCCAAGTCCAGGTCTAATTCCAATTCTAAACCTGCTTATTTTTTGTGGCTACTGCCTCATAGAAGCAAAGCGAGGCAGTAGGCACTACGTCATCATATTGTAAGAATGTAAGAATGAGTGTAACAATAGTGCACTGGGCATAAAATTTTATAAAAGTTAAAACTATAATTGGTCAAACTTCTGCTATTCACTTTCATTTTTTAATTTTAGTTTTATTTTTTAGAATCTTTACACTACACTTGTGAAACAAAATGTGCTCATTAGTACTAAATAATGCTTCTAAGACAATTCATGAACAAGTGCTTTCTTACTATTTTGTACATAGATCTAGTTCACAGCACTGGATTTTGAACAAAACACAAAATCGGTAACCAAAATACTACAAGCCCTGATGCTGCTCACAGCTTGGTGATGCTTGCAAGAGATGAGGCGAGTATAATTGATAACATGTATATATGCAATATTTACTGTATGGACATGGGATCAGAAAACTATTTTATTTATAAGCAGCAGCCACATGTACACATAGGGTACCTATTTTTAACAGTTGGCTTCATACTCTTCTTCTTAATTTTCCCTGTCTTTTTCTTTAATATTCTTTTTTTTTTGCTCCCATGGTCTTTCTTACCTTCTCATCTTTCCTTTTCTTTCTTTCTTTCTTTCTTATACATATAAATGTGCATTCATCATTCATTTATTTTCCTTCTGCTTTCCACCTACTTACTCATCTCATTATCTCTAGCTGCTTTATCCTGTTCTACAGGGTCGCAGGCAAGCTGGAGCCTATCCCAGCTGACTACGGGCGAAAGGCGGGGTACACCCTGGACAAGTCGCCAGGTCATCACAGGGCTGACACATAGACACAGACAACCATTCACACTCACATTCACACCTACGGTCAATTTAGAGTCACCAGTTAACCTAACCTGCATGTCTTTGGACTGTGGGGGAAACCGGAGCACCCGGAGGAAACCCACACGAACATGGGGAGAACATGCAAACTCCGCACAGAAAGGCCCTCGCCGGCCACGGGGCTCGAACCCGGAACCTTCTTGCTGTGAGGCAACAGTGCTAACCACTACACCACAGTGCCGCCCATTTAATTTTATCATTATTATTATTTTTTGTTTGTTTGTTTCCATGTTGACAATAGACTAAGAATGTTAGTCCAGATTTCTTACTCCAAAGCCACAGACTCCAGCTTCTCCTAGGGGATTTGCAGACCACCACATGGCCTAAAATGAGAACATGTCCAGATTGTAAAATGACATTGATAAAATTGTCCTTCTGAATCATCATTGTGGTTGAGATTGAAATCCCAATGCTAAATAAATGTTGGGTCACCATTATAATAGCAACGAAACCCAACAGGTCAGTAATGTTGATGACCATGATGTTGGAATAACACTGATTTATAGTTGCCCTGTTTATAATTGATTGAGCTTTGCTTTATAGTTGACTGGGAAATGATGATGTGATATTATTGTAAAGCCATCAGTTTTTGCATTGGGACTGCTGTGTTCTCATCTGCACAAAGAACCACACTGAGGGGAAAACACACCAGGGTTTCATTGCAATAGATGTAAAAACAATGTATGTGAAAGAGCCTCAAGTGTTTACAAGGTTTAAAAGAATTGTGAAATAACTAGTGTTATGAGTGAATGTTAAACTGATAAACATGTCCATGGCGGAGGCAATAAGAACCTTATGTAGCCAAGTCAATTATGTCTGATCATGTACTGAAACAGTTACAGCCATTAAGACCTCAATGTAGTTTGTAAAAAAAAAATCCTGTAAACTGAAGCTAAAGACTTCAAGGAAAGAAAGAGTTTTCTTCCAAATCTAGGAGGTTTTTTTTAACCCATAACTTTTTTTTCTTTTTCTGTGAGTAATGCTCTTGGTCAAACTCTAGAGTGCATCCCTTTGCCAATTAAACCACATATTATGAACACCAGAATCAAATCACTTAAACCTAGGATAATACTAATGGTGTACACCAATTTTTCATCCAAATCCGTTCCCTACTTTTTGGGTTATGCTGGGAAAAGAGGTTAAAAAAAAAACCTGGATTCATATACATACACTCCCGTTCAAAAGTTTGGGGTCACTTTGAAATGTCCTTATTTTTGAAAGAAAAGCACTGTTCTTTTCAATGAAGATCACTTTAAACTAATCAGAAATACACTCTATACATTGCTAATGTGGTAAATGACTATTCTAGCTGCAAATGTCTGTTTTTTGGTGCAATATCTCCATAGGTGTATAGAGGCCCATTTCCAGCAATTATCACTCCAGTGTTCTAATGGTACAATGTGTTTGCTCATTGCCTCAGAAGGCTAATGGATGATTAGAAAACCCTTGTACAATCATGTTAGCACAGCTGAAAACAGTTTAGCTCTTTAGAGAAGCTATAAAACTGACCTTCCTTTGAGCAGATTGAGTTTCTGGAGCATCGATTAAATGCTCGAAATGGCCAGAAAAATGTCTTGACTATATTTTCTATTCATTTTACAACTTATGGTGGTAAATAAAAGTATGACTTTTCATGGAAAACACAAAATTGTCTGGGTGACCCCAAACTTTTGAACGGTAGTGTACATACCTGTATTTGCATAAAAATCGAATCACTTGTTCCTTGGCCCATGGCCCACCTTTCCACCAAATTTCATCCAAATTTGTTCACTAGTTTTTGAGTTATGTTGGGAAAAACAGACAAAACAGAAGCGAAAGCATAACCTCCTCCAACAAAGTTGGCGGAGGCAATAAGAACCTTATGTAACCAAGTCAATTATGTCTGATCATGTACTGAAACAGTTACATCCATTAAGACCTCAATGTGGTTTGTAAGGATTTTTTTTCCCTGTCAGCTGAAGTGAAAGACTTCAAGGAAAGAAAGAGCTTTGATCAGATTTGCTTTTTTCTTAACACACTTTAAAAGCAGAAACTGAAAACCAAGCAGTGAGTGGAGCAAATGGAAGTCTTATTCCTTACTTGCTGAAAATTGGTGGCAGCCAGCTGCTTTCGATAGAGCTCCTGTGATTATGTTTTCAATGCTGTAGCCTCCTTCACCCTGACACTTCACCCAAATGCCATACATAGTGCTTTATTTTCCATTAAACAGAAACTTTTCCAAGCATGTGAAGTACTTGAGCTCTAAATGTAGCACGTGCACGTTTCTGTCCTTTCTAAAACCCAATCACTCGTTTGCCTCTTATAACAAATAGACAAAGAGGACTCTTTTTAGCTAACACTTTTCTCTCATGCCATTTGCCAAACAGCAGGAATGCTTGTTGTGACCCAGTGAGAAGAAAATTAAAGAGCTAAGGCCCTTTCGGAGGGCAGGCTATAAGGCAGAGAGGATCATACAAGTAATAAACTCTCTTTGACTGAGAAGTCTGCTGCAAAGATGATCTGACCCTGAATGAATTCTGATTTTTTTTTTATTCAGATTTTATTTCTTTCTGGCTTGTCCTCTAGACTTATTATGTAACACACAATATACCCTTTTTCACCTGTGCATCTGTCTGCTTGTCTATTTTACACATGCCCATACACTCCGGGTCGGCTGATATAAATGTGCTGGTGGGACCGAGCCTTACCTCTCTTTCAAGGAAAACATGACATAAAAACAGGGTTCAGGGTTCCTGGATGACTGAGAATCTTCACAGACATGGTTCAGGGTTTGTTTGTTTTTTTGACATCCTTACAATCTCAAATTCTGTTAACAAGTTACAACCCTGATTCAAAAAAGTTGGGACAAAGTACAAATTGTAAATAAAAACGTAATGCAATGATGTAGAAGTTTCAAAATTCCATATTTTATTCAGAATAGAACATAGATGACATATCAAATGTTTAAACTGAGAAAATGTATCATTTAAAGAGAAAAATTAGGTGATTTTAAATTTCATGACACATCTCAAAAAAGTTGGGACAAGGCCATGTTTACCACTGTGAGACATCCCCTTTTCTCTTTACAACAGTCTGTAAACGTCTGGGGACTGAGGAGACACGTTGCTCAAGTTTAGGGATAGGAATGTTAACCCATTCTTGTCTAATGTAGGATTCTAGTTGCTCAACTGTCTTAGGTCTTTTTTGTCGTATCTACCGTTTTATGATGCGCCAAATGTTTTCTATGGGTGAAAGATCTGGACTGCAGGCTGGCCAGTTCAGTACCCGGACCCTTCTTCTACACAGCCATGATGCTGTAATTGATGCAGTATGTGGTTTGGCATTGTCATGTTGGAAAATGCAAGGTCTTCCCTGAAAGAGACATCGTCTGGATGGGAGCATATGTTGCTCTAGAACCTGGATATACCTTTCAGCATTGATGGTGTCTTTCCAGATGTGTAAGCTGCCCATGCCACACGCACTAATGCAACTCCATACCATCAGAGATGCAGGCTTCTGAACTGAGCGCTGATAACAACTTGGGTTGTCCTTCTCCTCTTTAGTCCGAATGACACGGCGTCCCTGATTTCCATAAAGAACTTCAAATTTTGATTCGTCTGACCACAGAACAGTTTTCCACTTTGCCACAGTCCGTTTTAAATGAGCCTTGGCCCAGAGAAGATGTCTGCGCTTCTGGATCATGTTTAGATACGGCTTCTTCTTTGAACTATAGAGTTTTAGCTGGCAACGGCGGATGGCACGGTGAATTGTGTTCACAGATAATGTTCTCTGGAAATATTCCTGAGCCCATTTTGTGATTTCCAATACAGAAGCATGCCTGTATGTGATGCAGTGCCATCTAAGGGCCCGAAGATCACGGGCACCCAGTATGGTTTTCCGGCCTTGACCCTTACGCACAGAGATTCTTCCAGATTCTCTGAATCTTTTGATGATATTATGCACTGTAGATGATGATATGTTCAAACTCTTTGCAATTTTACAGTGTCGAACTCCTTTCTGATATTGCTCCACTATTTGTCGGCGCAGAATTAGGGGGATTGGTGATCCTCTTCCCATCTTTACTTCTGAGAGCCGCTGCCACTCCAAGATGCTCTTTTTATACCCAGTCATGTTAATGACCTATTGCCAATTGACCTAATGAGTTGCAATTTGGTCCTCCAGCTGTTCCTTTTTTGTACCTTTAACTTTTCCAGCCTCTTATTGCCCTGTCCCAACTTTTTTGAGATGTTTTGCTGTCATGAAATTTCAAATGAGCCAGTATTTGGCATGAAATTTCAAAATGTGGGCGGCATGGTGGTGTAGTGGTTAGCGCTGTCGCCTCACAGCAAGAAGGTCCTGGGTTCGAGCCCCGTGGCCAGCAAGGGCCTTTCTGTGCAGAGTTTGCATGTTCTCCCCGTGTCCGCGTGGGTTTCCTCCGGGTGCTCCGGTTTCCCCCACAGTCCAAAGACATGCAGGTTAGGTTAACTGGTGACTCTAAATTGACCGTAGGTGTGAATGTGAATGGTTATCTGTGTCTATGTGTCAGCCCTGTGATGACCTGGCGACTTGTCCAGGGTGTACCCCGCCTTTCGCCCATAGTCAGCTGGGATAGGCTCCAGCTTGCCTGCGACCCTGTAGAAGGATAAAGCGGCTAGAGATAATGAGATGAGATGAGATTTCAAAATGTCTCACTTTCGACATTTGATATGTTGTCTATGTTCTATTTTGAATACAATATCAGTTTTTGAGATTTGTAAATTATTGCATTCCATTTTTATTTACAATTTGTACTTTGTCCCAACTTTTTTGGAATCGGGGTTGTATTTAAAGTGGATTTTTTTTTTTTTTTTACTTTTGTGAAACCAAAATCAATACCAACCACTGTAGGTAAAAATAAACATGGTATGGAGTGGTGTGAAGTATAGGCTGGGGCTGATTTCTTTCTAGTCCAGAGTGTAGATTCACACAGCCTATTGTTAACAGTCATATAAATGAATTACAATTGGTGTAGGGATTATTATGCATCAGTAATGATATCACCATCCAATATCACATGATACTATGTGGTATCATGGCCTACTGTCTGTTCTTATGCTATTGAACCAATACCATAAGAACAGCATGGTGGCGATTTGGATGTATTTCATGTTTAATTCCAGGAATCAAAGCAAAGGAGACCACAAACTGCGACAATATGAAAATAAGTTACTAGATCACTTGTACTATAAGTACCTTGATGCAACAATTTATAGTGTGTTAACCATATCTTTAGTATCATGTTTTAAGTCATGTGTAATTGTTTGGTTTCATAAATTGGTTTACATTATGTATTTTATAGTTTACTATAATTTGGCTTTATGGTTTTATGTTTTAATTGTTATAAGCTGTAATTGGACCTGCAGGTTCTGTTGATGATGAATGAATGAATGAATGAATGAATGAATCTTTAAAAGACAAGTATAAAGAGTAGTATTTTTAATACTAAATACAACCTTCAATAACATCCGCACAAGGAGTAATACTAAGTAAGTTACTCATTACAGTATCAGAATCAGTGTATATACTGTAGGTATTGGCAAGTGCTGCAAAAAAAAATTGCAAGTGAAAATAAATTGAATATACTCAACTTGTATCTTATAGATCATTAAATCTATTTCAAGTCATTTGCTTGACTAAGTTCAAGCTTTAAAATTTCTTAATGCTTAAAATTGACACAATTATTTGCCAGTAGAACAATAGAACAATATATTAAGCTTAAAATTAGTAGAAATGCCTAGAAATTGGTTTAATAAACTTCGATTTGGCTTATTGCTATCTTAGAATAGGAAATACTATATAAATGTGATTTAAAAAAAATATATTTAGTTTGTATTCAGTTTGAAAAATGATATTGGTATTGTAAGAACGGAAAATATAATTGTTACATGTTTCATTTACTGCAATTCCCAAAATGCTTTGTACGTATCCCAAGATGCTTGGGGGAGAAGGGGGAAGTTGGGGGGAATGGTGAAAAAAAACAATAGGTAAAGATTTGCATTTTCAGTTCGAACTCGTATGTCTGCGAGTTATTCCAGTAAGAACCCCAAACCAGAAATTACCAGGTATTACAGTATATCTAATTTTATGAAATGCCCCTTGATTTAAGGAGCATTGGAGCTAATTTGTTTACGCCTGCTGTGCCAACACATCCATAACACACATGTTAAGACATGAAGCACAATGTGAATTAGATGGATTACTTTCCCAATCTTCATATTTTCAAAATGCTTTGGAGAAGAAACTAGAAGTAAACAGCCTAAGCCTAAATTACACAATGAAACAAATGAGTAGTTTGAATGAAAGACCTGGCTAACAACAATCTCAGCTTTTCTGTTTGTCTTGACTGTCATTTAGACGCAGCTTATTTATGGACGAGAAACATAAACAATCGAGTGTATGCACGTGACTTCAGAGTAGGCAGAAGTCACTGCAGTTACACACAGTCAGTGCGTTTACATGCACATAGAGAAAATCGAATTTCTGCCGTAGCTCGACTGAAATCGAAGTTCTAAACGCCATGGAAACACCTTAGCTCGGCTGAAATCGAAACGACTGGATTTCTCGTAATCGAGCTACGCAACCTAGATTATGCGATTGTAGCCGAGCTACTTAGTGCATGTAAACCCTATCGAGCTACGTAGTCGAGCTACTTACTTCCCTTCCGGAAGTGACGAGTGACGAGACCACAAGCGGGAAACACAACAGCCTCGGTCGGCATGACAACAGTAGTAGTAGCGAGCAGCAGAAGAGGTCAGGAGGAACAAGGAGACAAAAAACAAAACAATTTAACTTTTTGTGTGTTTATTAAGACATAAGTTAAATTGTAAGCAAAAAATGGACTTTAGAAAAATATACAATTGTGCAAAATAAGTTCTCATCTCATTATCTCTAGCCACTTTATCCTTCTACAGGGTCGCAGGCAAGCTGGAGCCTATCCCAGCTGACTACAGGCGAAAGGCGGGGTACACCCTGGACAAGTCGCCAGGTCATCACAGGGCTGACACATAGACACAGACAACTATTCACACTCACATTCACACCTACGGTCAATTTAGAGTCACCAGTTAACCTAACCTGCATGTCTTTGGACTGTGGGGGAAACCGGAGCACCCGGAGGAAACCCACGCGGACACGGGGAGAACATGCAAACTCCACACAGAAAGGCCCTCGCCGGCCCCGGGGCTCGAACCCAGGACCTTCTTGCTGTGAGGCGACAGCGCTAACCACTACACCACCGTGCCACCGCAAAATAAGTTGTCTTACAAAACAGTGGTCTGCGCAGGACAGTTTGTAGCCAACAGGTGGCAATGACATGTGGTGTGAATGTAAAGTGGAAATCACTCCTCTTCTTCATGATGACAACCGGAAGTGTACCAACACGATGGGGCGTGTAGCGCCACCTGTGGCTCGGGTGCACAATGTACCTCACACAATAGCTCGATTTCCTTGTGTGCATGTAGGATTGGATTTCTCTGGCACCCCTGCTGGGACCCTTAGCTCGATTACCGACAGTAGCTCGATTTGGATGTGCATGTAAACGCACTGACTGAGTGGCAGCGTTAGTGTTCAGCTTGAATGCTATGCAAAAATACACACACACACACAAAATGTCTAAAAAGGGAAAAAGGTGTTATGTGATTGACTGTACAAATAGATTTGACAAGAAATCACACCTCTCTTTTTACAGAATGCTGAAATCTAGAGAAAATTAAAGCAAATTTATCGTTACAATTCTCATAAACAACTAGAATCCAGGCACTGAAATGTGGATTTATGGTTTAAATGTGGATTTATGGTTTATGGTTTAACGGCTGGGAAAAACATCAGATGAGATTGTAACAATGTCATTTATGACCTTATAAAAGAATACCATGTCCAAAAACTCATGCCAATAGCAGATTGGTAAAAGGTTAATGGCAATGAGTCTGTCCATATAGCTCTCCGAGCAAAGAAAGGGGAGGTCTGTTGTGATGGAAGGAGTGATATATATTTTGAAATTATTCATGAGTCCAGTCTTATTACTTCATCAAGTAGTTTAAAATACAAAGTCTTCCCAAACCCTAACCCCAAGGTACTTTATGTTTTCTTATAAAATACAAAGTCTTCCCAAATCCTAGCCCTAAACCTAACCTTAGATATTGTAATTCTCCCTAATACAAGTAACAAATTATGAACTGGATTAAAAATTCTAACCGAGGTTGAAAAAATCCACCTGACCTACAATTCTGACCTATAACAGATACACATCCATCCATTTTGGCATATCGCTACAGTGGCATGGCTGCTCTGACGGCTTCAGCCATCAAAGTCTCTAGGGATCATTACAGTAGTGGTTTCCTGTTGCCTTCTACTGGATTATTATAGAGGTTTTCTCCTCTCAACCTTTCACACACACACACGGACAATTTAGAGCTACCAGTTAGCCTAACCTACATGTCTTTGGACTGTGGGGGAAACAGGAGCAAACATGGGGAGAACATACAAACTCCACACAGAAAGGCCCTCATTGATCACAGGGCTCGAACCCAGAACCTTCTTGCCATGGGGCAACAGTGCTAACCACTACACCACTGTACCGCCCAACAGATACACATATGAAGAAGAAGAAAGAAGGGAGGAAAAAAAACTTTTAATGCAGACAATTATAGACTCCAATTTCAGCCACAGATCTTTAATGACAGAGCAGAGGAGTTGAGTGTTCTATGTGATGTGGATGATCAGGTTGATGTTTTTAGACTGTTTTGTCAAAGTACAGTGCCAGGCTAAGAGACAGTGTTATGAAAGACTGCCATCTGCTCTGACACACTCTGAGCAGAAACCTTTCAAGAACAGAGCATGTCTAGAGATGAAGAAAGGTGTGAGGAAGAGCGTGAGAAAGAGGTAAAAAGAGGAAGAGCAAAAGAAGGTTATATAAAGAGAGAGTGAGAGAGAGAGAGACTCTGAGCAAAAACCCATTTAGTGCTCATTTGGCTTGTGCCAAAGGTTTAACAGTGTGTTCAAGCAAAGAAATGTGAGGAGAAAAGAGTGATGGTTGGAAGGTGGAAGTAAACCATTCCAAATAGCACTGTTAGAAAGATGGAGTGTGATGCCACTGGGCTGCAGTTTAAATCCTAGGGTGATGAACATGTGACAGACACCCAATCATCTCCTGAAAATTTCATACAGCTACTTGAGCTTTTATGTATTATGTAAAAAAGGCTCATGATATTCAAATCCACTCTTACAGAACGTCCGTTCACTCATGGGAAGAGATTTTAAAAGTCGAAATACAAGGTAGAATTTAACTTCTGACTTTCCTTTTCCTTACACACAGAATGTGACTGTAGAGAAAAAAGAATAAGGCGGATAATTATATGTCTTTTCATCAGCTGTGCGACATGAATATTCTGCAACGTGATAATGTACGTCCTGTTCCTGCTATGCTTACACACAGCATCCTGTATAATTTCAGTGCATTGCATACTTTTTGCCCTTTCACTGTAAGCTGTAATGATCTAAATCCCACTATCCGGTGTCACCCAGAAGAGGATGGGCTCCCTTTGGAGTCTGGCTGCTTTTGAAGATTTTTTTTTCCCCCCTCATGTCATTTCAGAGTTTTTTTTTTTTTTCCCTTTCGCCAATGTTGTCTCTTGCTTACTCATTAGGGATCTCGATTGAGAGCTGTCAATGTCTGAAAGTGTTGAAAGTGACACACAATTAATAGTGAATATAATTGTCACTAAATGTGTATAAATAGCAAGTAATTAGAAGTAATACATTTTTTATACCCTATTTCTTTTTTAATAACTATAGCTGAAGGATGCAAAGGCAATTATCTGCTTCTTTTAACCATCTTGGCTCATGATTTTCTTACTGGCTCATCTTTATTCAGTTACTCCGAGAGAGGGCACTGATGACACATCTGGAGACATCTGCAGAGGAGAGAGAGAGAGAGAGAGAGAGAGAGAGAGAGATGCAGTGTTGGTGTAAACTACTGTTCTTAATCACAAAATAAATAATTAATTATTCCACTGCTTATAGTCCGTTGGATATTTCAAACAGTACAGGAAAGAAAACACCAGCTGATAAGAATATGATGAAACTTCCTGTAATCTAGGCATTATCTGGGAAAATTAAATGTTTCCCTATGGGTTTTATGAAATATAGGCAATAAAAGCAAAAGAGACTTGTTTTTATGCCTATAAATACAGCCGAGATGCACAATGCTAATACTACTGTACTTCAAAGGTTGGATTTAGAGCCAAATAGCAGTGAAATTATCACATTATTTAACTTTCACAGACTTGAACTTGTAGCACGAGGAATATTACACAGCACAAGAGGGAGTAGGACCACTTGGGATAAAAATCTCCTTCACACATGGATTTTACACGGCCGATTCAAGAGGGTGGGTATGTGTTTCTGATTCCATGTACTTTGAAAAGGTACATCAATATGGTTTTTCTGCTGCCTTACCTAACCATGAAGCCAAAGCAAACATAAAACCAGATAGAGACTGTGAGTAAAGTCAGAGTGAGTTGCTCTAGTGCTTATAAACCAGAACATCTGGTCACTGTACCCTAGAGATCTGGAACGGTAAAAGATAGAGAATAACACTTAGTGAGGTGAAAAGCCTGTTTTTCATGGATCATTCCAGTTCAGTGATCCAGATCAGCACCAAAAGTCATAGCAATGTAGTTCAGCCCAGAGGTATTCTTCATATGAAATTTGGTGACGATTGGTTGAAAACTGAGGGAGAAAGTGTCCTAAAAAAACATTAGGATAATAATGATAATAAGAAGAAGAAGCAGAAGAAAGTAGAAAGATCCTGAGTGAGAGTAACAATTTGCGCAACCACTGGTAGCAAAAGAAAGAAAGAAAGAAAGAAAGAAAGAAAGAAAGAAAGAAAGAAAGAAAGAAAGAAAGTTCAAAAAATACTTTGAAAACTCTCAGGTGTTTACATAGCAACTCCACTAAAAACAGCTTGCACTCATTTGGGCGCACAGCAAATATTCCTTAAGCCTGGCGCACATGGGTGATTTCTCATCGCAAACGTATTGCGATTTTTGGACGCAAGTTTCCCCTCTCGGGTAGCTGCATGTGCGCGTTATCTGCCACCAGTGGGCGATTTGGGGAGGGGGATGCAAGTCACGTGGAAATCACATACCTACTTCACAGGTAGGGATTGGCTTAGCCTTTGGAGGTGATTGCTTTGTTATCACAAAGACATGCACACACGGCGATATCTCTGCCACAAGTCAGTGGCTGGTGATTTTTTTTGTCACAGAACATCAAGCATGTTTGATACCTGTGATCTGTCGCAAGCAACAAAAAATCGCTGTCACAAATATCCACACATTAAGCAATTTTTCACTTGCGTCAAAAAGTTGCATGACCAAGTGATGGAAAATCGCCCATGTGCGCTGGGCTTTATTTACATAGTGTCTTGCAACAATGCTTATCACACTGAGAACACAATCACCTCACAGTGAAACATGGAGGTGATTGAAAGGTATCACATTGAAAGGTATCCTTGGTTGCGTTTCTGACAACTGGTGGACAGCCTCCTGTAGGCAGAATTGCTGTTGTGCTTTTGTATTTCCATTAAAAAAAATATAATAATAATACATTTAATGGTAGTGTGAATAATGTTCAGTGACATATTTATTTTATAACCAAACCCCAATTCACACTTTTCTAAAACTTCATCCTGGATTCGTTTTGATAGCTTCTTGGTCATCAGGAATAAGAAAAAAAAAGTGGACCCTGTCCATTTCCATTCAAGGATGTAACTCAACAAAGTGTGGAAAGGTTCAAAGGAGGTGAATACTTATGCCAGGCAGTGCATAAAAGTAAAAGTCCAATTTGCACAACCTTGGCTATCATCTTGCAAAAGCTATGTTGATCTATGAGTCAACCCATAGTAAAGGTCAAATGAAACAGCACTGTGGGAAGGTGCTGCAGAGGAACATTTAACAAAATATCATTTTAGAAATGATTTACAGGAAATCTTTTGATAAAAATGAATTAATAATAATAATAATAATAATAACAACAACAATAATAATACCACCAGCACTTGAACATTTCCTATTTCTTTCTCCCCAACAGACTACAGTGCTGCGAGATCAACATATTTCTCCTCCCTAATAGAAGATAACAAAAATAATCCTAGATTCCTATTTAATACTGTAGCAAAAGTAACCAGGAATAAGTCCACTATCGACACATGCACACCTGCAGTATGTAGTAGCAACGACTTCATGAATTTTTTTAATGAGAAAATTGAGAATATCTGACAAAAAATTCAAACTACTAATTTAAGGTCAGACAATGAAAGTGACCTTGTAGTTAACTATAACTGTATCAGATCATCAGTTAGAATGTTTTACTCCCCTTAAAGAAACTGAATTACTTTCATTAATCTCTACATCAAAAGCCTCAACTTGCGTACTAGATCCCTTACCTACACATCTATTCAAACAGATAATGCCTGGAGTAATTGAACCACTTCTAAAAATAATAAATTCTTCTCTTACGATTGGCTATGTACCCAAATCCTTTAAACTAGCAGTTATCAAACCCCTGATTAAAAAACCTGACCTTGATCCCTGTCAGCTGTCCAATTATCGGCCAATATCAAACCTCCCCTTTATCTCCAAGATTCTTGAAAAAGCTGTGGCACAGCAGTTATGCTCATATTTACATAGGAATAACATCCATGAAATGTATCAGTCAGGATTTAGACCTCATCATAGCACAGAGACAGCACTGGTTAAAGTAGTAAATGACCTACTGTTGGCGTCTGATCAGGGCTGTGTCTCGCTACTTGTGTTGCTTGACCTTGGTGCAGCATTTGATACCATTGATCATTCCATTCTTCTGGATAGACTAGAAAATGTTGTGGGAGTTAAGGGAATGGCCGTCTCCTGGCTCAGGTCTTATCTAACTGATCGTTATCAGTATGTTGATATAAATGGTGATATTTCTAGATGTACTGAGGTAAAGTTTGGTGTTCCACAAGGTTCTGTCCTTGGGTCCACTGCTTTTTTCTCTATATATGTTACCTCTGGGTGATATTATTCGTAAACATTGTATTAGTTTCCACTGTTATGCTGATGACACACAGTTGTATGTCTCTGCAAAACCTGATGAGAGACACCAGCTTAATAGAATTGAGGAATGTGTTAAGGACATTAGACACTGGATGCTTATTAATTTCCTTCTGCTTAACTCTGACAAGACTGAAGTACTTGTGCTAGGACCACATACAGCTAGAAGTAAGTTTTCTGATTACACAGTGACTCTGGATGGCCTTTCTGTTTCTTCATGTGCAGGAGTAATAGACCTCGGAGTGATTATTGACCCCAGTCTTTCATTCGAAACTCACATTGATAACATCACCTGGATAGCTTTCTTTCATCTCAGAAATATTGCAAAGATAAGAAATTTAATGTCATTGCATGACGCAGAAAAACTAGTCCATGCTTTCGTTACCTCCAGGTTGGATTATTGTAATGCCTTACTGTCTGGATGTTCCAATAAGTGCATAAATAAGCTCCAGTTAGTTCAAAATGCAGCAGCAAGAGTCCTTACTAGAACTAGAAAATATGACCACATCACGCCTGTCTTATCCACACTGCATTGGCTCCCAATCAAATTTCGTATTGATTATAAAATACTACTATTGACCTTTAAAGCACTAAATGGTCTCGCACCACAGTACCTGAGTGAACTTCTGCTCCTCTATGACCCGCCACGCCTACTTAGATCAAAAGGTGCAGGCTATCTGCTGGTACCTCGTATAGTGAAGGCTACATCAGGGGGCAGAGCCTTTTCTTACAAAGCCCCACAGTTATGGAACAGCCTTCCAAGTAATGTTCGGGAATCAGACACAGTCTCAGCATTTACAGTAAGTCTAGGCTGAAAACATATCTATTTAGTCAAGCCTTTTGTTAATGGTGTTTATGAGGTAAAGGTGTAAATCTAGAGGGTCCTCAGACATAGTGTTTTGGTAAACTGGGATGTATGGATGCTGTCAGTCCCCACTCGCTTGCTCACTCGAGTTTGTTGACGGTGTAGTGGCTGGCTGCTTTATGTCCCAGGGCTCCCTCATGCCTGTGTTACCTTCTGGCTCTCTCCTTTTAGTTATGCTGTCATAGTTAGTTGCCGGAGTCCCTGCTTGTACTCGGTGCAATATGTATACTGTTCCTACTTATTCAGGTGACATTGGGCATACCTAACAACCTGCGTTTTCTTTCCCTCCCCCCCACCCCAAATCTGTCCCTCTGAGTTACATGGAGTCAACAGGAAATCTTTTGGTGGAGAGGGTGGAGACCTCGACTGGCTATCGTAGCCTGCAGGGAATCGGCCGTCAGACTTTCTGTCGCATGTCCCAGACCCGGTGAAATGTAACTGAATTGTCTTGGCCAGCCCTAAGGGTCCCATCTACATCTCATCATTGCTGAGGAGTGTGCTCCCATCACCCAATCAAGCATCCAGCCAGAGCAGGTCATGATATATTTTTTACCATATTAACATGCCATTGTGTGTTATGCCTGATGTCAAGACTCTCGTCTCAGCGAGCCTACCACACAGATTTAATACTTGTCATTTTTAGGACACATGTGTTTTCTTTCTCTCTCTCCCCCCCCCCCCAATCTGTCCCTCTGAGTTACATGTTGGTCCTGGGATTGAGATGCTGGCCTCTTCTGCCCCTCGGACCTGCTTGATCCATCCTGGTGCCCTGTGTCTGGTCGGAGTTTTATCGCATCGCTCCTGTGAAGGACGGCTCCATGAGGACAGTTGAGGGTTATACCTGGAGGATGCTCTGGACTCTTACAGTAATGCTTTTATGGCTGAGGACTACAGTTGTCTTGCTAACTTTAGGACTGCAGTTATCATGAAAAGTTTTGCACTCAAGTTTCCATCAATGAAGAGTTATAACATCAACGAAACTGTCCTCATGTTAAAACTGTTAATATTATAGTCAGGCTGTCTGTTGTTGCCCAAATGAGGATGGGTTCCCTTTTGAGTCTGGTTCCTCTCGAGGTTTCTTCCTCATGTCGTCTGAGGGAGTTTTTCCTTGCCACCGTCGCCACAGGCTTGCTCATTGGGGATAGATTAGGGATAAAATTAGCTCATGTTTTAAGTCGTTCAAATTCTGTAAAGCTGCTTTGCGACAATGTTTATTGTTAAAAGCGCTATACAAATAAACTTGACTTGACTACAGTGGTGAGTCAAAGTTTGCGAACCCTTTAGAATTTTCTAAATTTCTGCATAAATATGACCTAAAACATCATCAGATTTTCACACAAGTCCTAAAAGTAGATAAAGAGAACCCAGTTAAACAAATGAGACAAAAATATTATACTTGGTCATTTATTTATTGAGGAAAATGATCCAATATTACATATCTGTGAGTGCCAAAAGTATGTGAACCTTTGCTTTCAGTATCTGGTGTGACCCCCTTGTGCAACAATAACTGTAACTAAACGTTTCCGGTAACTTTTGATCAGTCCTGCACACCGGCTTGGAGGAATTTTAGCCCGTTCCTCCGTACAGAACAGCTTCAACTCTGGGATGTTGGTGGGTTTCCTCACATGAACTGCTCACTTCAGGTCCTTCCACAACATTTTGATTGGATTAAGGTCAGGACTTTGACTTGGCCATTCCAAAACATTAACTTTATTCTTCTTTAACCATTCTTTTATGGAACAACTTGTGTGCTTAGGGTCATTGTCTTGCTGCATGACCCACCTTCTCTTGAGATTCAGTTCATAGACAGATGTCCTTTCATTTTCCTTTAGAATTTTCTGGTATAATTCAGAATTCATTGTTCCATCAATGATGGCAAGCCGTCCTGGCCCAGATGCAACAAAACAGGCCCAAACCATGATACTACCACCACCATGTTTCACAGATGGGATAAGGTTCTTATGCTGGAATACAGTGTTTCCCTTTCTCCAAACATAACACTTCTCATTTAAACCAAAAAGTTATATTTTGGTCTTACCTGTCCACAAAACATTTTTCCAATAGCCTGCTGGCTTGTCCACATGATCTTTAGCAAACTGCAGACGAGTAGCAATGTTCTTTTTGGACAGCAGTGGCTTTCTCCTTGCAACCCGGCCATGCACAACGTTGTTGTTCAGTGTTCTCCTGATGGTGGACTCATGAACATTAGCCAATGTGAGAGAGGCCTTCAGTTGCTTAGAAGTTACCCTGGGGTCCTTTGTGACCTCGCCGACTATTACACGCCTTGCTCTTGGAGTGATCTTTGTTGGTCGACCACTCCTGGGGAGGGTAACAATGGTCTTGAATTTCCTCCATTTGTACATAATCTGTCTGACTGTGGATCGGTGGAGTCCAAACTCTTTAGAGATGGACTCTAACCTTTTCCAGCCTGATGAGCATCAACAATGCTTTTTCTGAGGTCCTCAGAAATCTCCTTTGTTCGTGCCATGATACACTTCCACACATATGTGTTGTGAAGATCAGACTTTGATAGATCCCTGTTCTTTAAATAAAACAGGGTGCCCACTCACACCTGATTGTCATCCCATTGATTGAAAACACCTGACTCTAATTTCACCTTCAAATTAACTGCTAATCCTAGAGGTTCACAAACTTTTGGTACTCATAGATAATGTAATATTGGATCATTTTCCTCAATAAATAAATGACCAAGTTTAATATTTTTGTCTCATTTGTTTAACTGGGTTCTTTTTATCTACTTTTAGGACTTGTATGAAAATCTGATGATGTTTTAGGTCATATTTATGCAGAAATATAAAAAAATCTAAGGAGTTCACAAACTTTCAAGCACCACTGTATGAGCAGTCAGTAGCTCTTAAGCGGCATGCGTCAGTCTGACGACAGTTCCCATGATTCAGTTCTCACAGTGCCATGATCACATAATCAGTGTGACAGTTCTGTGAAGGGTGATGTGTTTGGAAGCAAGTAAATTTATCACTGAAGAGTTAGTCACTAGATAAGATAAGAATAATAGCATTAGGACAGCATTTGGATTGTCTTAGCAAAAGTCCAAGAACCAAATCCATCTGGGTTCTTCCAAATGTACACATAATCAGCCATTTCTAGGACAACATTGAGTTATTATCATAAAAATCTAAACCTGTTATGTCCATTTATGGACCCATTAGTACCCCATGCAATGTCAAATTGTGCTATGTATGTTTTTGAAGCATATCATATTTCTTTTCAAGCATATTTCTCAAAAAAATAGAAGTACTGTGATAAATTTCCCATGATTTGTTTCCTCAAGCCAGAAGAAAAAAAATGCTTATTTAGCACCACCCACTCAAACTTGAGCTAATTTGCATAATATGCTTAATTAAAAAAAAAAAAAATTGCAAATCAGTCTTAGGACTTTTTCACAAAATTGGTTAAAATTCTCACGAGTTTCTATCCCTCAAAAATGATCAAAATCATGCTGAGGTTTGTAAACAATATGGCTGCCACATGCCAATTAATCACTGAGGGGTGGAGCTTAATTGAATCAAACAGCTATATTGGTGCATTCCATTTGTTATGGGAAGTCAGAATTTATGATTTTCCAGTCAGAAATGTCAACTCGAATGCCCCAGAAGTAGAACTTCCAACTTGGAAAGTTGGAGGAACCTCACCAGCCCCAACTTCAAAATCTAAGATGGCTGATCTATGTGTCAACAATAGCGAAAGCTGTATTAATATACTGTTTATTCTGTCTTATTGTGGACAGTGGGCATGTGCGGTCCTTGACTGCCATGCAATGGAGTAGTAAGTCGTCTCCTTCCCTCCACTAGCCTGGGGTGGTGTCTTGAGCAAGCACTAGCAACCCCTCGCTCCCCCGGGTCAGAGTTACAACCGAAGACTGGACTCGGCAGATTGCGTGGAGGAGACCATCACCTGGTGGTTCAACAGGCAGGAAGGCGAACCCAGCAAAGCTAAAACACAGTGTAACATGTAGAACACTGTTAGTAATCCACTGCATCCTGACCTAGCTCCAGCCATCTTGCCAATGGACCCAGTTAGGTCAGGACGAGAGAGTGAGGCTGACAGCTGGGCAACTCTCCCTCACTCTAATCCAAGTCACGTGCAAGTCATGACTTCAAATTCAAGTCCTGTGTTGATGGGCAAGTGGTGAAGCAGCAGGTGTGGAAACACTGGAAGCTGTAGTCATGAACCTGCACAAAGCCGGCCCAGGGCAGAAGGTCACTTTCTGCTGGAAGGAAGCAGTAGCGTAGTTTGGCAGCTCCCTGGGTGTCTGAGCAGCCCTGTTTAGGATTCGTTCTGCTCACCTTCATGGAGGAAGGGGCTAGACAAGGTGCCCCAAACATAGTCTGCTTCACCTCACCCAAGCCAGCACACCATGGCTGGCAGGGATCCCACTCAGCAGTTGAATTACAACAAAAAGATAGTGAAGGTATTCAACCTTCAAAGCCCGGACTGGCCTCATCAGTCACCTCCGGACCCATGGAGGTGGTCATCTTTAACCCCGAAGGATGAACAACATCATCTGTAGACATGCTACTGCAACGTTTGCGTTGTTGCAGCGTGATGCATTATCAACTGGTATTTCAAACAATGGCTAACAATGACTAGAACTGGTATTGCTAATTGTTGGTATCAGTTTTCCAACTTGTACTGGAAGGCAGTTGACTCAGTTGTGATATCATTCCCAGCACCGACTTCTGATTTCTGAGGTAAATGGAATGCAGCATAACTCATGGTTGATTGCATGGATTTGCACAAAATGTGAAGATTCTGGGGTTGTATGCAAAGTTTGAAAGAGATTACACACTTTAAGTAAGTAATTCTGCATTCATTAACTGCTAACTGGGAAGTTTCTGACTGCTGAGAAAGAGTCAGAAAAAAATTTTTTTTTGGAACATATATCCCAATTGATAAAAGCTCTGAAATATAAGCATCTTTCAAGTGGGTTTTTAAATGTATGGGTTAATGATGAGCTATTAATTCCTTAGTACATCTCTGAATAAATTACACAATTTAATATGTATTTTTTGTGAATAACTCTGGCCTCTTTTTAAAATTCATATCATGCAAACCAAATAGGGCGGCATGGTGGTGTAGTGGTTAGCACTGTCGCCTCACAACAAGAAGGTCCGAGTTCAAGCCCTGTGGCCGGTGAGGGCCTTTCTGTGTGGAGTTTGCATGTTCTCCCCGTGTCCGCGTGGGTTTCCTCCGGGTGCTCCGGTTTCCCCCACAGTCCAAAGACATGCAGGTTAGGTTAACTGGTGACTCTAAATTGACCGTAGGCGTGAGTGTGAGTGTGAATGGTTGTCTGTGTCTATGTGTCAGCCCTGTGATGCCCTGGCAACTTGTCCAGGGTGTACCCCGCCTTTCTCCCGTAGTCAGCTGCGATAGGCTCCAGCTTGCCTGCGACCCTGTAGAACAGGATAAAGCGGCTAGAGATAATGAGATGAGATGAGACAATCCAAATAACTAATTATTTGAGAGCATAGAAACCACAGAAGCTCTATTGTACAATGAGTATCGATTTTCTCTGATGGCATGGTAGGTAACCCAAATATAACACCACAGTGTTGGGAGATAAATAGTCAGATTATGGATAATTTTGTGATATTTGCACAAAATCATGTGCATTTCCTAATACTGGTGACTCAAATCATGAAGCATATTCTGCTGATTATTGCTCAGTTCCTCTCCTGAAGCATAACTATGGCTATAAACGAACTGACCACACTCATCTCTCAACTCATTGATCATACTGCCCTTGGCTATACACACAGAATCAATTTTAGCCTTGCTCACATCTTTGATCATTTTGCTAAAGCATTCATACAAATCTGTACTTGAGTCGTTGGGCTTTTTTTTCTGCTGCAATGACAATTGATTGTAATTTTCACAACAACATCTTATTCAGACAAACAGACTAATTAATTTACTTTCAAATCATGATTCATGCAGTCGCACATGAATCATCACCATGATTCAAACACTGGATTTCAGTAGCCAGTTTTACATCACCATCTTGAATACCCTAGAAAGCTCAGCCTACAGTAATGTTCCTATCAGTTAGTGCTGTGATGGATTTAGTGGAGCCTACAGTGGTGCTTGAAAGTTTGTGAACCCTTTAGAATTTTCTATATTTCTGCATAAATATGACCTAAAACATATTCAGATTTTCGCACAAGTCCTAAAAGTAAAAAAAGAGAACCCAGTTAAACAAATGAGACAAAAATATTATACTTGGTCATTTATTTATTGAGGAAAATGATCTGATATTACATATCTGTGAGTGGCAAAAGTATGTGAACCTCTAGGATTAGCAGTTAATTTGAAGGTGAAATTAGAGTCAGGTGTTTTCAATCAATGGGATGACAATCAGGTGTGAGTGGGCACCCTGTTTTATTTAAAGAACAGGGATCTATCAAAGTCTGATCTTCACAACACATGTTTGTGGAAGTGTATCATGGCACGAACAAAGGAGATTTCTGAGGACCTCAGAAAAAGCGTTGTTGATGCTCATCAGGCTGGAAAAGGTTACAAAACCATCTCTAAAGAGTTTGGACTCCACCAATCCACAGTCAGACAGATTGTGTACAAATGGAGGAAATTCAAGACCATTGTTACTCTCCCCAGGAGTGGTTGACCAACAAAGATCACTCCAAGAGCAAGGCGTGTAATAGTCGGCGAGGTCACAAAGGACCCCAAGGTAACTTCTAAGCAACTGAAGGCCTCTTTCACATTGGCTAATGTTCATGTTCATGAGTCCACCATCAGGAGAACACTGAACAACAATGGTGTGCATGGCAGGGTTGCAAGGAGAAAGCCACTGCTCTCCAAAAAGAACATTGCTGCTCGTCTGCAGTTTGCTAAAGATCATGTGGACAAGCCAGCAGGCTATTGGAAAAATGTTTTGTGGATGGATGAGACCAAAATAGAACTTTTTGGTTTAAATGAGAAATGTTATGTTTGGAGAAAGGAAAACGCTGCATTCCAGCATAAGAACCTTATCCCATTTGTGAAACATGGTGGCGGTAGTATCATGGTTTGGGCCTGTTTTGCTGCATCTGGGCCAGGACGGCTTGCCATCATTGATGGAACAATGAATTCTGAATTATACCAGCGAATTCTAAAGGAAAATGTCAGGACATTTGTCCATGAACTGAATCTCAAGAGAAGGTGGGTCATGCAGCAAGACAACGACCCTAAGCACACAAGTTGCTCTACGAAAGAATGGTTATAGAAGAATAAAGTTAATGTTTTGGAATGGCCAAGTCAAAGTCCTGACCTTAATCCAATCGAAATGTTGTGGAAGGGCCTGAAGCGAGCAGTTCATGTGAGGAAACCCACCAACATCCCAGAGTTGAAGCTGTTCTGTACAGAGGAATGGGCTAAAATTCCTCCAAGCTGGTGTGCAGGACTGATCAACAGTTACCGGAAACGTTTAGTTGCAGTTATTGCTGCACAAGGGGGTCACACCAGATACTGAAAGCAAAGATTCACATACTTTTGCCACTCACAGATATGTAATATATTGGATCATTTTCCTCAATAAATAAATGACAAGTATAATATTTTTGTCTCGTTTGTTTAACTGGGTTCTGTTTATCTACTTTTAGGACTTGTGTGAAAATCTGATGATGTTTCAGGTCATATTTATGCAGAAATATAGAAATTTCTAAAGGGTTCACAAACTTTCAAGCACCACTGTATAGAGACAGTGGTCAGGACACAGTCTGCAGATACGGTCATGGCCCTCTCTTGTCCTGTCCTACTCTCCTTCTACCTTTCCTGATATGTCTTCATTTTACTTTAATAGAACATGTAGTTAATGTACGAGAAAACCAGGTAGCGTGCAGAGCAGAAAACCAGCTCATCTTTCTAGACCCTAACAAACTTGGGAAATGGAGTTATCTGAAAATAGTCAATGATGGGACAATGTGACGTATCCTGATGCCAAACAGAGTTACTATTACAACTCCAAAGTTGATTATTTTATTGTAACAGCACATCCTGATGTGTTTTTCCCCTCTTATATGGCTTATAGGGCAATTTCACAACAGTAGCAATTTTTTATTTTTTTTAAATGACAGCTTACATTTTATCCATTTATAGTTACATTTAATGTGTTACAGAAAATGAATCAATGCATTGTGACAGATCATAATCGAGAGAGCACGAGGTTATAAAATAGTCTTCGATTTTGAAGTGATACATTTTTATAGTTAAAAGTTATTCCATGAAACTGAGTCGTACATGAGCTGATAGCTGATGAGTCATGCAGCACCGAGTTACGGTAGCTATAAGCCATGTCCGGCAAGATTGAGTGGAAAAACTGTTTTATTCTATCCATATTCACTGGACTTTGAGAAACAGAACATTTTTATTTTTACTTTTTGCAAATTCGATAAATAAAAACTTTATACAAAACGTCCAACAAAATCATTTCTGCTTAGAATGTAAACAAACTGGCGAAATGACGGGAGCAATTTGTGAAAAATGCGATAATAATAATTCCTGAAAAATAAAAAAAAAAGATACGTTCTTACCATCAAATACTTTCATTCCATATTTTGTTGCTTTTTTGTACTTTTTGGGTTTCTTTTTCTACCTCTTCTCTTCTTTAGGGCTTTTTGGCGGTTGGCAAACCAACTTAAAGTTGCATTACCACCACCGACTGGGCTGGAATGTGGAACAGGAGATATTGGAGAGGAAAAACAAAACCCTATATTCTTTTAGCTATTTCTGTTTCTTTTAAAAATTTGATAACAATTTTTGGGGTTTTGTTTTCGAGTAGAGTTTTTATTTCATCCTCGGTTGGTTCAGCAACACACTCCACAATTTTGTTTTTCTCTCCTCACAGTATATGAGCTGATATCCTGGTAGTAGAGTAGCCAATCAGAGCACACAATTGCTCATATCCAGTGAAGATAGATAGATAGATAGATAGATAGATAGATAGATAGATAGATAGATAGATAGATAGATAGATAGATAGATAGATAACTTTCAGAATCCCACTTGGAAATTCACAACTCATTGGAAAGCATGTAAACATACTATATATAAACAATACAGGACTGGTCAAAAGTTTATACACCCCTACTCTCCTCTTTTTTTTAAACTCAAAAACCTGAGATCGACAGACGGTGTATGCTGGCATCTCCAGTCATCCAGTCGCTGTGGAGGCCTTTGTGGAGGTACTGGCACATTTCTTTGGGGACAAAGCTCCGTATCTACAATGCCTCAGTAGTGACGATCCTTCTATATGGCTCTGAAACCTGGCCGCTAAACAACACCATGGCATCCAGACTTAAAGTCAAGGTCAAGATATCTTTAATATCCCCTGAGGGCAATTCGTTTTGCAGCCAGCAGAAAAAACACGCTCACCAACAATAAATACAGTCACAAGTGAGACATAGACAACATAAAAACATAAATACATAAATAATTAGAACAATAAAAACATTCATCAAGAAGTGTTTAAAAGGACGGTTACAGCAGGTAAAAATGAGTTTTTGAATCTGTTGGTTCTTCAACCTTTTAAAACAAATCTGCGTCCGAATGGTAAAAGGGAGAACTCTGAGAACAGGGGGTGACTGGGGTCGGCTAAAATTGCCTGTGCTTTTTTGAGTGACCTGATTTTATGGAAAGTGGAGATGTTGTTCAGGGGGTATTGGCAATTTTGCTACAGAGACTGATGATGTTAAAAATACGGTTCTTGTTTTTCTGTGTCAGCAACCCATACCAGCAGATAAAAGAAAAAGTAAGAACAGATTCAATAAAACAACTGTAAAACATTCTCATAAAACTGCTGTCCATGTTAAAATTCCTCAGTTTACGATAAAAATGCATACGTTGGTGAGCTTTCTTACATACAGTATCCACATGTTTGTCAAAAGTAAATCTGTAGTCAATTATGGTACCCAAGTATTTGTACTCCTCCACAACTTCAACTACCTGGTCATTAATATATACAGGGGAGATGACATCTTTGTTTTTTTCTAAAATCAATGATCATTTCTTTAGTTTTGCTGATGTTTATGTCTAAAAAGGATGACTTACACCAGTTAATAAAATCAGACACCACTGGGGCATGATAAGGATCATCTGGCTTTAAAAGAGACACAATAACAGAGTCGTCAGCAAACTTTAAAATATGCCCTCTTGTGTGCTGGCTTTGACAAAAATTTGTGTATAAAACAAATAAAAGGGGGGAGAGAACACAACCCTGCGGTGAACCAGTGGAGGAGAGCAGAGCATCAGATAAAACATCGTTGACCCTGACACGTTGGGATCTGGCGGTTAAAAAACCCACCAACCAAGAAATAGAGGGCAGCACGGTGGTGTAGTAGTTAGCGCTGTCGCCTCACAGCAAGAAGGTCTGGGTTTGAGCCCCGTGGCTGGCGAGGGCCTTTCTGTGCGGAGTTTGCATGTTCTCCCCGTGTCTGCGTGGGTTTCCTCCGGGTGCTCCGGTTTCCCCCACAGTCCAAAGACATGCAGGTTAGGTTAACTGGTGACTCTAAATTGACTGTAGGTGTGAATGTGAGTGTGAATGGTTGTATGTGTCTATGTGTCAGTCCTGTGATGACCTGGCGATTTGTCCAGGGTGTACCCCGCCTTTCACCCGTAGTCAGCTGGGATAGGCTCCAGCTTGCCTGCGACCCTGTAGAACAGGATAAAGCAGCTACAGATAATGAAATGAGAGATGAGAACCAAGAAATAAGACTAGGGTCAATGTTCTGTGTGTTCTTTAACCTATTAACCAAGGACTCAACGGCCTTGACAGCAAAGCCCTTAGGACAATCACAGGGATCTGGTGGCACAAACACATCTCCAACAAGGAGGTCCACAGACGAACTCAACAACCCCTTGCCTCCCACCTGGCAGCTATGCATAGATTGAGGTGGTATGGCCATGTCTTGTGCCTAGCCCCAGAACATCCGACTAAGGCTATTCTGAACTTTGACCTGCTCAGAGCTGGATGGAAGAGACCCAGAGGGGCTCCACGCACATGCTGGCTTAATGTCATAGCCAGAGACCTGGAAACCTGTGGTGTGACCCTACAGCAAGCCCAATGCCTAGCAGAGGACAGAGCCGGATGGAGGAGTCTGGCAAAACTGGTTGGCTCTACGCATTCCATGTAAGAGGATTAGGGAGGAAGGACTCTACTCATTCATAGTTTTTTCTGTATTGTGACTATTTTCCACATTGTAGAACAATACTGAAGACATCAAAACTATGTAATAACATCTGGAATATGTATGATATTATGTGGCAAACAAAAAAAGTGTTTAAAAAAATATGTTTCATATTTTTAGATTCTTCAGAGTAGCCAGTGTTTACCTTGATGATGCTTTACACACTATTGGCATTATCTTCATCAGCTTCATGAGGTTGTCACCTGGAATGTTTTTCAATTAACAGCTGTGCCTCGGCAAAAGTTAATTAGTGGATGAGTTTCTTGCCTTCTTAATGTGTTTGAGATCAAACAGTCTCATCTCATTATCTCTAGCTGCTTTATCCTGTTCTACAGGGCCGCAGGCAAGCTGGAGCCTATCCTAGCTGACTACGGGCGAAAGGCCGGGTACACCCTGGACAAGTCGCCAGGTCATCACAGGGCTGACACACAGACAACCATTTACACTCACACCTAGTTAACCTTACCTGCATGTCTTTGGACTGTGGGGGAAACCGGAGCAAACCCACGCGGACACAGGTAGAACATGCAAACTCCACACAGAAAGGCCCTCGCTGGCCACGGGGCTCGAACCTGGACCTTCTTGCTGTGAGGCGACAACGCTAACCACTACACCACCGTGCCGCCCCAGATCAAACAGTAAATAGTAAATAATAATAGCACTCTATCAAATATAGCCCTATTCCATCCACAGCTGTAGTAATCTATATTATGTCAAGAACCGAACAACTAAGTAAAGAGAAACGACATCCATCATTACTTTAAGACATGAAGTGACCTTTAATTCATAAAAATAAAGAAAAAACTCTTGAATTAAAAGGTGTGTTCAAACTTGTGACTGGTACTGTATATAAACATGATCTGAAGTTGATCAGCTGCTTTTGACATTCTTTAGATGGATCATACTGTGTGTACATTGGACAATTCAAATAAAATCTTAGCCAGATCTTTCTACAAGGTACACACAGATACTGTATATGAGAGAGAATAAATTATTAGTTTGGAAAAACAGTTCAATGGATTTAAGAATCTTAAAAGTCTATCTGAAATGTTCCTACATCTAGGCAACAATACATCCTATGAGATTAATTATTTCCTTTTAACTCTGATGGGTTGTAATTGTCAGTTTTTAAGCCGTCTTTTATCTGTACAGCCAATGAGCATGGCACCAATTAGCTGAAGAGCCGACGCAACATTTAAGAGGCACTAAAAGCCAGACAGCTTGTTTCATTGTCTGACAGCTTGGTTTTAGCAAAGGGATAAAAAAAAATATATCCAGGATGAACAAGAACACAAATACATTAGTGCTGCTGTTCAACAGTTCACCAAAGTGGAGGCAAAATTTCTATTAAAAAAAACATTAATGAGTTTTCTCTTGCTTCCTGCGATGATTGCACACAAGATCCTGCACAATAACTGACCCAGCATGTCTGATCCAACTGATGCATGCACAGGGTTTGTCTAATAAAGGGTTAGGGTTTATCCCTTTTTTTTTAGAGATTTGTGCAGAAAACTCTTCACATGCTCACATTGATACATATGTACAGCATGTCTCTGGAACCTACACTCTTTCCTGAACAGAAATCGAAATAAAGTTTTAGCATTTTAATCTTGCTACTCCCAAAACAGAAAAGGAGGAAGTCGCATTTAAAGATTTCATTCTAATTCTACTGAAAGACAACAACACACTGATTTTCTAAAAGCAAATGCGATTTGTTAATTAGTATTTAATTTACTAATGGAAAAACAACATTACTGCCAAATTCACTCATGGCTTTTAACGTGAGCCTGATCAACATCTCTTCACTCTGCTGATCTCTGTTCACATCGATGGGGAGTTAAACACTAATTCACTCACTTCTGTCCTGTGGGATAAATTTAATGGGGAAGCCATGGCCTACTGGTTAGAAAAGCAGCTTTGTGACCAAAAGGTTACCGGTTTGATTCCCTGGACCAGCAGGAATGGCTGGAGTGCCCTTGAGAAAGGTACCGAAGCCCCAACAGCTCCCCAGGCTGCTCTGGGTATGTTGTACATCGCTCTGGATAAGAGCATCTACTAAATGCCATTAATGTAACATAATTTAAATGTTGAATTGGTGAATTAAGCTATTGCCCATTTCATTACATGGCTATCTAACACCTTGATCAAACCCTGACATTTTCTGAAAGACAAAATCACACTTAGCTAGCAAGGTTATCTTTAGACAGACCGACTACATTTGCTATTGCAGTTGGCTATTTGCAAAACATGATCTTTGCAGACAGACAACAAGACAAGGTTGACTAGTAATAAAAATAAAATAAAATAATTTCTACATAGTTTTGGTATATAAAGTTGATATTTTGGTCAGGGTGGAATGGTGGTGCAGTGGTTAGCACTGTCGCCTCACAGCAAGAAGGTCCGGGTTCGAGCCCCGTGGCCGGCGAGGGCCTTCCTGTGAGGAGTTTGCATGTTCTCCTCGTGTCCGCGTGGGTGTGCTCCGGTTTCCCCCACAGTCCAAAGACATGCAGGTTAGGTTAACTGGTGACTCTAAATTGACCGTAGGTGTGAATGGTTGTCTGTGTCTATGTGTCAGCCCTGTGATGACCTGGCGACTTGTCCAGGGTGTACCCTGCCTTTCGCCCGTAGTCAGCTGGGATAGGCTCCAGCTTGCCTGCGACCCTGTAGAACAGGATAAAGCGGCTACAGATAATGAGATGAGATATTTTGGTAATTTTATAGATTTTACGCACTGAAAAATATGATTGATTTTCCCAGACTGACACACACACACACACACACACACCACTGTGCAAGTCACAGGCACCATATACGTATATGTATATTTTTTAAATACAAATTTTGTTTAATCTATTGTGGCAGCGGGGGCGTGGTCAAGCATCGGTCTGTGACCGGAGGGCGGAGTCAGGGAAGGTAAGTGGCAGACTCACTACACCTGTCATTAATTAATGTGTTTGTGTGTCTTCCCAGTGACCACGCCCTATTTAAGAAGAGAGAGCTAGAGAAGAGAGAGCTCTCTCCCCACCCAGACGACGGATGTGTGTGCATGTGTCTGAGTGCATGAGAGATTAAAAATAGAAGCTGAAAAGCTAAATAAACAGAGTTTTGTGAACTCAGTTCTGGCCTGCTGTCCTTCTGTGCTCCACCCACCTATACGAACTGTTACAGTGGTGCTGAAACCTGGGAATGAGCACAGAAGAGAACAGCCCCATGGAGTCCTCCCCCTTCGCAGACCTGATCCACGCCCTCACCATGGTCCAACAGAGCCAGCACCAGGTGCTGCTTGCCCTCCGAAAGGAGCAAGAACAACGGTTTGAGGCCCTGGTGCTGGCGCAACAGGAAGATTGTCAGGCGTTCCGGCACCTCCTTGTGTCGGCAGGGTCTACCAGCGCTCCCACCGCAGGCCCATCCCTCCTCACCCTAACAAAGATGGGCCCACAGGACGACCCTGAGGCATTCATCACGCTCTTTGAGCAAGTCGCGGAGACCTTGGGGTGGCCGATGAATCAACGCGCCTCCTCCCCCTGCTAACGGGAGAGGCGCAGCTGGCCGTGCTACAGCTCCCCGCTGACCGCTGGCTGGCCTATGCGGACCTTCGCCGGGCTGTCCTCCAGCGTGTGGGGAGAACCCCCGAGCAGCAGCGTTAGCGCTTCCGTGCTTTGCGCTTGGAGGAAGTTGGCCGGCCGTTCGCGTTTGGCCAGCAACTCCGGGACGCCTGCTGGCAGTGGTTGAGGGCCGACAACCGCGACGCCGAGGGACTCATCGACCAGGTGGTACTGGAGCAGTTCATCGCACGATTACCAGCAGGAACCGCGGAGTGGATCCAGTGCCACCGCCCAGCATCGCTGGATCAGGCACTCGAGCTGGCGGAGGACCATTTGGCGACTGTCCCGATGGCAGGACAGCAGACGACCTCTTCTCTTTTTTCTCTCTCTCTCTCCCCTCCTCCTGTGTCTCTTCCTCACCCCATTCCCCCACTGCGGAGACAGGGGCCAGCACCACCCCAGCCGGCCCGCCGCACCACGGTGCCCTCCCGTTTCTCCCTTCTGTGTCTGTCTCTCCCCCCCCCCAGGTGAGTGAGCCCCAGTGCACTAGTGCAGAGAGGAAGCCCGGGCCGGTTTGCTCGCGCTGCGGGGAGCCGGGCCACCTCCAACAGCAGTGCTCGGTAATGGAGGTGGGCGCGGTGGTTCAGATCCCCAACGTGCCAGGAGCCACCCTCGATCGGGCCGGAGCATATCGCATACCGGTGAGTATCCAAGGGGATACATATCAGGCATTGGTGGATTCTGGTTGTAATCAGACCTCAATCCACCAAAGCCTGGTGCAAGACGAGGCATTGGGGGGAGCACAATTGGTAAAGGTGTTGTGTGTGCATGGGGATGTTCACAACTACCCTTTAGTGTTGGTCCACATTTTTTTTTGAGGGGAAAAATTTATAGTGAAGGCGGCGGTTAATCCTCGCCTTACCCACTCTTTAATTTTGGGGACTGATTGGCCGGGATTTCGGGATTTAATGACACACTTAGTGAAGAGTGGGTCCTGCCATTTAACAGGGGGAGGTCCCGGTGTCGCTTTGGTGGGAGCAGCTGTCACAGAGCCGTCTACGTCATCTCTGCGTCAGAGTGAGGAGCCGCCGGCCCCTCCTCTCTCTGTTGGGGAATCCCTCGCAGATTTTCCATTAGAGCAGTCGTGAGACAAGACTCTGCGGCATGCGTTTGACCAAGTGAGAGTAATTGATGGTCAAATGCTCCAGCCAAATGCCACCCCGTCCTTCCCCTACTTCGCGATTATGAAGGATAGATTATACCGAGTGACACAGGACACTCAAACTAAAGAGCGAGTCACGCAGCTTTTAATTCTGAAGAGCCCCCGGGAATTGGTATTCCAGGTGGCTCACTTTAATCCCATGGCTGGACACTTAGGGCAGGATAAAACACTAGCCCGAATAATGGCCCGATTCTACTGGCCGGGGATTTGCAGCGATGTCCGTAGGTGGTGTACGGCATGCCGTGAATGCCAGTTAGTAAATCCAGCGGCCATTCCAAAAGCACCTTTGCGCCCTCTGCCATTAATTGAGACCCCATTCGAAAGAATTGGGATGGATCTTGTTGGGCCATTAGATCGGTCAGCACGAGGGTACCGCTTTATATTAGTTCTGGTGGACTATGCAACACACTACCCAGAAGTAGTGCCTCTTCGCAATATCTCAGCACGCAGTATTGCGGAGGCACTCTTCCACGTTATCTCCCGAGTTGGAATCCCGAAAGAGATTCTGACTGACCAAGGCACCTCATTCATGTCACGTACACTGAACGAACTGTATGGGTTGTTGGGTATTAAGCCGATCCGCACCAGCGTGTATCACCCACAAACGGACGGTTTAGTTGAATGGTTCAATCACACCCTCAAGAATATAATTAAAAAATTTATAAGTGAGGACGCACGTAATTGGGATAAATGGCTTAAACCCTTGCTATTTGCAGTGCGAGAGGTCCCCCAAGCCTCCACGGGGTTCTCCCCGTTTGAATTATTATACGGGCGTAAGCCACGCGGCATTCTAGATGTGCTGCGGGAAAATTAGGAGGAGGGACCTTCACCAAGTAAAAATGAAATCCAATACATTATTGACCTGCATGCAAAACTCCACACACTCACGCACCTAACTCAGGAGAATTTGCAGCAGGCCCAAGAACGACAAACCCGCCTGTACGACAAGGGTACGCGCCTTAGGGAGTTCGCACCAGGAGATAAGGTACTCGTACTGTTGCCCACATTGAGTTCCAAATTGGTCGCCAAGTGGCAAGGACCCTTTGAGGTCACACGGCAAGTCGGGGACATTGACTATGAGGTGAGGCGAATGGATAGGGGTGGGGCGCTACAGATTTACCACCTCAACCTGCTCAAACTCTGGAACGAGGAGGTCCCCGTGGCGTTGGTGTCGGTGGTTCCGGAGAAGGCGGAGCTGGGGCCGGAGGTTCAAAAGGGAACATTGGCATCACGGACCTCTCCGGTCCCCTGTGGAGACCACCTCTCCCTGACCCAACTCACGGAGGTTGCCCAGTTGCAGACCAAGTTTTCAGATGTGTTCTCGCCCCTGCCTGGCCGCACCAACCTCATAGAGCACCACATTGAGATGCCCCTGGGGGTGGTAGTGCGTAGCCACCCTTACAGGTTACCCGAGCACAAGAAAAAAGTGGTTCGGGAAGAACTCGAGGCCATGCTCGAAATGGGCATCGTCGAGGAGTCCCACAGTGACTGGAGCAGCCCAGTGGTCTTGGTACCCAAGGCCGACGGGTCGGTCCGGTTCTGTGTTGACTATAGAAAAGTCAACGCAGTGTCTAAATTCGACACGTACCCAATGCCTTGTATTGATGAGTTGCTCGATTGGCTAGGCACGGCTCGTTTTTACTCGACACTGGATTTAACAAAGGGTTATTGGCAGATCCCCTTGACTCCACTATCCCGAGAAAAAATGGCCTTTTCCACACCATTCGGCTTACACCAATTTGTCACACTTCCTTTTGGGCTGTTTGGGGCACCCGCTATGTTTCAGCGGCTGATGGATAGGGTCCTCCGCCCCCACGCCACCTATGCGGCCGCCTACCTCGACGACATTATTATCTATAGTAATATATATAGTATATAGTATATAGTAAAGGCAGAAATCTTGAACGCTGGACCACCGCTGCTTCGCCAGCGTTGCCCGGGCGGCGATTAAACGTTGCACAAACTTCGGTGGAGCGGTTGTAAGCGTTTTACGAGCGGACACGGGGTTGCTGGAACGGTGTCGGGTGTTGAAGCAGCTATCCATGGCGGCGATGAACTTTGGTTTGGCGTTGGTATAGAGGTGTCGGAGCGGGACCAGAATTTAGCTATAAATACGGGGAGAAATGGACCAGGAGCTCATTTGGAATCGAGCTGCCGTTGAGTTCAGACCTCATCTATATCGAATTTGCTCAAAGTTACAGTAAAACTGTATCACCATGGATGCTGAGAGACTTGCTATGATTGGTGCACTAGTCCAGCAGCAGAATCAGATTGCAACAAGCTGTTGACAGATTTTTTTATTTGATTTGATTTGATTCGATCATAATGTAAAATGAAGTACAAAATACATTAAAATCAGGATTACACAAGAAAGCGCAAGCACTTATTTCCATTGTGGTCCCATTAAAACACATAAAACAGCAATGGCAACGTTATGATTTGACTTAATATTGACTCACTGTACTATGTAAATGGTGAAAATAATAATAATAATAATAATAATAATAATAACAACAACCACAATAATAATAATAATAATAATAATAATAATAATAATAAATTGACTTAAATTGACTAGACTAGTAGACAATGAAAATGCATTGTATAGACTAGACTGGAATTTGATTATAAAATTTGATTTCAAAAAGTATGACTAGTACCTATGGATAACAATTATAAAGTAAAATGTTGTATATATTAATAGTAAATATTAAATGATGATTAAATAATGATAAAGATAATATAATAGCAAATAATAATAACATTAAGGAAAAGACAGCAAAAACATAATGAAAATAGAAATAATCTGACTGACAGCAAACAATAAACAAAAAATAAAGTAATATGAATGATAATAAAAAAGTATAAAGTAATATAAATAATAATATTAATTACAAACGTTTTTATAGATAAAAATATGATAAGATCAACTAAACAACAGTGAAAAAAGGGGAAAAGCTATACAGACAACAGAACAGTAATAAGAATTTTAACTATAGAAAAAAAAAGGAGAAGAGAGAGAAGAAGGAGAGACAGAGTTGTGTGGGTCAGACAGTGGATACTGAGAAAGCCTGAACATGGACTGTATGACAAGCTGATGGTGGAGCTTCTATCAAAAATCTATCAGAACTTGTATCAAAACGATCCGTTCAGCTCCGTAGTCACAAGCGGTATGCCGCTAAACCAACTTTATACCCCCGCCGAGCCAAAGCCCGCATGTGCAGAACGCCGCTATACCAACGCTCGCGTCACCGCTAAACCAACGCTCGCTACCGCTAAACCAACGCCAAAGCAATGCCGGCTTCAGCGGTGCACCGCTAAGCCAACGCCCGTGTTTTCGATTTTTTTTCCCATTTTGTGTGCGGTGACGAGCGTTGTCGAAATTCGGCCCCCCCTCCCTACCGTTCAAGGAACGCTCCAGCAAAGTTCGGGCGGTGTGACCGGGGCCTTAGGTCGCTGAGGTGAGCAGGTGGAGTCAGATTGGGCGGGTGGAAGTACGGTATCTGGGCTTCCACTTGGGCAATGGGCAGGTGCATCCCCAAATTAACAAGACAGCAGCAATTGCGGCCTGCCCAAGGCCCAAGACCAAAAAGGGGGTGAGACAGTTCCTGTGGCTGGCTGGCTATTATTGTAGGTTTATACCTAATTATTCGGACGTCACCAGCCCGCTGACTGATCTGACTAAAAAGGGGGCACCAGATCCGGTCCAGTGGACGGAGCAATGCCAGCGGGCTTTTTCTAAGGTAAAGGCTGCACTGTGTGGGGGGGGCACTTTTACACTCCCCTGACTTTTCTCTCCCCTTTATGTTACAGACGGATGCGTTGGACAGAGGGCTGGGGTCCGTTTTGTCCCAGGAGGTGGAGGGGGAGGACCACCCAGTGTTGTATATCAGTCATAAGCTGTCGGTGCATGAGGGGCACTACAGCACGATTGAGAAGGAGTGCCTGGCGATCAAGTGGGCAGTCCTCGCCCTCCGTTACTACCTGCTGGGATGCCCTTTCACCCTCTGTTTGGACCACGCGCCCCTCCAGTGGCTCCACCGCATGAAGGATGCCAACGCGCGGATCACCCGTTGGTATCTGGCACTCCAACCCTTTAACTTCAAGGTGATCCACAGGCCGGGGGCGTAGATGGTCGTGGCGGACTTCCTCTCCCGTCGGGGGGGGAGTCGGCTGCAGGCCGGACAGCCGCCCGGCCTGAGTCGGGCGGTGGAGGTATGTGGCAGCGGGGGCATGGTCAAGCATCGGTCTGTGACCAGAGGGCGGAGTCAGGGAAGGTAAGTGGCAGAATCACTACACCTGTCATTAATTAATGTGTTTGTGTGTCTTCTCAGTGACCGCGCCCTATTTAAGGAGAGAGAGTGAGAGAAGAGAGCGCTCTCTCCCCACCCAGATGACGGATGTGTGTGCATGTGTCTGAGTGCATGAGAGATTAAAAATAGAAGCTGAAAAGCTAAATAAACAGAGTTTTGTGAACTCAGTTCTGGCCTGCCATCCTTCTGTGCTCCACCCACCTATACGAACTGTTACATCTATGTTACAGAAAAAAAAATTAAATAACATTGGCTGGCATTGAGTGGTATATCAGATATATTCCATTCAGGTAGCATGATATTAAATGAGTTGAAGATTATTATTATTATTCTGTTGTTGGTTGAAGAGAGCAACTGGACTTGCTTGAAGATTCTTGAAAATGTTTCGCCTCATTGGAACGACCATCATTGAACAGAGGTGGGGGTCTATGACATCTTTTATCAGCCACCTACAATGCAGCCATCAGCATTCTGATTCGGATTCTATGATGATCCATGAGAGGATAAATACTGGATACTCCCTATTAGTCAGACAGAACTGAGGAAGCCTTTAGGATGAGAGGCGAAACGTTTTCAAGAATCTTCAAGCAAGTCCAGTTGCTCTCTTCAACCAACTATTACTATGATTACTATGTACCTGGATGACTGAGATTCTTCACAGATATATTATTATTATTATTATTACACATTCCCATTAGGGGCAGCACGGTGGTGTAGTGGTTAGCGCTGTCGCCTCACAGCAAGAAGGTCCTGGGTTCGAGCCCTGGGGCCGGCGAGGGCCTTTCTGTGCAGAGTTTGCATGTTCTCCCCGTGTCCGCATGGGTTTCCTCCGGGTGCTCCGGTTTCCCCCACAGTCCAAAGACATGCAGGTTAGGTTAACTGGTGACTCTAAATTAACCATAGGTGTGAGTGTGAATGGTTGTCTGTGTCTATGTGTCAGCCCTGTGATGACCTGGCGACTTGTCCAGGGTGTACCCTGCCTTTCGCCCGTAGTCAGCTGGGATAGGCTCCAGCTTGCCTGCGACCCTGTAGAAGGATAAAGCGGCTAGAGATAATGAGATGAGATGAGACATTCCCATTACTTTCAGGTGTTCAACGAATCTCTATCTTTCAAAATTCTCTCAAAATCTTCCATATTTAATGAAGCAAACCCTGGCGGTCATGTTTGTTTACAAATTGTCACAGTCACTTGCTAACGCGGAAGTTTTACATCTTTGGTATGTGACGTCATGTTGTCTTGACAACCATGCAATATCATAAAGTATATTCAACACTCATTCTCCATTGGGTAGAGTGACATAATACACATAGGATAAGCGATATGCTAATAATATTGCATGCTGTTAAACCAAATGAATGAAACCTGCTAGAAGGAAATAGAACACATGTTTTTATTCCATCAAAAATAGTGTCCTGTATATATAATAATCCATAATACTCCACTAAAGGAAAAATTAAATAAAAAAAAAAGGCTGTCAGGTTTTACCTGCAAAAACAGGAGCAGGTGTGACAGGAGTCTCCAGAATGACTGTGGTAGAGTCTCCAAGATGCTCGATAAAACTTACCAGTCAATTTATTAAAAAAAAAAAAAATCCTGTACAAAGTGTACCTGAGACTACTGATGTATCAGGGGAAATATATCTCATCTCATCTCATCTCATTATCTCTAGCCGCTTTATCCTTCTACAGGGTCGCAGGCAAGCTGGAGCCTATCCCAGCTGACTACGGGCGAAAGGCGGGGTACACCCTGGACAAGTCGCCAGGTCATCACAGGGCTGACACATAGACACAGACAACCATTCACACTCACATTCACACCTACGGTCAATTTAGAGTCACCAGTTAACCTAACCTGCATGTCTTTGGACTGTGGGGGAAACCGGAGCACCCGGAGGAAACCCACGCGGACACGGGGAGAACATGCAAACTCCACACAGAAAGGCCCTCGCCGGCCCCGGGGCTCGAACCCAGGACCTTCTTGCTGTGAGGCGACAGCGCTAACCACTACACCACCGTGCCGCCGGGGAAATATATATATATATATATATATATATATATAAAATTTTTGTGGGGCGGCACGGTGGTGTAGTGGTTAGCGCTGTCGCCTCACAGCAAGAAGGTCCGGGTTTGAGCCCTGTGGCCGGCGAGGGCCTTTCTGTGTGGAGTTTGCATGTTCTCCCCGTGTCCGTGTGGGTTTCCTCCGGGTGCTCCGGTTTCCCCCACAGTCCAAAGACATGCAGGTTAGGTTAACTGGTGACTCTAAATTGACCGTAGGTGTGAATGGTTGTCTGTGTCTATGTGTCAGCCCTGTGATGACCTGGCGACTTGTCCAGGGTGTACCCCGCCTTTCGCCCGCAGTCAGCTGGGATAGGCTCCAGCTTGCCTGCGACCCTGTAGAAGGATAAAGCGGCTAGAGATAATGAGATGAGATGAGAATTTTTTTTGTGTGTTTTTTTTTTGTCTGTCCACATTCACTGGATATGTGCAGTCGAGCTCTGATTGGCTACTCTACTACTAGGATATCAGTTCATGTACCGCGAGTAGAGAAAAACAAAATAGGAAAGTGCATCAAGTCAGATATATCACTTTATCAAGTACTGTATATAAAAGAAACAGAAATAGCTGAAATAATATAGTTGGGTTTTTTTGTTTGTCCCCCCCCCCCCCCCAATATCTCCTGTTCCACATTCCAGCCCAGTCAGTGGCGCCAAACTGCCAAAAACCCTAAAGAAGAAGACGAAAATGGCGGAGCGTGTTACTGAACTAACCGAGGATGAAATAAAAACTCTACTTGAAAACAAAACCCCCAAAAATAAAAAAAAATAAAAATAAAAAAGCAACAAAATACAGAATAAAAGTATTTGATGGTCAGAACGTGTCTGTTTTTAATTCTTCAAGAATCATTATTATCACATTTTTCACAAATTGCTGCTGTCATTTCACTGGTTTGTTTACATTCTAAGCGGAAATGATTTTGCCAGATGTTTTATATAAAATTTTATTCATTGAATTTGCAAAAAATAAAAATGCTCTGTTTTTCAAAATCCAGTGAATGTGGATAGAATAAAACACTTATTCCACTCAATCTTGTTGTACATGGATTATAGACAACTTGGTGCTATGTGCCTCATTGGATATCAGCTCATATATGATTCAATTTCATGGAATAACTGTTCAATATCTATTGAAGTATTATCTTGGAATTTAGACATACTGCATCGATTTGAACCAGTGTTGTAGTTGAGTCACTAAACCTCAAGTCCGAGTCCAGTCTCGAGTCCCCAGTGTTCAAGTCATTATGAAAATTTCAAGTCAAGTCCACTATTGATCCGAGTCAAGTCCAACACTCCAACTGCACCATTTGACGGTGGCTGTTTTAGCGCCATTAACATTAGTTTGTTCCTGAACATGATGTATGAGCAGGTGAATGTGTATTCTCTTTATCAGGGAGTGTGAAGTATTCTGTCAGAGGTGGTTGGGAGATGGATGTAAGCACAGAAGGTGTGTTTATTAATGCAAGTGAAGACAGGTAAACAATCCAGAACAGCAGGCAAAATCGTAAAACAGTGAAACAGGCAATAGGTCAAGCGAGGCACAAACAGGCTATCGTAGACTCGGCAGAATCAAAGACAAGAGACAGGAAATCAGGGATCAGGAAACCAAACAAGGAAATGAGGTGTCAGCAACACAACTCAATACTTTGCAAAGTAAGTGTGTTTTCACAGTTTTTATACAGGCGCGTTGATTTCACCTTAGTCCTGCACAGGTGCGAGTCATTTACGGTACACGTATGAGAGTCCAGTTGGCGCGCACACTGTCCGGAGCGCGCCCGAGAGTCTATCTGATACACACGCCAAGGCGCGCAGGTGTGACACACTTGCACGTAATTAGTACAAAAATTAATGTAAGTATACACATCTTATGCCAAATTATTATATGTTACAAAAAATAAAGAAAAAATCCGAGTCCTCGTCTCCAATTTACAAGTCCAAATACAGTTAATGCACAAGTTCGAGTCATCAGTGCTCAAGTCCAAGTCAAGTCACGAGTCCTTAAAATTAGGTCATGAGTCGGAGTCAAGTCCGAGTCCTGGACTCGAGTACTACAAGCCTGCTTTGAACGAACACTCTACAATCTATCAGTAAGACTAATTTATTGAGTACTAGCTGATAATTCTTATTTTGTCCGCTGTTTTGCAGAAAATAAATTAGTTAGACGTTGCTTCAGTGCAATTCAGTTGATCTACACTCAGGGTTAAAAGTACCACAATTCTGAGATATTAAGTCAAGGGTTGTTTTACAATCAGGGTACGCAAGCTAAAAATCACATTTAACACTTATTATCTTCAATATCAAAAGGCTTGACTAAATAAACTTGGCTGTTTATTGTAGCCCTGTGATAGCTCTATTTACCATGCAAAAAAAAATTGGTGATAACGTTATTTTTGGTGAATGTATGGCAATATATGTCATATTTAGCAAAATTACTCGTGTCATTTAGAAAAAGTGCTTTTTTGACCACAGGTAGCTCCAAAAGGGATGCACTTAAATCATTCTTTATACCATAAAACAAATATTTGGTTCCATATCATTGGAAACATAGTTAAGTTTTAATGTTGAATGCCAGTAAGTTTTCAGACTATTTTGATCAAATTAATATGTACAGTGGTGCTTGAAAGTTTGTGAACCCTTTAGAATTTTCTATATTTCTGCATAAATATGACCTAAAAAAAAATCCGATTTTCACACAAGTCATAATAGTAGATAAAGAGAACCCAGTTAAACAAATGAGACAAAAATATTATACCTGGTCATTTATTTATTGAGGAAAATGATCCAATATTACATATCTGTGAGTGGCAAAGGTATGTGAACCTCTAGAATTAGCAGTTAATTTGAAGGTGTAATTAGAGTCAGGTGTTTTCAATCAATGGGATGACAATCAGGTGTGAGTGGGCACCCTGTTTTATTTAAAGAACAGGGATCTATCAAAGTCTGATCTTCACAACACATGTTTGTGGAAGTGTATCATGGCATGAACAAAGGAGATTTCTGAGGACCTCCGAAAAAGCGTTGTTGATGCTCATCAGGCTGGAAAAGGTTACAAAACCATCTCTAAAGAGTTTGGACTCCACCAATCCACAGTCAGACAAATTGTGTACAAATGGAGGAAATTAAAGACCATTGTTACCCTCCTCAGGAGTGGTCAACCAACAAAGATCACTCCAAGAGCAAGGCGTGTAATAGTTGACGAGGTCACAAAGGGCCCCAGGGTAACTTCTCAGCAACTAAGGCCAAGTTTACATTAGACCGTATCTGTCTCGTTTTCTTCGCAGATGCACTGTCCGTTTACATTAAACGCCTGGAAACGCCGGGAAACGGGAATCCGCCAGGGTCCACGTATTCAATCCAGAACGTGTCTGGTCCGGTGCTGTGTAAACATTGAGAATACGCGGATACGCGGATACGCTGTGCTGAGCTCTAGCTGGCATCGTCATTGGACAACATCACTGTGACATCCACCTTCCTGATTCGCTGGCGTTGGTCATGTGACGCGACTGCTGAAAAACGGCGCGGACTTCCGCCTTGTATCACCTTTCATTAAAGAGTATAAAAGTATGAAAATACTGCAAATACTCATGCAAATACTGCCCATTGTGTAGTTATGATGGTCTTTAGGCTTGCCATCCTTCCACTTGCAAGTGGTAAGTGACTTGCGCACAGTGGCTCAGTCCCGAATCACTGCTCGTGTGCTTACCTCGCGCGCTCTGTGAGCTGCGCAGGGCCGGAGTGCGCACCCTCCAGAGGGCACTCGCTGTTCAGGGCGGAGTGATTTGGAGCGCAGCCGCTGAGGAGGAAGCGATGAGCTGCACTGACACATTTCTCAACTTACGTGCCGAATTAGTCATGTGATTAGCATATCCGTGTATTGGCGTTGCTGTGTGCACGCGAATCGTGTATTGGCGTTGCTGTGTGCACGCTAATCGTTTTTAAAAACATTAATCTGATGATCCGCTGATATGGTCTAATGTAAACCCCACCTAAAGGCCTCTCTCACATTGGCTAATGTTAATGTTCATGAGTCCACCATCAAGAGAACACTAAACAACAATGGTATGCATGGCAGAATTGCAAGGAGAAAGTCACTGCTCTCCAAAAATAACATTGCTGCTCATCTGCAGTTTGCTAAAGATCACATGGATAAGCCAGAAGGCTATTGGAAAAAATGTTTTGTGGATGGATGAGACCAAAATAGAAATTTTGGGTTTAAATGAGAAGTGTTAGTTTTGGAGAAAGGAAAACATTGCATTCCAGCATAAGAACCTTATCCCATCTGTGAAACATGGTGATGGTAGTATCATGGTTTGGGCCTGTTTTGCTGCATCTGGGCCAGGATGGCTTGCCATCATTGATGGAACAATGAATTCTGAATTATACCAGCGAATTCAAAAGGAAAATGTCAGGACATCTGTCCATGAACTGAATGACAAGAGAAGGTGGGTCATGCAGCAAGACAGCGACCCTAAGCACACAAGTCGTTCTACCAAAGAATGGTTAAAGAAGAATAAAGTTAATGTTTTGGAATGGCCAAGTCAAAGTCCTGACCTTAATCCAATGGAAATGTTGTGGAAGGACCTGAAGCGAGCAGTTCATGTGAGGAAACCCACCAACATCCCAGAGTTGAAGCTGTTCTGTACGGAGGAATGGGCTAAAATTCCTCCAAGCCAGTGTGCAGGACTGATCAACAGTTACCAGAAATGTTTCGTTGCAGTTATTGCTACACAAGGGGGTCACACCAGATACTGAAAGCAAAGGTTCACATACTTTTGCCACTTACAGATATGTAATATTGGATCATTTTCCTCAATAAATAAATGACCAAGTATAATATTTTTGTCTCATTTGTTTAACTGGGTTCTCTTTATCTACTTTTAGGACTTGTGTGACAATCTGATGATGTTTTAGGTCATATTTATGCAGAAATATAGAAAATTCTTGATTAAATTTCTGATTCTCAGATATACTTGATTAAATTTCTGATTCTATAAAATACTTGATTAAATTTCTGATTCTCAGATATCCTTGATACAGTACATATGATATGATACATATTGCTACTTACCAGTATGTGTGCAAATTCAAGCAGATTCTTTGTCTTTCTTGATAAAAAAAAGAAAAAGTTCCCTGTTTATGAGCACACGGAGCTCAGGCAGTTACCATTCCTTATTGTACACTTCCAACAAGAGAACACACAATGGCCCCTACAAAAATGTCAGAAGGGCAGCGCATGTCTTATTAAAAGTGTTTGTTTTCCAGTGGGAAGCTGCATTCATTATCTGACTGTCAGTGAGGCCTCAGCTTGGGTGAGCATGATCAATACGCTTCTCGAGCGGAGTCACCTTAGAGGCATAGCAATTTGAGGACCACATAAAATAGCTTAAGGCAATATTGACTGTAAGAATAGGATTTTTCTTTTCAACTCATTATATCAGTGTGAGGGATTTTCAGTATGCAAGTGTGAAGATGTTGATAAAGTTCATCTGAGTCTATTTCAGTTGTTCTTCATGCGGTAACAGGTCCTGTGAGGTAATATAAGTGCAAAAAACAAAATGAAAAAAAAAAGATATGAAGGTGACTGAAATATACAGTGACATGACCAGACACTCTGAATAAGAAGATTGTAATAACAAATAATGAGTAAAATAAGACACAATGTTGGTAAAGATCTAGGAATACACTGTTAAAAATAAATGTGCAAGAAAAGTGGCTTTTGAGAGTGATGCTATTGAAGAACTTTTTTTTTTTTGTGCCACAGTGAACTAGAATAAACTTTCCCACCATAAAATTATTCATTTGGGAACCAAGAGTGGTTCTTCTGGCACCATTTTGATGTCAGGCGGCACAGTGGTGTCATGGTTAGCACTGTCGCCTCACAGTGAGAAGGTTCTGGGTTTGAGCCCAATGCCCGACGAGGGCCTTTCTGTGTGTAGTTTGCATGTTCTCCCCGTGTCTGCGTGGGTTTCCTCCAGGTGCTCCGGTTTCCTCTACAGTCCAAAGACATGCAGATTAGGATAACTAGTGGCTCTAAATTGGCCGTAAGTGTGAGTGTGAATGGTTGTTTGTCTCTATGTGTCAGCCCTGCGATGATCTGGCAATTTGTCCAGGGTGTACCCAGCCTCTCGCCCATAGTCAGCTGGGATAGGCTCCAGCTTGCCCACAGCCCTGCACAGGATAAGTGGCTGCGGATGGATGGATGGATGTATTTTGCGCTTAAATGAATAACGGGGTTGAATTTTTTACCACAACAATGAACAGCTACACAAAATTTGATTAATTGATCTCCATGCTAATGTCATTCTAATGAATTCCTTTAAAAAATATGTATATAATTTACATTCATTCTGTAATTTGTGTAAAATGGTTCAACTTTCAAAGTGTCGTTGTCAGTCAATATCATAATATCTGTTACAGGTAAATTTTGAAATCAGGTGATTCTAGGGGGCGGCACGGTGGTGTAATGGTTAGCGCTGTCACCTCACAGCAAGAAGGTCTGGGTTCGAGCCCCGTGGCCGGCGAGGGCCTTTCTGTGCGGAGTTTGCATGTTCTCCCCGTGTCCGCGTGGGTTTCCTCCGGGTGCTCCGGTTTCCCCCACAGTCCAAAGACATGCAGGTTAGGTTAACTGGTGACTCTAAATTGACCGTAGGTGTGAATGTGAATGGTTGTCTGTGTCTATGTGTCAGCCCTGTGATGACCTGGCGACTTGTCCAGGGTGTACCCCGCCTTTCGCCCATAGTCAGCTGGGATAGGCTCCAGCTTGCCTGCAACCCTGTAGAACAGGATAAAGCGGCTAGAGATAATGAGATGAGAGGTGATTCTAGATTTATCTCGGTGAATTAGGTTGACATTCTTAAAAGGGAGTTTTAGGAGGTTCATCAAAGAATGAGAACATGTTGACAACCACTCTTTATTCCCCTTTCCCCCTTGTTTCTCACTCACCCCACCCCTTTTGTATCTTCTATCCACTTATATCTCTCTACCCAGAATTACACTTATATACCTGTCTTTCTATCTAATTTAATTTGCTTCTTTTTTTTTCCTCCAGACTCGGGACCTTCTGCTTTGAGGTCCAGCATTTTACCACGACACAATGGAGGATTCAGTTCCAACAAAGAAATTAAACATTCAACTAGATTACCCAACCCTAAACCTAACCCTAAATCATCTAGGTAAATCTAGAATCTCCTAGGTTAATCCAGATTCACCTGATTTCAAAAATCACCTGTAACATTCCCATCCATCCATCCATCCATCCATTATCTATACAACTTACTCATCAAGGTCACATGTGAAGCTGGTGCCAATCCCAGCTGACTTCAGGCAAGAAGCACATTACACCCTGGGCAGGCTGTCAATCTGTTTCAATCCTAACACAAAGACAAACAGCCACTCACACCTAGGGGCAGTTTAGAGTTGCCAGTTGACCTAACCCACATGTCTTTGGACTGCTGGAGGAAACCAGAGCACCCAGAGTAAACCTACACAGACATGGGGAGAGCATGCAAACTCCACACAGAAAGGCCCCAGTCAACCATGAGGTTCGAACCCAGAACCTTCTTGCTGTGAGGAGACAGTGCTCATCCGTCAGGAGATTAGGATGATGCAGCTTCTTATCAACCTTGTGGAATTTGGAATATTTCATCAGGATAGATGTGTTGTGTGCAGGTGTTCAGGATTGAGTGAATGTTGAGGGACAGAAATGCATGTTTTTCATCACTTATAATAACTCATGGAAAAAATAGAGGTTGGAAATGGAGGTATGAAATGTTAAATGGATTTACAAATCAATGCAAAAGAAAAACAAATTGAAGGGTTTTAATGATTATATTTCTCGCAAAAATGCAGGTTGTCAAAGGGTGCGATAGAAAACAAGATCAACTGTGAGCTACTGTTCACTTACGTATCCCCCGGCTCCCACTTATATCAGAATGCAAGCAATTGAAGGAATAGGACACTTATTATGAATGATGACTTCAACAATTTCCTCACAGTCCAAAGACATGTAGGTTAGGTTAACTGGTGACTCTAAATTGACCGTAGGTGTGAATGTGAGTGTGAATGGTTGTCTGTGTCTATGTGTCAGCCCTGTGATGACCTGGCGACTTGTCCAGGGTGTACCCCGCCTTTCGCCCGTAGTCAGCTGGGATAGGCTCCAGCTTGCCTGCGACCCTGTAGAACAGGATAAAGCGGCTACAGATAATGAGATGAGAATCATTTCAACAACACAATCGTTTTATTAACATTTTTTTTTAGCTGAACAGTTGAAAACTAACTTTTCATTTTGGACATTGGACACAGAACAGTGTAACAGAACAGAAAAATGAAAGTTTTTATTAATAATAATAATAATAATAATAATAATAATAATAAGTTAAATTTATATAGCGCCTTTCAAAAAACCCAAGGACGCTTTACAATTATAGACAAGGAAAGAAAAAATAAATAAATAAAAAATATAATAAAAAATAAAAAGCAAAAAGTCCACCAAGTAGGGGTCAGGATGTAATTCCCGTGGTGTAGCAGCCACAGTCCCACCAAAAGGCGCACGAAAACAAGTCCCACATCTCCAGCACCGACGCCGTGACGCCGTCAGCAACATCACGCCGTGGACCCACACAGCGAGCAGAGAAGCTCCGCCACGCAGAGTGCTGGTGTGTCCCAAACCGCCTGCACAGCCGCCACGACACCACCAAGCAACATCGCTCGGAACATCACGCCAAGCGTTAAAGCAGAGAGCGCTGGACAACCACAATGTAAAATGAGCAACGAGCTCACTGCAGTCCACAGCTGGGAGCGCAGGCATCACCCACGGCGAACCAAGGCCTGGAGAGAACCGACACCCAAAACTGGGTCCGGAGCTACACCACAACTGGCGGACAAAACACTCAAACAAACATCAAACTACACAAACACACAGAAAAAAAAATAGAAAAAGAAATAAAATAAGAGCTCTGGTGAGAAGCAGCAGCCAGAACGCGCGCGACGTATTCTCAACCGGAAACGGAAACGAAAAAAAAAAGACAATAGACCTAGTTTTACCTAGTTTTACCTAGTTTTAGGTAAAACACTTAAAATAAATTCCAAAGAGGCTTGAAGTAGCTGTCCTCATCTGTTTGACAGCGAGCCATGCCTTTTGTTGAGTGAGCAGCTCTCCTTCCTTTGCCCAGCCAAGTCTTTACATAAAGAAGGGGATCCCACTGCTTGCATGGTGGTCCAACTATGTTGATGAATAGGAGGTTTGCTGCATTTATTGTTGTCAGTTTGTTTCTATACTCTGTTTCTATACTCTTAAAGATATCAGTAATTTTTCTCTGCATTATTATTTTCCGGGGCGGCACGGTGGTGTAGTGGTTAGCGCTGTCGCCTCACAGCAAGAAGGTCCGGGTTCGAGCCCCGTGGCCGGCAAGGGCCTTTCTGTGCGGAGTTTGCATGTTCTCCCCGTGTCCGCATGGGTTTCCTCCGGGTGCTCCGGTTTCCCCCACAGTCCAAAGACATGCAGGTTAGGTTAACTGGCGACTCTAAATTGACCGTAGGTGTGAATGTGAGTGTGAATGGTTGTCTATGTGTCAGTCCTGTGATGACCTGGCGACTTGTCCAGGGTGTACCCCGCCTTTCGCCCGTAGTCAGCTGGGATAGGCTCCAGCTTGCCTGCGACCCTGTAGAAGGATAAAGCGGCTAGAGATAATGAGATGAGATGAGATTATTTTCCAGTTGTCCTCTCTTCCTTATCTTATCAAATATATCGTTGTGGTTTTCTGTTGGTGTTTTTTGGATTCTTTGTACGGTATTTTCCCACGGGTGTGTCAGAATGTTTGAGAAAGTGCGTGCGTTCTACAGTAAGTGCGTGTGTTCTCAGTGCGTGTGCCATGCATTGGTAGCCTAGTTACTCTGCTCGCTCCAACCAGACAGTAATCTAAAATCTTTGCCCCAACTTCCACTCGATTTACAAATTCTGATCAAAGTAATTTTTAAATATCCTATCATGAAACATTAACATGTTTCTTTATATGCCTTTTTATTTGGGAAACTTTGCAACTAACGTCTGTCTGCTAAAACACTTTTATTACCAGCTGCGCACGTTATAGCACAAGATCTGGTTAAGCCGTACGCGCGTTGTAGCTCGCCCGTTGTTTGTCCAGCGAAACACTGCACACATAATAGAATACTGAAACATCAACATATGTTTCTGTACATGTTGTTTTTATTTGGGAGACTTTGCAACAAACGTCTGTCTACTAAAACACTTTGGATACCAGCTGCGCACGTTGGTGCAAGATGGTTAAGCAGTGGGCTACGCGCACTATCTCGCACGTTGTCTGTCGAGTGAAACACAGAAGGAATTCACTTCAGACATAATTCAGAGACAGGTCAGAATGAGTTATATGCAATGTATATTGAGGAAAACGTGTTGCTTTTGGTAAATTGACATTAGCAGGTGTGTTGTTATGCTGAAAGTGCATTTTTTTTTCAGAGACAGTATATTTTTCTTTCCGGTACGGCAAAATCTTTTAGTGGTACGCCGGACCGGCCAGGACCGGCTTACTTTCACCCCTGGTCAAGTCCCTCTAGAATGTGAGTTTTCTCCTCCATGCTGCCTAGTAATATATTTCTTGGGGCTAATCTAGTATTCAAGTCCAGTTCATGCGGCACCTCGGAGTCAGTCTGAATTTGACTGGATATGGAGCTAGTATGGGCCCACTGAGACTCCTCACATCATACTTCATGTAGAGTGACAGGCCTTACTGAGTTTTACATGAACTTATACAAGCCTGATATGGGTCACGCGGTGCCAGGGGATCTGTAGCCGCTGCAGCCCTCCATCCTGTGATAGGCTCTTAGGGTGATGTAGACTAGTTGAAGGATCCTTAAGGGTGTCTTGGGAGTCTCCTGAATAATGGCCCTTATATAAGAAATCTTAGTTTCCAGCAAGAATAGCATGACGTCCCAATTTTTTTGCTCATGCTTCCTTTATTACTGATTGCATATGTGTAAACTGGTAGAAATACAGTATACTCTCTAATAGTTTTTGAAGCAGGAACCTGTGAAGGGTTTCATCTTTTAATTAATTATTATATATTAACTATTTGTTTTATATATAAGACTGAGCTATTTGAATTCTAAACACCAAATACCTTGTCAACAGATTCACTGTGAAATACTGTATCAAGAAAAATTGATCTTGAATACTTTGCATGCTTGAAAATAAGCAAATCTTGACAAATGATCAAAGGTGATCACAATCTGACCACACAGTTGAGAAGTTAAGGGTTAAGAACTACGGTCAAAGCTCAGAGGCAGAAATTAATAAAATACAGCTACATCTGGCTTTGAAGTATATCATATACACTCGACAAGTCATAAAAATTTGTTTGTTTGCTTGTTTTTAGCATCAGACAGTTTCAAGGAGTTGATCTAAGCTCCTAACAAATCTAAATTTTAACGGCTGTGACAGTGGGAATGAAATCTAATATCCATCAAACACATTTAAGAGTTATTCCATGAAATCAAGTCGTACATGAGCTGATAGCTGACAAGGCGCGTAGCACCGAGTTGTCTATAATCCATGTACAATGAGATTGAGTGGAATAACTGTTTGATTCTATTCATGTTCACTGGAGTTTGAGAAACAGAGCATTTTTATTTTTTGCAATTTCGATAAATTAAAACTTCATACAAAACATCCTACAACATTTCTGCTTAGAATGTAAACAAACCTGAGAAATGACAGTAGCAATTTGTGAAAGATGCTATAAAATAATTCTTGAAAAATAAAAAAGGTACATTCTTAATATCAAATACTTTCATTCCATATTTTGTTGCTTTTTTGTAATTTGGGGGTTCTCTTCTTTTTCTTCTTATTTAGGGTTTTTTGGCGGTTGGCAAACCAACTTAAAGGTGCATTACTACCACCAACTGGGCTGGAATGTAGAACAGGATATACTGGGGGGGACTATATTCTTTTAGCTATTTCTGTTTCTTTGAAATACCTGATAACAATTTATGGGGTTTTGTTTCTGAGTAGAGTTTTTATTTCATCCCCTTTTGGTTCAGCAACACGCTCTGCCATTTTGTTTTTCTCTACTCATGGTATATGAGCTGATATCCTAGTCATAGAGTAGCCAATCAGAGCGCGCGATTGCTCATATCCAGTGAATGTGGATAGAATAAATATGCATATGTGAACCGGCAACAGGGTCATGAGTAGTCAAGGCTGACTGATTTGCATGGGGCACAAAGGCTAGCTCCTATGGTCCAATCCCACAGAAGAGTTACTGTAGCACAAACTGCTGAAAAATTAATGCTGGCTAAAACAGAAAGGTGTCAGCATTAACTTTTTCAGCAGTTTGTGCTACAGTAGCTCTTCTGTCAGATTGGACCATATGGGCTAGCCTTCCTGCCCCATGCAAATCAATGAGCCTTCGACACCCATGACCCTGTCACCGGTTCTCCAGTTGTCCTTCCTTGGACCACTTTTGGTAGGTACTAACCACTGCATACCGGAAACACCTCACAAGATGTGCCATTTTGGAGATGCTCAGACCCAGTCATCTAGCCATCACAGTTTGGCCCTTGTGAAAGTCACTCAAATCCTTACATTTGCCCATTTTTCCTGCTTCCTTGCTGCCTAATATATCCCACCTCTTGACAGGTGCCACTGTTATGAGATCATCAATATTGTTAACTTCACCTGTCAGTGTTTTTAATTTTATGGCTGATCAGTGTATATATGCTGCTCTGTACACTTTGTATTTATCAAGGCAGTCTGTAGTGCGGCAGATAGGTTTTAGCATTCAGCTAGTTTGTACCACCATGGCAGTTGGTCTCATGCTAGATAACATTTGAAAGATTAAGAATAAAGCTGTTGATAGTTCATCTTATCTGATGTTTTCCCACATTTCTTGGTTCCTTGGTGAAAGAGGCACTAATGTACCATCCATCCATTATCTGTAGTCGCTTTATCCTGTTCTACAAGGTCTCAGGCAAGCTGGAGCCTATCCCAGCTGACTATGGGTGAGAGGTGGGATACAGTACACCCTGGACAAGTCACCAGGTCATCGCGGGGCTGAAACATAGACACAGACAACCATTCACACTCACATTCACACCTACAGTCAACTTAGAGCCACCAATTAACCTAACCTGCATGTCTTTGGACTATGGGGGAAACCGGAGCACCCAGAGGAAACCCATGCAGACACGGGGAGAACATGCAAACTCCACACAGAAAGGCCATTGTCAGCCACGGGGCTCGAACCCAGAACCTTCTTGCTGTGAGGCGACAGTGCTAACCACTACATCACCATGCCACCCTAATGTACCTTCAGTAACTTAAATCAATGTGTGATTTTAGACTTTTTCATTTGTGTACTTTAACGTTCATACCTTAAGTACAATTTATGTAAGAGTAACACATTGTAAGAGTTGATTCTTTTCTAACTGAATTGAAAGAGTGAAGAATTTGAAGCTGTACTTCATTTCACATGAATAGAAGAATGTAGGTATTCATCCAACCTCTGCCAAGGACCCATAAAAACAGAATCGTAACCACTACTGGGTTACCTTGTGCAAAATTCACGACCAAATATCCAAATCCATGAACACCAGGGTAGATGCAGTAAATAATTAATTTTGTCATACTTTTAACACTGAATAAACTGATATATTATTCATGTAATATGGATTGTGCTGAAGTATTTAGAGAGCATTGTGTCCCAGTGTTGTTTGTCAATGACAAATGGCAGTTCTTTGAGAAGTTGAAAAGGTTGGATGGTTTTGATGGGGTTAGAGTCTCTCTGAGATTCTGACTAAAAGTGCAAGAAGTGGAACAGATGACAGAGACCTCAGAGGATCTGGAGTTCTTTAGAGGGATCAGGTCAAAGTGAAGGTCTGGGCATCAATCAACTAGTCACATACAGTCGCAGACTGTCAACACATCACTGGCAAATATTCTGTTTTTTTTTTTTCCTGTCTCTGTTGTATTCTACTGTCAAATGGCTATATATAGTATATTAACATACTGTATGCTTCGTTTGTTGAACCAAACCTGTGTAAAAATAGTATCCATTATTGAATATCTGCATATATCTGAGTATACAGTATGTATCCTTCAGTCTGTTTCATTGCCTCATATCTGACTTAAAGTAAAACTTAGATAAGTACAGTTGCGGTCAGAATTTTACATACATGAGCATGAATGTCATGGCAATATTGGACTTTCAATTATTTCTTTGAACTTTCTTTTTCTGTGGCAGAATGATTGTACAACATAAATCTTTAATAGGAAAAAAAACGAATTTCGTACAAGTTTTAATCTATTTTGGCTTTTCTGAAATCAACACATGGTAAAATTAATTAATTAATTAATTAATTAATTAATTAATTAATTAATTAATTAGTTAGTTAATTATCTGTCCACATTTACCATATATGAGCAATTGTGTGTTCTGATTGGCTACTCTACTACTAGGATATCAGCTCATATACCATTAGAGAAAAACAAAATGTCAGAGCATGTTGCTGAACCAACCGAGGATGAAATAAAAACTCTGTTCAAAAACAAAACCCCAAAAAACACAAAAAGGCAACAAAATATGAAATGAAAGTATTTGATAAGAAGAACTTATCTTTTTTTATTTTTCAAGAATTATTATTACTGCATTTTTCACAAATTGCTACTGTCATTTGGCCAGTTTGTTTACATTATAAGTGGAAATGATTTTGTTGGATGTTTCGTATAAAGTTTTTCTTTCTCGAATTTGCAAAAAAAATGAATAAAAATGCTGTGTGGATAGAATAAAACACTTAAAACAGCTTATATATACAGTGCTCAGCGTAAATGAGTGCACCCCTTTTGAAAAGTAACATTTTAAACAATATCTCAATGAACACAAACAATTTCCATAATGTTGACTAGACAAAGTTTAATATAACATCTGTTTAACTTATATCGTGAAAGTAAGGTTAATAATATAACTTAGATTAAAAATTTTTTCAGTTTTACTCAAATTAGGGTGGTGCAAAAATGAGTACACCCCACAACAAAAACTACTACATCTAGTACTTTGTATGGCCTCCATGATTTTTAATGACAGCACCAAGTCTTCTAGGCATGGAATGAACAAGCTGGCGACATTTTGCAACATCAATCTTTTTTCCATTCTTCAACAACAACCTCTTTTAGTGACTAGATGCTGGATGGAGAGTGACGCTCAACTTGTCTCTTCAGAATTGCCCATTGGTGTTCAATTGGGTTCAGATCAGGAGACGTACTTGGCCACTGAATCACTTTCACCGTGTTCTTCTTCAGAAATCCAACAGTGGCCTTAGATGTGTGTTTAGTCATGTTGGAAAAGTGTACAACGACCAAGGGCATGGAGTGATGATAGCATCTTGTCTTTCAGTATAGAGCAATACATCTGTGAATTCATGATGCCATCAATGAAATGCAGCTCCCCGACACCAGCAGCACTCATGCAGCCCCACATAAGGACACTGCCACCACCATGTTTCACTGTAGGCACCATGCATTTTTCTTTGTATTCCTCACTTTTGCGATGCCATACAGTTTTGAAGCCATCAGTTCCAAAAACATTTATCTTGGTCTCATCACTCCAGAGGATAGAGTCCCAGTAGTCTTCATCTTTGTTAGCATGGGCCCTGGCAAACTCTAGGCGGGCTTTTTTGTGCCTGGGCTTTAGGAGAAGCTTCTTTCATGGACGGCATCCATGCATGCCATTCCTCTGCAGTGTATGCCATATTGTGTCACGGGAAATAGTCACTCCAGTTTGGCTTTCTACTTCTTTAGATAACTGCAGTGAACTTGCATGCCGATTTTCTTCAACCCTTCTCATCAGAAGACGCTCCTGTCGAGGTGGTAACTTCCATGGATGACCTGGACGTCTCTGTGAGATGGGTGCAGTTCCATCTTAAATTTTTGTACCACTTTTGCTACAGTATTCTGACTGATAAGTAAAGCTTTGCTGATCTTCTAGTAGCCTTCACCTTTTTGGTGGAAATAAATTATTTTCTTTGGGGAATTCTGAAGAGACAAGTTGAGCATCACTCTCCATCCAGCATCCAGGTCACTAAAAGAGGTCATTGTTGAAGAATGGAAAAAGATTGATGTTGCAAAATGTTGCCAACTTGTTCATTCCATGCCTTGGTGCTGTCATTAAAAATCATGGAGGCCATACAAAGTACTAGATGTAGTAGTTTTTGTTGTGGGGTGTACTCATTTTTGCACCACCCTAATTTGAGTAAAACTGAAAAAAATTTTAATCTAAGTTATATTATTAACCTTACTTTCCCGTTATAAGTTAAACAGATGTTATATTAAACTTTGTCTTGTCAACATTTTGGAAATTGTTTGTGTTCATTGAGATATTGTTTAAAATGTTACTTTTCAAAGGGGGTGTACTCATTTACGCTCAGCACTGTGTGCATATATACATATATATATATATATATATATATATGCACACAGTGCTGAGCGTAAATGAGTACACCCCCTTTGAAAAGTAACATTTTAAACAATATCTCAATGAACACAAACAATTTCCAAAATGTTGACAAGACAAAGTTTAATATAACATCTGTTTAACTTATAACGGGAAAGTAAGGTTAATAATATAACTTAGATTACACATTAAATATATACATATACATATATATATATATATATATATATATATATATATATGTGTATATATATTTATATATATATATATATATATATATATATATATATATATATATATGTATGTATATATTTATATATATATATATATATATATATATATATATATATATATATATATATGTATATGTATATATATATATATATATATATATATATATATATATATATATATATATATTTAGTGCTGTCAAAGTTAACGTGATAATAACGCGTTAACGCGATCTCAATTTATCGCGATTAAAAAAAATAGTGCCGTTAACGCAAATTCTAATTTGGCCCTGCGAGTCACCCGTAGTTCCTGTTGAGGCCTGTTGTGCGCTGCTTCAATAAGAGTACGTGTGAGTGATGGAGAAAGGCATAGACATATAAACATCCTCGCCGCCATATTGGATGGGGCAAAGTGGAGATCATTCATGCGCTGTGTTTAACTGTACCAACAGGTTTACCGTCCAAACGAGATCACATGGGATTACCTTTCACAGGTGAGACTGGAAAAATACTTTTCAATACTGTTCCTTCAGTCTTCAGTTTCCCAGCTCATCTCCACCGGGTAGGTGTATAGTTAAGCAGTGAGAATTAGATAATACAGTGCCACACTATGATGAACGTTTTTGAACGTATGATGAATGTTTTTATTTTTGTTATCTGTTTTTTTTCTTCTTTTATGGCAAATACTTCTCTTCAAAAGAAACTAATGAAGAGTAAAATAAAACATTTTTTTATTTTCACAGTGATATGCACTTTATTTTTCATCCCTTCGTTTTCTCATCTAATATGGAAGTTATGGATGTCAGTGGCTGTGACAAGACGTGTTATGCTCTGCAATAAAAAAAAACAAAACATTGGTACAAAGCAAGCCCATCCACTTTTTTATGCTGATAAGAGAATTACAATGGTTTTTCATGTGACAAAAATGTGCGATTAAATTGCGATTAATCGCAAGTTGACTATGACAGTCGTGACATTAATCGCGATTAAATATTTTAATCGCATGAGAGCACTAATATATATATGTGTGTGTGTGTGTGTGTGTGTGTGTGTATATATGTGTGTGTGTGTGTGTGTGTGTGTGTATATATATATATGTGACCAGTGTAAAACCAATGTGCTCGACTACGCCACTTGGGGCGCTACCCCAAGACTGAAAAGGTTGACTCGAAGCTTAAAACAGGTTCGTTCTGCAACACTCATGAACACAAGGGACAGACCAAGGAAATATGAATATAGGATTTCTTTTTATTTCCTCTTTCCCTCTTTTTCACAAGCGATAAAATGGAGGCAACGCACAAATATATGGATAAATAAGCAGACTGTTAGCCAAAACTGGATAAAAAAAAGGGAACTTCCCTTCTGTCGCTCTCACTCTCCCACCACACCTGTTAATTAGCAAGGTTAAGACTATGACAGACTAGATAAAGGAAACCACCACCCGTACACACTGCAAACAAGAAAAAAAAGGGTCAAACACAAGGACAAAGGCCAGTACTATAAGTTACACAAACTAAATTATACACACAATAAAACTGAAAAATACACACACAAAAAAGTTAAAGGATAAAAAACAATCTACACACTACAGCCTTAAACACTCACTACCTGGGACCAGGTGGAGGGGAGCTAGAGGGAAAGAAGGAAAATTCACAGTAGTTGGATTGCTTGCACAAATACAAAAGAAAAAAAAGAACAATACACATAATACATAAACTAACAGACAGCACTGATTCAAGCCAAACAAAGCAAGCTCCCAGTGCATGCAAGGACAAACTTGGACCAGCAATCACATAAATGCAAAATAAGGATAAAAAGGAACAAAAAAAACAAACAACCAAACGGAAAAAAAAACAATACAAAAAAAAAGCAGCAAACAAACAAGCCACAGCCCCACAATAGGCCTCTCACGCCAAGATGGGAAACTGCGACAGGGAACAGGACAAACCTCGCCTCAGGCAAAACAGCAATGGATCTTGGGAGTTAGACCACTTCTAGGAGATGGTCAAACCTCTTACCAATTAGTTGTTGGATGCACACATTTCCAAATTCCAGCACTCATAAGAAAGGCATCGTAGGCGATATGCCATACACAAGACACTCGACGTCCACGACTACGACGGTCAACAGAAGGCACACAATACCAGAGCCTGTTGAAATCAACGTTTGTAAGAGAGTAACCCGCTGCATTAGCCAAAGCAGTGGCACAGTCCAAAAATCACTAAAAGGATAGCAAAAACGCACAGCCACTGTCCACAGCACCCCAGAAACACCACAAGTCGAACCTAGCTTGCGCCATTGGTCCCGCACTTAAATAGGACTGGGAGAACCAGTCACCACATTATTGTTCCGCCCCTACCAGTGTTCTCCCGGTTACAATCTGCCCCCAGCATTTTTGTATCATCGCCCCGACGATACACCCAAGAAAAGCAACCCCAATAGGCCCTACCCCCATCAAAAACACCACAACGAGTCAATGGGTTTGGCCAGACGATACTGCTGACTGGGGAAGATGGTGGACATTTGTGTGCTTCCCTGCTGTCTCCCTAGTGGTATGCCGGGGCACGCTGAGCTCAGCCTCGGCCACAGAATGAGCCACATCAGGGGGGCCTACTACGGTGCAGTGAGGCGGGTCAACCAAAGCCATTGATGTAGATGTTGAGGGACCCGCCTCCCGCTGAACTAACGGGGGGGGGGGGAGTCTGTCGCGGGCAACGCCCTCGTAGGGGACTCTGCCCGGACAGCCCTCATTGGAGGTGCCAAACCCTCCCCTTCCGTAGGGCACACAATCCACCACCCCTCCAGGCCCTCATCGGTACCCATGGGTGTGTGATCCAGTATGGCAGTGTTAGCAGGGGTTTGGCTGAAAACCATGACCTCGGGTGGGGCTCGCTTCAGCAAGCTGCGATGCACTTGCTTAACCTCAGCCTGTTGGTCGCATGGGGCAATGGAATACACGCCCCCCTCAGGTCCTGGTGCCCTCACCACCAGGTACCTGGTGGGGCTCCATGCATCCTGCATTTTATTCCTACCTCTGACACCAGTATTGCACAGATGTACCACCTCACCCTCAGCAATGGAGACACCCTTAATGTCCCGATCATGACGCTCCTTCCAGAGACGGGCTGCCATTTCGATGCGCTCCCTAGCACCATTGAAGTCTGTCTGTAAACGGGCCTGATGCTCTAACAGCCAGTCACTGACAGGCTCCGAGGCATTAGCTGGAACCCTGCCAAGGAGAAAGTCGACCGGCAAATTAGGTTCCTGTCCAAACATAAGCAAATGGGGGGACTCACCAGTGGTCTGATGTATGGTAGTGTTGTATGCAAACAAAATTTGGGGAAGGTAACGTGGCCAATCTGCCTTCTTCGACAGAGGCAAGGTGCACAAAAGACCATGTAATGTCCGATTAAACCGCTCACATTGAGCATTCCCTTGAGGATGGTAAGGGGTGGTATGGGTCTTGTGAACACCATAAAGCTGGCACAACTGGTTCACTAAGGCACTTTCAAAATTCCTTCCCTGATCAGAATGGATTCTGGCTGGAATACCAAATCAATAAAACCATTCTCGGACCAGAATGTCTGCCACGGTAGTAGCCCTCTGGTCCCACATTGGTACTGCTTGGGTGAACTTAGAAAACACATCTGTCATTACCAAGACGTGTTCCCTACCATCTCGAGCCCTCTCCAAGATGGTGAAATCAATGGCCAATACTTGATTGGGCCATGCAGCCAAAAGATGGCCCATAGGAGCCTTCCCTGCTGGGGTGGGCTTAGCAATAGTGCAGCGTTCACATTGCTGACACCATTCCTTAATGTCGTGGTACATACCTGGCCAATAACACCGTGCTCGGACCAATTCGGTGGTCCTTTCCACCCCCTGGTGGCCATGTCCTTGGTGTAACTGGGTGAGGACCTCCTCGCGGAGCTGCTTGGGAAGCAGCACCTGGAGGGTGTCCTCACCGCCGTCAGGCCGATACACCCTACGATAAAGGGTAGCATCCTGTTCCACAATTCTGTCCCACTGCCGCACTAACTCCAATATGGCCCTGGACAGCTGCCGCCTTTCAGTGGCATCAGGGTGCCTCCCCCACCTCCAGAACCATGCAAAAGTGCCAAGGTCCCCATCCTTTTCCTGTAGGGCACACAAATCATAAGAAGCAGGCACAGGCAACACAGAAACAACGGACTGAAACACCCCGAAAGGTTTAACCACACCTATGGATTCCTGCAGCTGGCGCAGAGAAGTCCCAACCCCATTGGGTCCCTGGCCAGAATTAACCAGGTCTGGGGGCCCAACTGGTGGGTATTGCCACGACAGCGTGTCTGCATTCTTATTGACCCTCTCTGAACGATACCTGATAGAATAATCAAACACCTCGAGTTGGGAGGCCCAGCGCTGCTCAGTGACACCAAGCTTTGCCGTCCGTAGGTGGCTCAGGGGGTTGTTATCAGTCCATACCACACACTTATGCCCCAACAAATACTCCCTAAATTTGTCAGCCATAGCCCACTTCAAAGCCAGAAATTCCAATTTCATGGAGCTATAATTTGGCATCTTCTGCTCCGAACGACTAAGGGCGCGGCTTGCATAGGCGATAGGTCTCACTTTGCCCCCCTGCTCCTGGGATAGTATGGCACCCAGCCCGCTATAGCTAGCATCTATCTCAAGGATAAAGGGAAGAGCAAAATCCGCATATGCAAGCACAGGCGCCTCAATTAGTCAAAGCTTAAGCTCCTCAAAACTCTGTTCATATGACTCAGTCCAGGCACCCCCTAACGGAACTTTCCGCCCTTTGCTGTGCCGTCCTCCCCCCACTTCCGCCACAAGTTGATGGAGGGGGTGGCCACCCGGGAGAAGCCCTTAACGAAATGCCTATAGTAGCTAGCAAACCCCCAAAATGAGCGGAGCGCCGACACATTTTGGGGCCGAGCCCAGTTGGAGACTGCCTTAATTTTGTCCGGGTCGGTAGCTACACCATCTTTGGAAATCACATGCCCCAGATATTTTACCTCAGTTTGAAAGAAACAGCATTTTTCCATCTTCACTTTAAGGCCCTCCTGGTGCAGACGTGTCAACACGGCATCAAGCCTCTGTAAGTGCTGGTCAACAGAAGCAGAAAAGACAATGATATCGTCAAGATACAATAGCAAAGTCTCAAAATGCTGCACTCCAAACATGCGTTCCATCAAATGCTGAAATGTACTTGGCGCATTGCAAATCCTAAAGGGCATACAATTGGATTCAAACAACCCAAACGGGGTACAAAACGCAGTCTTAGGCTTATCATTTTCTGCCACCAGCACCTGATTATACCCACTGGCGAGGTCCATGGTAGAAAACCAACGGGCCCCGCAGAGAGCATCCAGCGATTCCTCAATCCGAGGAAGGGGGAATGAGTCACGACGCGTCTTACTATTAAGCTGTCGGTAGTCCACGCAAAGCCGTAGACTGCCGTCCTTCTTTCTGACTAACACAATTGGGGAGGCGTAGGGACTGCAACTCTCCCTGATCACACGGGTTTCCAATAACTGATTGATATGGGCTTTTACAGCCTCATAATCAGAAGAAGGGATCCTCCAATGCCGTTGTCGCACTGGGGCATCATCAAGCAGTGGGATCTCATGCTGGATCAGGCTGGCGCAGCCCAGATCTCCGTCATATGTTGAGAATACTGATTTGTGTTTGAGCAGTAGTGACCTCACCTTTGTCTGGTCAGCCTCTGGAAGAGCAGACAAATCCATAGCCTGAATTAATGCCTCCATCTTATCCATCTGTTCCTGCTGAGAATTAATGACAGCAGTGACATTACCAGATGCAGATTCCCCTACCTCGCTAACCCCTGGTGGAAGGCTAACAATCTGCATGGGGCTCACCTGACCTAGCAATGCCTGAGAGTGCAACCGAATGCCCCGAGTGCCAACATTAAACACAGGAACATACACTGTACCCCTAACCACCTTGACTACTGCAGGGGCCAGCAACAAATCCACCTGTTGCGCATCCATGCTACTGCACGGTTCAAACATTACTGTAGGCGACTGGAGAGCAAGCTGCTGCGAACAAGTAGCAGCTACCCATCAAACAGTCCCCCCAGGTATGTGAATAGGGAGTTTACCTCTGACTTTAGCAAAACATGTCTTTAATGCCCTTGATTGAGGCATCTGGCAAGCCTGAAAAGCACGCTTCCAAGCCCCCACAGCCTGGGTGTCACCGAGGAGATCGAAAAAAGAAGAGCCGTGCTGCTGGAACAACTCCTTATAGCACTGTGCTATGACGTTCATTCCCAATATACCAGGAGTAGCTAGACTCACCTGGGATGCTGGGGTCTCTTTAACCACCAACACGCCACGTTTGGGAATGACCTTACCAAAGACCTCCACATCGACTTCTGCATAGCCAAGGTAGGGAATTTCCAACCCATTTGCAGCCTTCAGCTGTAACCAGTTACAGGCCTGAAGCTTTTCCTTAAAGTTTTTGAAAAAGAAGGATTCAGATATGGTGGACACCATGGATCCAGTATCGAGCAAGCAACGTACCTCCACTCCACCAATTGACACATTTACATATGGACAGGCCCCAATGACCTGTAACACCAAGGGTTCACCCCTTCCCTCCCCACTCGAGCCAAATGTGCCCCCATCTGAAATGTGGCTCTGCACTCCAGAGGGTTCTAGTTTCTCGACTGCTGGGTTGAGCTTGATGGCCTAACTGGTAGAGGAGCATGAAAAGTCTGGGATGCACGTTCATTATCACAGTGGCTGGCATAATGCCCTGGCTGATCACATCACCTACAAATCACAGAGTCATTACGACTCCTAGAGAGAGGCCGAGTGGCATTCTGCATCTGCAAAAGCTGTTGGGAGAGTTGATTAAGCTGCTCCTGCTGGCGCTTTAGCATTTCCTTGATCTCAACGATCTCCAACAACGACCCTTTCTGGACCTCTGTGGAGGTTGATGGAGCAGGGTGTGCCTTCGATGTAACTACAGCACAAAGAGAAGGCACTGAATAACTTCTTTGCCTACCTTCACTCACTCTTCCCTCTCATTCCCACCTTAGGGCCTCGCTATGAACGTCCAACAAAGTAGCCACAGGGTTGCTACGAACACTCTGTTTCAGGACTCTGCAGAGAGATGGATCCAACACGTTCTCGATGAATTGATCTCGCAACAAAATATCTGAATTAGGAACCCCATTAGGGGCACTGGCTACAACCTGATCCATCAAACGAAACAAGGCGTGTGAGTACTCCTGCAAGGACTCCCCTTCCAGTTGACAGCGGGAAAAGAACGCCTCCTGCAATAACACATAAGACTGGGAACAACCATATAAATCTTTGAGAATGGAAAGAATTCTCTCTGGGTCTTCTCGATCACAGGCAGGCCTGAATTATATTTCATTCTTGGCCTCTCCTTCCAAGTGATCATAAATAAAGTAAGCCTGGTCAATGGATTTCAAATGTCTAGCACGGACACTAGCACGTACCTCTTCAATCCACTTGGCCACACCTATGCCACCCGGGCCTTGGAACATTGGACATTTCTGTTCCCTAGGCACATACAGCAACCGGTCATGACAAGGAGTTGGCTGGGGGGCAGAGGAAGAGGAAGCAGACTGGTTATCCCCACTACCTACTACACCTGTTGGCTCAGACAATGCGGCCTGTTCACACCGCAAGCGCTCGTTGTCCATTTGCAGCTGTTGTACCAACTCCTCGAGTTCCTGTAATTCCAACGCCATGTTAAAGGTTTAGACCACTTACTTGTTCAAAAACCCACTGCTGCGGCTTTCCAACCCGGTTGGCCCACTGCTGTTTTGGCTTTAAACGAGAAAATAATCCACAAACACACAAAATACACAAATACACAAAATACAATATACCTTAAAAAGGCAAAACAAACAAAGCCACAAAAGGGACAATACCGTCTAATAAAACACGGCAAGCAACCCAGCCCCTGACAAGCAAGAAGGTGACAGATATACAAAAGGCGAAAAAAAAATCAATTAATGCAAGCAACCAGCTAACAACCTTGTGAGACCTCCAATTCTTTCTCTGCAAGATCCTGCCGACTACACCAAATTGTGACCAGTGTAAAACCAATGTGCTCGACTACGCCACTTGGGGCGCTACCCCAAGACTGAAAAGGTTGACTCGAAGCTTAAAACAGGTTCGTTCTGCAATACTCATGAACACAAGGGACAGACCAAGGAAATATGAATATAGGATTTCTTTTTATTTCATCTTTCCCTCTTTTTCACAAGCGATAAAATGGAGGCAACACACAAATATATGGATAAATAAGCAGACTGTTAGCCAAAACTGGATAAAAAAAAGGGAACTTCCCTTCTGTCACGCTCACTCTCCCACCACACCTGTTAATTAGCAAGGTTAAGACTATGACAGACTAGATAGAGGAAACCACCACCCATACACACTGCAAACAAGAAAAAAAAGGGTCAAACACAAGGACAAAGGCCAGTACTATAAGTTACACAAACTAAATTATACACACAATAAAACTGAAAAATACACACAAAAAAAAAGTTAAAGGAAAAAACCAATCTACACACTACAGCCTTAAACACTCACTACCTGGGACCAGGTGGAGGGGAGCTAGAGGGAGAGAAGGAAAATTCACAGTAGTTGGATTGCTTGCACAAATACAAAAGAAAAAAAAAACAATACACATAATACATAAACTAACAGACAGCACTGATTCAAGCCAAACAAAGCAAGCTCCCAGCGCATGCAAGGACAAACTTGGACCAGCAATCACATAAATGCAAAATAAGGATAAAAAGGAACAAAAAAAAACAAACAACCAAACAGAAAAAAAACAATAAAAAAAAGCAGCAAACAAACAAGCCACAGCCCCACAATAGGCCTCTCACGCCAAGATGGGAAACTGCGACAGGGAACAGGACAAACCTCGCCTCAGGCAAAACAGCAATGGATCTTGGGAGTTAGACCACTTCTAGGAGATGGTCAAACCTCTTACCAATTAGTTGTTGGATGCACACATTTCCAAATTCCAGCACTCATAAGAAAGGCATCGTAGGCGATATGCCATACACAAGACACTCGACATCCACGACTACGACGGTCAACAGAAGGCACACAATACCAGAGCCTGTTGAAATCAACGTTTGTAAGAGAGTAATGTTCTTTTTGGAGCGCAGTGGCTTTCTCCTTGCAACCCTGCCATGTACACCATTGTTGTTCAGTGTTCTCCTGATGGTGGACTCATGAACATTAACATTAGCCAATGTGAGAGAGGCCTTCAGTTACTTAGAAGTTACCCTGGGGTCCTTTGTGACCTTGCCGACTATTACACGCCTTGCTCTTGGAGTGATCTTTGTTGGTCGACCACTCCAGGGGAGGGTAACAATGGTCTTGAATTTCCTCCATTTGTGCACAATTTGTCTGACTGTGGATTGGTGGAGTCCAAACTCTTTAGAGATGTTTTTTTAACCTTTCCCAGCCTGATGAGCATCAACAACGCTTTTCTGAGGTCCTCAGAAATCTCCTTTGTTTATACCATGATACACTTCCACAAACATGTGTTGTGAAGATCAGACTTTGATAGATCCCTGTTCTTTAAATAAAACAGGGTGCCCACTCACACCTGATTGTCATCCCATTGATTGAAAACACCTGACTCTAATTACACCTTCAAATTAACTGCTAATTCTAGAGGTTCACATACTTTTGCCACTCACAGATATGTAATATTGGATCATTTTCCTCAATAAATAAATGACCAAGTATAATATTTTTGTCTCATTTGTTTAACTGGGTTCTCTTGATCTACTTTTAGGACTTGTGTGAAAATCTGATGATGTTTTAGGTCATATTTATGCAGAAATATAGAAAATTCTAAAGGGTTCACAAACTTTCAAGCACCACTGTATGTATGTATGTATGTATCTATGTACAGTGGGGCAAAAAAGTATTTAGTCAGCCACCAATTGTGCAAGTTCTCCCACTTAAAAAGATGAGAGAGGCCTGTAATTTTCATCATAGGTACACTTCAACTATGAGAGACAGAATGGGGGGAAAGAATCCAGGAAATCACATTGTAGGATTTTTAATAAATTAATTGGTAAATTCCTCGGTAAAATAAGTATTTGGTCACCTACAAACAAGCAAGATTTCTGGCTCTCACAGACCTGTAACTTCTTCTTTAAAAGGCTCCTCTGTCCTCCACTTGTTACCTGTATTAATGGCACCTGTTTGAACTTGTTATCAGTATAAAAGACACCTGTCCACAACCTCAAACAGTCACACTCCAAACTCCACTATGGCCAAGACCAAAGAGCTGTCAAAAGACACCAGAAACAAAATTGTAGACCTGCACCAGGATGGGAAGACTGAATCTGCAATAGGTAAGCAGCTTGGTGTGAAGAAATCAACTGTGGGAGCAATTATTAGAAAATGCAAGACGTACAAGACCACTGATAATCTCCCTCGATCTGAGGCTCCACGCAAGATCTTACCCCATGGGGTCAAAATGATCACAAGAATGGTGAGCAAAAATCCCAGAACCACACAGGGGGGACCTAGTGAATGACCTGCAGAGAGCTGGGACCAAAGTAACAAAGGCTACCATCAGTAACACACTACGCCGCCAGGGACTCAAATCCTGCAGTGCCAGACGTGTCCCCCTGCTTAAGCCGGTACATGTCCAGGCCCGTCTGAAGTTTGCTAGAGAGCATTTGGATGATCCAGAAGAGGATTGGGAGAATGTCATATGAAACCAAAATAGAACTTTTTGGTAAAAACTCAACTTGTCGTGTTTGGAGGAGAAAGAATGCTGAGTTGCATCCAAATAACACCATACCTACTGTGAAGCATGGGGGTGGAAACATCATGCTTTGGGGCTGTTTTTCTGCAAAGGGACCAGGATGACTGATCTGTGTAAAGGAAAGAATGAATGGGGCCATGTATCGTGAGATTTTGAGTGAAAACCTCCTTCCATCAGCAAGGGCATTGAAGATAAAACGTGGCTGGGTCTTTCAGCACGACAATGATCCCAAACACACCAACCGGGCAATGAAGGAGTGGCGTCGTAAGAAGCATTTCAAGGTCCTGGAGTGGCCTAGCCAGTCTCCAGATCTCAACCCCATAGAAAATCTTTGGAGGGAGTTGAAAGTCCATGTTGCCCAGCGACAGCCCCAAAACACCACTGCTCTAGAGGAGATCTGCATGGAGGAATGGGCCAAAATACCAGCAACAGTGTGTGAAAACCTTGTGAAGACTTACAGAAAACGTTTGACCTCTGTCATTGCCAACAAAGGGTATATAACAAAGTATTGAGATGAACTTTTGTTATTGACCAAATACTTATTTTCCACCATAATTTGCAAATAAATTCTTTAAAAATCAGACAATGTGATTTTCTGGATTTTTTTTTCTCATTTTGTCTCTCATAGTTGAAGTGTACCTATGATGAAAATTACAGGCCTCTCTCATCTTTTCAAGTGGGAGAACTTGCACAATTGGTGACTGACTAAATACTTTTTTGCCCCACTGTGTGTGTGTGTGTGTGTGTGTGTGTATGTGTGTGTGTGTGTGTGTGTGTGTGTATATATATATATATATATATATATATATATATATATATATATATATATATATATATATATAGTGTATCTAATATTTGGTTAAATGTCCGTTAGCAAATTTCATCTTGACCAGACTCTTTTGGTAGCCATCAACAAGCTTCTGCCAAAATCCTGGTTGGATATTTGACCACTCTTATTGGCAGAGGTGGTAAAGTTTCATTAAATGTACATGATTCCTGGCAAGGATCTGACTTTTAAGCACAGTCCACATATTTTCAGTCGGGTTGAGGTCAGGACTTATTTTAAGCTGCGTGTTAGCCTGCTTTATCAATTCCACAACCAGCTTTGATGTGGGGTTGGGGGTCATTGTGTGCAAGTTTATGATGGTTTGATATGCTGAAGAATTCTGAGGTAGTCCTCTGCCTTCATTGTTCCATCCACTTTGTGCAATGCACCAGTTCCACTGGCAGCAAAACAGCCCCAGAGTATGATGCCACCACCATCATGCTTAACAGTTGGTACAGTGTTCCTCTGTACCTCTGTTCATTGTGGCCAAACAACTCAATCTTTGACTTATCTGACGACAAAACTTTCCCTCAGAAGGCTTTTTCTTTGTCCATGTGGCCAGCTGTAAACTTTCATCAAGCTTGAACGTGCCAATTTTGGAGCAGGAGCTTCTTTCTTGGACAGCAGCCTCTCAGTCCATGGTGATCTAAAACTCACTTGACTGTAGACAGTGACACTGGTGTTCCAGCAGCTTCAAGTTCATGGCAACCCTGTGTCTTGGTAGTTCCTGGGTTGTTCCTGAACATCCAAACGTATTTCCTTTCAGCTGAGGCTGACAGTTTGGATCTTTTTCCAGCAAAGTGGCTTGGTAAACCTTGCTACACCTCCCAATAACTTGCATACCATTGTTTGAACTGATTATTTTGGAATCTGCAGTTGTTTAGAAATGGCTCCAAGAGTTATTCCTAAGTTGTGTCAAACTATCCCTTTCTCAGATCTGCACTGAGCTCCTTGTACTTTCTCATTGTCCTGTGTGTCTCATTGTACTCAGTCTAGTGAGTACTGTCAAACCATTTTATGTTGTTTTTTTTCTATTAAAATGTACGCTGTACAATCTTTCTGCCACAGAAAAAATAACAGTTCAAATAAATCATTTAAAGGTCAATATTGCATTAATATTCATGTCCATAACAACATTCATGTCCGTGTATGTAAATTTCTGACCACAATTGTAAGCAAATAATGGTACTTTGTTATTTATATTATACTTTTGTCATCCTGAGGAATTTGAGCTTTGCCTGAGTAAAACTCAATATTAATACTTATTTATTCACTGATTGTGTTCAGTTTATATTAATAATGTGTTCAATTTATATACTGTAGCAGCTTTCTAAAACTGATGTTTTTATGAGCAACAAGACTTACTTTTTAATCCTTGCATTATAATTAAACCTTCCAGATACTTGTTATGAAACTCTAAGGTCACTACAATTATATAAACACTTTGCTTGAATAGCTGATAAAGGATTTTTGTCCAAAACCTCCAGTTTCTATGGAAATGTACAATTACATAGGCCTGTATAATTTATTAATTCCAAACCAATTTGTATTCATCTTTGTTCACTGAATGTCTATTAGTCCCACTTGCTTTGTATGTATTAAAGTTACATAATGACAATCAAGAATCAGATCTCATGAAAATGTTTTCCCATGAGCTAACTGTTTCCATGATAGCACCTGTTAAGTTCTGATTAGGAAGCAGACTAGAAACTGGGATCTACACAGACTGCTTACATTTGGCCTGGCATAGAAGAATGTAGAATTTTAGCTGAAGCATTCATCCATTATCTCGACCACTTCCTTGTCAGGGTCATAGGGTCAGCCGGAGCCAATTCCAGCTGACTTTGGACAAGTGGTAAGGTACACCCTGGGCAGGTCGTCAATCTAGTTCAAGCCTAACACAGAGACAAATAAGGGGCAATTTAGAGTAGCCAGTTGACCTAATCAACATGTCTTTAGACTCAGAGAAAACCCACACAGGCATGGGGAGGACAAACAATCACCACACAGAAAGGCCCAAGTCAACTGTGAGGTTTGAACCCAGGACCTTCTTGCTGTGAGGTGACAGTGCTAACCATTATACCAGCATGCTGCCGAGGATTCATCTTGCTGTCAAAAATCACAGAAAGTAAAATAGATTGCCCTTCTTAGGATGCTTCGCTTGAAACTCACACAAAATTCAAATGAGTTTCACAAGTACACTCTCATGGTCAAGCATAACCATGGTTGGAATTGCTTATAGGCAACACAAGGTCATGCAAGTGAGTGAAGTTTGTAGGGGAAAAAAATCTATAATTATTAAACCTACGTCTTACTATAAACCAAACTTTTAACATTTGTAACTGACAGAAAAGTCAGCTTGTGCAAATCATAAGATAATACTGATGACTGAATTCATGACACGGGCAGCACGGCAGTGTAGTGGTTAGCACTATCGCCTCACAGCAAGAAGTTCCTGGGTTCGAGCCCAGTGGCTGGCAAGGGCCTTTCTGTGTGGAGTTTGCATGTTCTCCCCGTGTCTGCATGGGTTTCCTCTGGGTGCTCCGGTTTCCCCCACAGTCCAAAGACATGCAGGTTAGGTTAATTGGTGACTCTAAATTGACCGTAGGTGTGAATGTGAGTGTGAATGGTCATTTGCCTCTGTGTCAGCCCTCGAATAACCTGGCAACTTTTCCAGGGTGTACCCCGCCTCTCATCCATAGTCAGCTGGGATAGGCTCCAGCTTGCCTGCGACCCTGTAGAACAGGATAAAGTGGCTAGAGATAATGAGATGAGATGAGACTTCCCAGCCACCACAGGAGTCCCAGGAACACTTCAGCCAGCTTATAGGTACATTCACTTATGATTTCGGCTGACTTTGACTGACATGACAGTCAGTGTGAACAGCCGGTCTTACTAAGAAGGGGTTGTAAAATATGGCAGTCAAGATGGACAGTTCCTCCTTCCCGTTGTAGTTTGCAGTTAACATGACTAATGGGAAAGCTCACGGAATTGTGTACCTTATTGTTCTTTACAATTGATAAAGTTGAAATTCCCCTTTCAGTTTCATGAAACTGAACATGATCTCTGATGAAATTGGTTACAGTGCTCATTTAATAAATCACTTTTGGGATATGTTCAAGTAAATTCAGTGTTGAGTGTTTTGTGCACATTTATATCACCAACCTACTGTACACTATAGCATACAATAATAAATTAATAAAAGGTTTCAGTGTCAGTGTTGCAGAAGGGGGCAACATGGTGGTGTAGTGGTTAACACTGTTGCCTCACAGTAAGAAGGTTCTGGGTTTGGGCTGATGGGGGTCTTTTTGTGTGGAGTTTGCGTGTTCTCCCCGTGTCTGCGTGGGTTTCCCCGCACTGTCCAAAGACATGAAGTTAGGTTAACTGGCTAGTCTAAATTGTCCAAAGGTGAGAATGTGTGTGTGAATGGTTGTTTCCCAAGCCCAGAAATGGGAGGGTTGCAGCAGGAAGGGCATCTGGTGTACAACTATGCTCCAATTAATGACGTGGATCAATAGGGTCCACATGGACCCCAACCTGGCAACAATGCTGGACAAAGGAGATGATGATGATGAGTGTCACTGTTGCAGAAATCACATATCAGATCCAGGTATTTCTTAAAATTGTCAACTATTTATGCATTCTAGCATCAGGAAAAACACGTCATGTGTGGCATTGGAGATTCCAGCCAATGAGGGTGATGTTCTGACATCACGAAGATAATACTGGAGAAACCTGTCCGGTTTCAGTGTCATGTGACATGGTGATGTTCTGTAGCGCTGGTCAAAGTTGGACAAAATTTCGATCAAGCATGCATTGTTTTAAGTCCAGCTTGCACCTTAAGTCATTTATTTATGGTTGATGTTTTGTGTGTGGGTTTTTTTTTTCTTTTTTTTTTTCTTTTTTACTTTGAATTTGAATAGCTTACCAGGCCATGTGCTCAATTTGCTAAAAAATGTTTTTAGGGGCCCAAGCACCAGAGGTGCAAGGCCCTATTTTTTTTTTTACCTAAGGATTCTTCTTCTTCATAATCACAAGTTGGCCTAGTGGTTAGTGTGTCTGCTTCTTGATCGGGAGATCATGAGTTCTATTTGCGGTGGGGTCATACTAAAGTCCATCATAAAAATGACACCTACTGCTGTCTTGCAAGCCACACTGCAATACAGATGTGAGTGGGGAGTCAAACTCTTGTGGTTACCAGAGGACCAGCCCCCCCCACTGTAATCCTAGCTGTGTAATAGGTAAGAGGCTGAGGGCTACAGAGATGGGCACTGGCTAATGTGCCATATGGTGCAGGAAGGACTTTAGATTCTCCTTCTTATTTTCTTCAAGACTTGGCCATTTTTGAGGTGGTTCCCATGGGCAAAAACTCATGACATTTGGTACGCATATCAGTCCTGGCCACTGCTAGTCAGTGAGAGAGGCTTGGCCCTGGGTGTGTCCAGGGGACTCCATAGCACCCCCACATGTCATTGAGACTTTTGCCCGGTATATAGTTTCACCTATTCATGTCAAATTTGGTAGGTGTATGGAGTGCCCCAGGACAAACAAAACTGTAATGTACATTGCATTAGCCATACTCAACAGGAAGTGAGTTGGTTTAGTGTGTTTTGACACCTGTTATGTTTTGATGTTCTCCTCCAAGGCAGTTTGTTGGATTCATGCCTGATTTGGTATACGTGATGTCAAGATTTTGCGGATTTTGACTTGCGAAGGGATTCGCAATATCTTGCAAGATGTTGAAAAGGCAAAACAATAAGTTTATGTTACATCACGGAAACAGGAAATGTGTCATAAATTCACCATGCATTTGGCTCAGACTTCACAGGTTATTGGACATAATGGTTCTGATGATATCCACATGCCCAAAGTGACCCTCTGGTGTAACGCCACCATTTGGACCTGGACAGTAATGACTCCAGTGCCTAAAAACTCATCACTGGTGGTGCACACATCATATACCCAGGCTTTTGTCGCATATCTCAGATGTGTGTGCATTGTATGATGACCATGTGTGACGGGTTGCGGAACCGGAGGTGTTTGGGCCCTTCATCACTGCTTATGGCTATATCTACCTTGCCCGCAATGACATAAGTGGGGCGAGGTATTATAATCAGTGTGGTTTGTTTGTTTGTATGTTTGTTTGTTTGTGTGTTTGACTGTTAACAGTCTAGCATCTAGACGGTTGCACCAATTGACTTCAAATTTTCAGGGTAGGTGAGCAATGGTCCATAGATTACCTGATTAAATTTCAGCAGTAATCAGGTCAAGGTCAAGATCAAGGTCACCAGAAAGGTCAAAGTCTTTTTTTTTGATAATTTTCTTCAAATTCATCATTTTTACTTCAAACCAAAACCAAACTGTGCCTCTTTCATTTCTGCTTCCAAACGTATGCTGCATGATGGGGTAGCTTGGACAGTCTCTGTAGCAGTTGGGGGTTAAAATTCAGGGGGGTCAAGGTCATCTGTCAAAATAACATATTTTCCATTATAACTCAAAAACGGTTGCCGATAGACAGATGTTTACTATTATGAGCATATAGGAACTCCCATATGGCCTTTCATTTGGCACCATGATCTTTGACCTTGTGTGATCTTGAAAGGTCAAACTCAAGGTCACGGATTTTCAGAGGGCTATAACTTGAAAATGTTAGATGGTAGACAGATATATACCATTATCAACTTATAGGAAGTACCATATGGGCTTCCATTTGGCACCATGATCTTTGACCTTGAGTGACCCTGAAAGGTCAAAATGAAGGTCATGGGTTTTCAAACAGCTATAACTTTAAAATGGTTCATGATAGCCAGATGTTTAGCATAGTCAACATATAAGAAGTCCCATATGGGCTTTCAGTTGCCACCATGACCTTTGACCTTGAATGACTTTGAAACGTTAAACTCAAGGTCATGAATTTTCATAGGACTATAACCTGACAGCTGATGATTGAGAAATATTACCTTTATCAACATATAGGTATAAAATAAGTGCTGGCGGGTGAGGTTTCTTTTGCCTGACAACGCTTGTTAGGGCCCGAGCACCGTTTGGTGCGAAGACCCTATTGTTTTTCGAAGGATTATTATTATTATTATTATTAGGGCCCGAGCACCGTTCGGTGCGAAGACCCTATTGTTTTCAAAGGATTATTATTATTATCATTATTATTAGGGCCCGAGTACCGTTCGGTGCAAAACCCTATTGTTTTTCGAAGGATTATTATTATTATTATTATTATTATGCCGCATTTGGCCTTATTTGAGCCATTTCCCATGCATGAAAACTCATGAAATTTGATACACACATCAGTCATTGTCATCGCTACTCAGCCACAGACTTTTGGCCCCGGGCATGGCCCAGGGACTTTATAGCGCCCCTTTATCCATTTCCTATTGAAATGAATGGATAGAACTTTGGAATGATGTCATAAGGCCATTTGGAGTGAAATTACACATGGTCATTTTTAACGTACTCCTCCTAGATGGTTCATCAAATTCATGTCAAACTTGGCAATCATGATGCCAAGATATTGCTGAAGTTGAATTGCTAAGGGATTTTTGATATGTTGTAATATGTTGAAATATTATAACATATAATATGCCAAGATATTGCTGAATGTTATGTGTGTTTTGACACATGATGAATTTTAACATGCTCCTCCTAGACGGTTCATGAGATTCATGTGAAATTTGTTATACGTGATGCCAAGATGTCGCTGATATTAAATTGCGAAGGGATTTTTGATATCTTGTCATATGTTGAAATGGCCTTATGATTTTAATATCTTGCCACATAAACAGGAAACGTGTCAGAAAGCCACAGTGCATTGATTGTATGGTTGGACACTTCTTACTTCAATAGATATTATGATTATTATGATAACCTGACGCCCAATGGGCCTGCCTGTTATAGCGCCACCACCTGGCCAAGCAGGAAATGTGCCAGAAATTGGCAATGCCTTAACTGATTGATCTGACACTTTACAAAATATTGTGTATTATGATTGTGATGATATTCACATGTGTAATTCAGACGCCTAGCACAGCACCACCATCTGACCAAGCAGGAAATGGGGAAAAATGTTCAATTCATTGATGGATTGATCTGAAACTTTACAAAATATTGGATATCATGAGTCTGATGATATAACTTATACAATTCTGTGCACACTCATACACACACTCACAGCCATATGCATATTTATGCATACACACATACACTCTCTCACAAGTATGCACTCACATGCACATGCAACATCTATGAGCACACTCTCTTTCACACACACACACACACTTTCTCTCTCTCTCTCTGACAAACACACACACACACACACACACACACACACACACAATAATAGCAGAGCTCCAGCGGAGCACTATACCTAAGAAAAAATGGTAAACCCATCGAGTTGATTTTTTGTGGTTTGTCCGTGTACGTGTACCACCAGTCATACACACCGTCTAGTGGTCAGTGTTAGTAATTACCAGTCATACACACCGCCTAGTGGTCAGTGTTAGTAATTACCAGTCATACACACCGCCTAGTGGTCAGTGTTAGTAATTACCAGTCATACACACCACCTAGTGGCCAGTGTTAGTTATTACCAGTCATACACACCACCTAGTGGCCAGTGTTAGTAATTACCAGTCATACACACCGCCTAGTGGCCAGTGTTAGTAATTAACAGTCATACACACCACCTAGTGGCCAGTGCTAGCCAGCTAGGATATAAGAAAATTCTACAACCCAGAAACAGATGGGAGCACCGCTTTTAGGCAGTGCCTAAATCTATATATTAGTGACTTGCCATCATTGTGCATTTTGTTGCAGACATATTAAAACTCTGCATGTGTACACACACACACCCACACACACACACACACACACTGCAGACACAGGAAAGCTAAGATGACTTAAGATTACAGCGTGAAATAGAGATAAGGAGGAGACACATGTATAGTTTTGTACATATATAAATGTACATTTTCACACCACAGAAACACACACACACACACACACACACACACACACACACACACAGTCTTTGTCTGTCTATCTCTCATCCGTCAAGCAGTCATGGCATTTGCAACATGCACATCACCTTTGAACATTTGATGAATACATGACATGTGACTGTTTTGTTGGGTGGCGGGATATCCTGGGTTGCGGAACCACACGTGCGAGGGCCCGTCAAGGCCGCTAGTGGCTTTAATTTTAATTGAATTTACATATGCAATTTTGCAGTATAACATGTGGTGAAATGCACCTTTACACATTTCTCATGCATCATATATGATCACGTAAAATTTGTATTTTTTCTGAAGTGAAACCTACATTTGCAAGTGAGCATTGTAATAAGATGCACTTAGGCAATGATACTGAACTGAATTTTGATATTTTTTTGAGATTGATAGTGTTTATATATATATATATATATATATATATATATATATATATATATATATATATATGGCCCATAAGGCTGTACAATTTGAACAGCAATTAAGAATAAATAATTAATCATTACAAGTGAAGTTACAAATCAAGTTCTTATTTTATTCCAGATCTGACCTCGACACAAGAACATGTCCATTTCTTAAGGTGAACCAGTTCCCATGAAGTCACACCTTCATTTTCTAGCTGTCGCGGCAAAGACAGGGGACATAATTGTGATCACACATTTGTCACTTTAATTACAGACTTCTTGCTTGATTGTGCTGGTGGACATGGAGACCATGGTTCTGTTAATTAACCCGGACGCTGTACTCCTGAACTTCTGTGACAGCAGACAGACTAACACAGAGGTAGATCATCACAGAATTATTATCCCAGTTGATGTCACGCTGTCTATGTGTAATTATAGGCAGCTCCAGATGATATGCTGCTCTTTTCACCTAATCACTCCCACGTGTCCTCTGCTCCATTCTCCTCTCTCGCTTATTCACTGTAAAGAGCTCAACAGGATGTCATGGATAACATTTCAATTACAGTTCCAACACTGCTGCAAAAATTTGTTCAAGGATGATCTGATTATGCATTACAGGAAGGTCTCTACACTTAACTATGATTAATTAAATGTGTCTTTTACACAAAGTCATGAACGAATACAAGAACACACTTCTGGCTGTAAACTAAAATGCAGAGTGTGTCATCTAGCCACTTGTTCTAACACAGCAGTGGTCGTTGCGTCCTTGTGAAAAGCCGAGGCGCCACTCGTCACTTTTCCTCATACATGAAACCCTCGGTACATGAGAAGCTGATTCACACTGAGGAGGCAGTGCGATTTTTCTTCATCATCCAAGCAGTGGTGGAGAGAGATACACATAGAAAACAAGAGAGGCAGAGGAAATTTAAACTATTACCATATTCTCATAATAAGCCAGAAGGTCAGAGTAAATTATAGCCTTGGGAAAAGGCAAAGTGGCCCTGACACCTGGGTTAAATTTCTAACCAGTTGGGAGGAAGTGTTTATCTACTCCTGGAAAGAGGCACATGCAGTCAGAAAGCTTTTTATGTGACACACTCATGAGAATAAAAAGCTGAGCAGTGAACTCGTTAATTCAATAAACAGTGGGCACGAGTCAAAATGCTTTTAATTTGCATTCGTTTCTAATTGAATACAAGGGCTGTTTCATAATCAGGGTTGTCTTTTTGAATAACACCAACTAATTCCTGCAACTAAGTCCAGTATATTTGTATTTATTCTATCCACACTCACTAGATATGAACAATCATACCGTACGCTCTGATTGGCTACTCTACTACTGGGATATCAGCTCATATATCGTGAGTAGAGAAAAACAAAATGGCGGAGTGTTTTGCTGAATCAACTGAGGATGAAATAAAAACTACTCGAAAACAACCCCCCCATAAAATATGGTATAAAATTATTTGATGGTAAGAACATATCTTTTTTTTTGTTTAAGAATTATTATTTTAGCATTTTTCAGAAATTGCTCCTGTCATTTCACTGGTTTGTTCACATTAGACCCCGAAGCCGCCGCCAGGCGCCGCTAAAACCGCCATTTAGAATTTGAGCCGCCGCCAGCCAATAATTTTGTAAGCCAATTTGAGCCGCTATCTAATAAAATTTGGCTGAGCCACTAAGAATTGTGTACATCAAATAATGGGTTTATCCACATCATGAGCTACAAGAAAAGTGACACAAACATGATCAACTGTACACACTAGTAGTAACACAATAGAGACGTATAGGCATACACTGTAGAGATTTAGAACTGATATCACAGCACAGAGAGCCACCACAAGCTTGCTGTTGTGACTACCTGTCTGGCTTCCCGCCCCTCACACCGTTACCACGATACACTGGGGAACCCGGGAACCCACCCAGAGCATCAATCGACTCCGATATCGACGAGATGGCTGCATTCTTTGCCGCTGCTGAGGGAAAGTGTAAAGGTATTTTTTTTGTTTGTTTGTTTGTTTGTTTCACATACTTCGAGATTGATAAAAAAAAGTACTCCACCACTCTACTTTCATCATAGTAAGATAGCTGCCAGTCCTTCACTGGTCATTGCTAGTGAGAGTAGATAGCTAGATGCCTTCCTCGAACAATCCAGATTAGCTTATTATTAGCATTGAACTACAATCTTGCTAGATTTATATTTACAATGAAGTAAGAGACCAGGGGACCTGTGGTAATTTGCTATTTATTCCCTCCATTTGTTTGATCCGTTCGCCCGGATATATGCCACACAGTGACGTCCAGTATCAGCCATTTGTAGCCATAAACATTTTGGTGGCTGCAGCAGCCATTAAGGTTTTGGCTGAGTCAGCTAGCCAGCCAATAATTTCATCAGCCAGCCATTATCCTGAAAACAAACGGCTTCGGGGTCTAGTTCACATTCTAAGCAGAAATGATTTCATCTGACTTTTTGTATCAAGTTTTTATTTATCAAATTTGCTAAAAATAAAAATGCTCCATTTCTCAAAATTCAGTGAATGTGGATAGAATAAAACAGTTATTCCACTCGTTCTCGTCGTACATGGCTTATAGCCGACTTGGTGCTATGTGTCTCGTCGGCTGTCAGCTCATGTACAACTCAATTTCATTGAATAACTGTTAAATACAGTGGTGCTTGAAAGTTTGTGAACCCTTTAGAATTGTCTATATTTCTGCATAAATATGACTTAAAACATAATCAGATTTTCACACAAGTCCTAAAAGTAAATAAAGAGAACTCAGTTAAACAATTGAGACAAAAATATCATACTTGGTCATTTATTTCTTGAGGAAAATGATCCAATATTACATATCTGTAAGTGGCAAAAGTATGTGAACCTTTGCTTTCAGTATCTGGTGTGACCCCCTTGTGCAGCAATAACTGCAACTAAACGTTTCCGGTAACTGTTGATCAGTCCTGCACACCGGCTTGGAGGAATTTTAGCCCATTCCTCCGTACAGAACAGCTTCAACTCTGGGATGTTGGTGGGTTTCCTCACATGAACTGCTCGCTTCAGGTCCTTCCACAACATTTCGATTGGATTAAGGTCAGGACTTTGATTTGGCCATTCCAAAACATTAACTTTATTCTTCTTTAACCATTCTTTGGTAGAACGACTTGTGTGCTTAGGGTTGTTGTCTTGCTGCATGACCCACCTTCTCTTGAGATTCAGTTCATGGACAGATGTCCTTTCATTTTCCTTTAGAATTCGCTGGCATAATTCAGAATTCATTGTTCCATCAATGATGGCAAGCCGTCCTGGCCCAGATGCAGCCAAAACAGGCCCAAACCATGATACTACCACCACCATGTTTCACAGATGGGATAAGGTTCTTATGCTGGAATGCAGTGTTTTCCTTTCTCCAAACATAACACTTCTCATTTAAACTAAAAAGTTCTATTTTAGTCTCATCTGTCCACAAAACATTTTTCCAATAGCCTTCTGGCTTGTCCACGTGATCTTTAGCAAACTGCAGACGAGCAGCAATGTTCTTTATGGAGAGCAGTGGCTTTCTCCTTGCAACCCTCCCATGCACACCATTGTTGTTCAGTGTTCTCCTGATGGTGAACTCATGAACATTAACATTAGCCAATGTGAGAGGGGCCTTCAGTTGCTTAGAAGTTACCCTGGGGTCCTTTGTGACCTCGCCAACTATTACATGCCTTGCTCTTGGAGTGATCTTTGTTGGTCGACCACTCCTGGGAAGGGTAACAATGGTCTTGAATTTCCTCCATTTGTACACAATCTGTCTGACTGTGGATTGGTGGAGTCCAAACTCTTTAGAGATGGTTTCATAACCTTTTTTCCAGCCTGATGAGCATCAACAATGGTTTTTCTGAGGTCCTCAGAAATCTCCTTTGTTCATGCTATGATGGGCTTCCACAAACATGTGTTGTGAAGATCAGACTTTGATAGATCCCTGTTCTTTAAATAAAACAGGGTGCCCACTCACACCTGATTGTCATCCCATTGATTGAAAACACCTGACTCTAATTTCACCTTCAAATTAACTGCAAATCCTTGATGTACACATACTTTTGCCACTCACAGATACTGTATGTAATATTGGATCATTTTCCTCAAGAAATAAATGACCAAGTATAATATTTTGTCTCATTTGTTTAACTGGGTTCTCTTTATCTACTTTTAGGACTTGTGTGAAAATCTGATGATATTTTAGGTCATATTTATGCAGAAATATAGAAAATTCTAAAGGATTCACAAACTTTCAAGCACCACTGTATGCTGGAGTTTGTTATGCCTTATTGTCCAGGGATACACTAGCCCTACCTACAGCACTAATGTCTCTTCTAAATTCTTATAAATATAGTTAAAATTCAAATGCAGGCTCATTTTTGACATTGTGTTCATTTCATTTAATTGTACTTTAATTATTACACTTAGATTTCATTGGTTAAATTCAGAATCACATTTTTAGCACTAACTAGGCTTTACTTTGGGATGCATATAGTACTTCCTTTCACAATAGAAATATTTCTGTGGAATTTCCTTTTTTTTTTTTTTAAACTCAGTGTCTTTGACAGGATCCTCTGTCTGCCAAAAATGTCCTCTCTGGACATATGATGAGATTGTAGATGATTATAAGAAAATATTTTTTCTTTTGAAGCAGAATACTCTGTTGTTGCATCATAAAAAACAGGACTTGAAACAGATGTGAGACACATTTGCAGCAGAACTTCACATGTGGTTGAAATGTTAGTCTGTCAAAAAGTGGCCTCTCCAGAAAACCACATGGATCGTCATCACTTCAGTTGTTATTACAGTTAGCACCATGTACAAACATCACTGCACAGTATGTATTTGAAAATCTGTACTTGAAATCGCATACATTTCAACAGTTTTTCATTTTGTATACCTTACTCTTGTGGACTCTAAGAAAGGTGATCAATTTTAGAAATACACTATAACAACAGGGCGGCACAGTGGTGTAGTGGTTAGCACTGTCACCTCACAGCAAGAAGGTCCGAGTTCGAGCCCCGTGGCCGGCGAGGACCTTTCTGTGTGGAGTTTGCATGTTCTCCCCGTGTCCACGTGGGTTTCCTCCGAGTGCTCCGGTTTCCCCCACAGTCCAAAGACATGCAGGTTAGGGTAGTTGGTGGGTCTAAATTGACTGAGAGTGTGAATGGTTGTCTGTGTCTATGTGTCAGCCCTGTGATGACCTGGCGACTTGTCCAGGGTGTACCCTGCCTTTCGCCCGTAGTCAGCTGGGATAGGCTCCAGCTTGCCTGCGACCCTGTAGAACAGGATAAAGTGGCTAGAGATAATGAGATGAGACTATAACAACGTCTTCTCACCACAAGTAACATGCCCAGTATATGACCTGTAGCTATGAAATTCTGCACATTTCATTTCCATCTCAAAAGGTCATTTTTGGCAGCAGAGAAACACAAAAATCCGAGGTTTGATTTTTGGAGTATTGTGGACCTGAAACCTATAACCTGATTGTCAAACAGCTCACAGCAATTTTCATTACAAATGATATTATATTACTGACAACAAGTTAGAAATATTTACACGACTCTTAGTATTTGCTAGTCCCCTCAAGTGTGTACTTAAGCTGGCATAAACTCCACAATTTTGTCTAAAACCTTATGATCCATTTTAGATCAAATCCATCGGTGTGTTGTCTGAACACTCACTTAAATCCTTTTTTTTTTTGTTAAAAAACACTTTTTTTTTGGTTTCCGTTTCCGGTTGAGAGGATGCTGTGCGCATTCTGGCTGCCGCTGCTCAATGGAGCTTTTTATTTCATTTTATTTTATTTTATTTTCCCTTTTGTCTTTCTTTTTTGTGTTTGTATAGTTTGATGTTTGTTTTTGCTTGAGTGTTTTGTCCACTGGTTGTGGTGTAGCCCCGGACCCAGTTTTGGGCGTCGGTTCCCTCCAGGCCTTGGTTCACCATGGGTGAATCCTGTGCTCCTCGTTGTAGACTGCAGTGAGCTCGTTGCTCATTTTAACGTTTTGGTTGTCCAGGGCTCTGTGCGGCGGTGCTTTTGTGCTTGGCATGATGTTCTGAGCAATGTTGCTCGATGGCATTGTGGCAGCTGTGCAGGTGGTTTAGGACATACCAGCGCTCTGTGTGGCGGTGCTTCTGTGCTCGCTTTGTGAACCCATGGCATGGTGTTCCGAGCAATGTTGCTCGGTGGCATCACGGTGGTTGTGCAGGCGGTGTGGGACTTATTTTCGTTTGCCTTTTGGTGGGACTGTGGCAGCTACACCATTGGAATGGCATCCTGACGTTCTTTTGGTGGACTCCCCCCAACATGATTGTAAAGCAACCTTTGGTATGAGAAAGGCGCTATGTAAATTTAACTGATTATTATTATATTAGGGCGGCACAGTGGTGTAGTGGTTAGCTCTGTCACCTCACAGCAAGAAGGTCCGGGTTCGAGCTCCGTGGCTGGCGAGGGCCTTTCTGTGCAGAGTTTGCATGTTCTTCCCGTGTCCGCATGGGTTTCCTCTGGGTGCTCCGATTTCCCCCACAGTCCAAAGACATGCAGGTTAGGTTAACTGGTGACTCTAAATTGACCGTAGGTGTGAATGTGAGTGTGAATGGTTGTCTGTGTCTATGTGTCAGCCCTGTGATGACCTGGCGACTTGTCCAGGGTGTACCCTGCCTTTCACCCGTAGTCAGCTGGGATAGGGTCCAGCTTACCTCCGACCCTGTAGAAGGATAAAGTGGCTAGAGATAATGAGATGAGATGAGAAGAGATAGTCTTGAGGGAAATCTGTACAATGCAGTTAACATGGTCAATATTACACGTTTGCTTAAATAGGAACCCTGAACTCTTGCAGAGTCATGAATATTATGGTAAATCTTCAAGATACTGAACATTTATGATAACTTTGTTTGAAATATTTCAAAATTCTTCAAAACCTTCTGTTTATTTCCAATTTCAAACTATTTCTTTTTTAATTCCACATTTTCAAAGTGGTCACAAACATTTATTGCTTTAAATTTGCATGGTGCTTTTAGCAAGAAGCAGATTTACAGAAATTCTCATGTAGAAGAGTAAAGACAAACAGTACTAAGTGTGATTACAGGATGTTCAGTATGAGCAGTTTATGAATTAGAGATTTAAGCATGTAATCTTGATGATTACTGCAGCAGTTCCGAGGAACAAATCTACAGTATCCAGATGAGATTATCTGCTCAAGCAAGGTGTGACAGGAACTGTTTTTTGGGAAGTGCAAATCTTTCGTGTGTCCCTGTAATACCACCCTCAGCATTAAATTGAACTACACTCACTGGTCACTTTATTAAAAACATCCATCCACCTGCTGTTTTATGCAGTTCTCTAATCAGCACAATGCATCAAATCGTGCAGAAACAAATCAAGAGCTTCAGTTAATGTTCACTTCAAACATCAGAATGGGAAAAATTTTGATCTTAAAATGACTTTCTTTCACTGTGGCTTGGGTGTTGGTTTGAGCCAGATGGACTGGTTTGAGTATTTCAGAAACTGCTGATCTCCTGGGGTTTTCACACGCAAACAACAGTCTCTAGAGTTTACACAGACAGAATGGTGTGAAAAACAAAAAATACTGAGTGAGTGACAGTTCTGTAGGAAAATAGCACAAAAGCCTCTTCATGCTAAGAGCAGCTTAACTAGGAGCGAGAGTGTTCATTGTGCTGCTCGCTCTACCATTTAACAATAATCTTTGTGCTACGATGCTTTTTGGAAACTCGGCACTGATTCGTTCGAGCTTTTTTTTCCAGGAAGGCTATAGTAACTCAAAGCAACTCTTTACAACCATGGCGAGCGAGAAAGCATCTCAGCATGCAACAGCAGAAGACCACATTGGGTTCCAGTCCTGCAGCCAAGAACAGGGATCTTAGAATCAAGAACAAGTTCTATTAAAGTGTCTGGTGAGGGTATCGTCAAGAGCCTTTTCTTTACACTGAATTCAAACATTATGTCTTTCGTTACTACTTGATTCAGTTTTTATTACAATCTAGAATTCTTTTTAAGCTCCTGCAATATAAACAGTTTAAAGAAACCATCATTTCCTTATTAAACTTTCAGAAAAAGAGGTAACAGAACAGATGAAGAGAGTACATAAAATGTTTACATGTATAGTGTGTTCATACATACAATTTTCTAAAAATGTTTTAACCCTTGATTACAAAAAGAAATATTCATCTCATTATCTGTAGCCGCTTTATCCTGTTCTACAGGGTCGCAGGCAAGCTGGAGCCTATCCCAGCTGACTACGGGCGAAAGGCAGGGTACACCCTGGACAAGTCGCCAGGTCATCACAGGGCTGACACATAGACACAGACAACCATTCACACTCACATTCACACCTACGGTCAATTTACCGTAGAGTCACCAGTTAACCTAACCTGCATGTCTTTGGACTGTGGGGGAAACCGGAGCACCCAGAGGAAACCCACGCAGACAACATGCAAACTCCACACAGAAAGGCCCTCGTCGGCCACAGGGCTCGAACCTGAACCTTCTTGCTGTGAGGTGACAGCGCTAACCACTACACCACCGTGCCGCCAGGAATATTGCAAAAAAGAAAAAAAATGTATCTCACATGAAAATGCAAAAATGTTTGAGAAAAGCTCACATGATCACTCCAGCCCAATGAGAAAAAACAAAACAAAACACAGAGTCAAAAGTTCAAAATGAAAAATGTCTCAAGGATTCACATGTGGCCTGATGATGTGGCTATTAAAGTTGCACTTGCATACAAAGTCAACAAGACCAGATCCAAAATATTGACAAAATTCATCATGACATCAAGCGAGTGCCAAATGTAAGTATGGTTTGCTATTAATATTGACTGCGAGTTGGCCTAGTGGTTAGTGTGTCTGCTTCTTGACCAGAAGATTGCGAGTTCTACTCGCGGTCGGGTTATACCAAAGACCATCATAAAAATGGTACCTACTACCATCTGGCAAGGCACGCTGCAATACAGATGTGAGTGGAGAAGTCAAACTCTCATGTTTAGCAGAGGACCAGCCCCCCCGCTGTAACCCTAGCTGGACAGGCTGAGGGCTATTGAAACGGAAATCAGTGCTGCACCCATATGCCTTAAAGGAGAACTGAAGGCAATTTTTTTATTATCAAAATTCTATTTATCTCATTTTATTAAATATCGGAATGCATCTTTGATCGCTATTTTGTAACTGCTGTAGCAAGTTATGAGTGTTTGAAATATGCTCTGTAATATATCAGTCCATATGTCAAAGCAATGGCCGTAAACGAGATTCGCTGAGACCTGTGCGAGACATCGTAGGACGGAAGTAAAACGTACAGCGGAAATCAAAGTGACCAACATCTGCTAACGTTGTCAAAAGACGCTCGCGCCCTCTTTCGAATGCTGACGTAATCAAGCCGGAAGTTGTGTTTGTTTTGATAGCAGTCAGGAAAGTTTGAAAAAAGTAGGCAGTAATCATCATTTAAACTCGTTTTTGTGCAATATTTCGTTTGGAAAACAGTTTTCAGAATGCCGGCACTGACACCTGGCTGATGCTTCACGTTTTGAAGTCTCGCACAAGTCTGGTGAAGATTGCGCGGATAAGCGACGCCTGCCATGGACCAAATGAACTAAATTCAACATGGCTAAAAACTGAATAGGCCGATAAGTATAATATTTAATTTCAATTAGTTGTCAATATGTGTCATGATATAGTTAATAAAACTGAAAACGTACATAATTGAATAACACATTAATTAAGAAATAAAGCAAGTTTAAAAATGACTTCAGTTCTCTTTTAGGGTGTATTCAGACCAGGATAGTTTGATAGTTCACTTGCTTTGGTCCGAACCAAATGTTTTTTTTAAATTTTTTCATTTTGGTGCGGTTCGCTTTCACACTGTACATTTTAGTAAGCGGACCAAAATCTGTCAACAAAGCCACGCGCCCTGAGGTCGTTCAGCTATTGGTCAGAGACGACACGTGCACAAAGCGTTAAGTTCAAAAGTAGTCATGGAGGCTTTCCGTGCTGTTATTCTTTTTAATGTCATCAAAGCTATATGTTTTTTCCAGTTTTTACTGTTTTCACAATTGTGCGATTACTATGCTGTTGTACAAGTAATTTATCAACGACGACGACAAAGGGCAAGGCGGCTACGGAGGATAGCGCTGATGAGCGCACATCATGTTGTGACAGTTCTGGCTCTTCACGCAATAGATGAATTTCTTTTTTGCGTCGCTAGTACCGCCACTTTTTGAAAGAATGTCCCTGATTTTAATGTAGGTCTGACGGAGTTTCTTCACTTTTAGCCGACATTGTTCTGGGGAGCGCGTGAACCCCTTCTCCTTCATTTTCTCACTGAATACAGCAAACACGTCGGCATTTTTGTGTGTTCTCTCGAAAAGCTCAGATATGTGGACATCTGCCCATATATCCACAAGGGTACGCGTTTCTTCCTCGGCCCACGTTTGCCCCCTACTCATTTTTTGTACTCTGTAGTCTAGCCTACCACTGGTCTGAATGACTGAACGACTGTTGTAAGGTTCCCTTGACAACCGAAACAGTGTTTGCACTTTGCGGTGGAGTGTCAAGACTCTGTTTCCCATAATGCTCGACAAACGACGGAAGCTCCCGAGGTACAAAAAAGCAAAACTGTCGGATTAGGTCCGGTCTGCTTTCACACCTCCAAAAGGTCTGCACCAGGGTTCCTTTGGTCCGGACCGAGTCCGACCTTGCAGCTCGGTCTCGGTCCGCTTGTTTGATCTGGACCAGAGTTCGGTGGTTTGTATTCAGACCAACCCAAAAGGTCCGGACCAAGGGAAATTTGGTTCGTTTGGTCGTTTGGTCCGGACCAAACAACGTAAGTGTGAATACGCCATTAAAGAGATGGTTAGCACTGGGACAGGAGACTGCCTGGGAAGACCAGAGTCTGGCATGAGACGGACTTTGAATTTATTTATTTATTTATTTTTTTAATGCCATGGACAGATGTGCGTACATGTGCGCGCACACACACACACACAGACAGACACACACACGCACAGTGCTTTAGACTGAACCTCGTCAATTTCTCTTTACTTCGTCCTTCAAAGTCACTCACCACTCAAGTTTCTCTCAGTCGCACTTCTCCCATTCTCCTGTTCATTGTCCTTCCCCAGCATCTGGCTTTCTCTTCCATATCTTTTTTTTTTCTCAGAAAGAGATGCCAGAGAGTCCTTTGGATGTATTGAGTTCCTAGATCCTAGAGTTCATCCTCACTTCTGCTCTTTCACTGAACATCCTCTATACTGAGGATTAAATTAGCCACTAGTCAGGACATTGATGGTGTCACTTGTGAGATATTGGATTCTTCTTCATACAAACTGCATTTGTCCCAAAACTACAATACAACCTTGATCATGTATTGTATTTTCTGTGTGTGTGTGTGTGTGTGTGTGTGTGTGTGTGTGAGAGAGAGAGAGAGAGAGAGAGAGAGAGAGAGAGAAAATGACAGAAGGAATGACAGGAAGTGAGTGAAAGTGTCAAAGAGAGTTCTGAGGAAGAATAAGAAAGAGATTGGAGATTGCACTTGTCCGCATATATATAAACATTCATGAATACTGTGTAGATGAACACATGCATTTTGAAAATATGTGCTAGAGCTACGGTACGTGTGTAGCCTCATTGGTATTCAGTGTTGAAGTGGATTGCAGATGCTTCATGTGTTTAGAAGCCTGTGATAGTAATAGCATGCAGTAAACAGTGGTGTACAACCAAGCCAGGCTCATAAATAAACATGTTCAAATTATATACAACTTATTTGCAGCACCTTATACAGTATACAACGAATACCACTGTTCTGGCACTAGCGCGTGATGTAAAGGGTATAACTTGGATCCCTTTCTGTGTACAGCAGAGTGTTTTCCTATCAGAAAGTGGTTCAAGTAGTAGAACCCTTTTAGACAGTAAAGAACAGTGTTTGTCTGAGGAACAAACCCATAAAGGTTCTCTGTAGACCCCTATACCTGAGTGTTTCGCTAAGACTACAATTTTGAATTTATTAATGAAGGACATGTAGTTTTTATGGGCAGCACGGTGGTGTAGTGGTTAGCTCTGTCACCTCACAGCAAGAAGGTCCGGGTTCGAGCCCCGGGGCCGACGAGGGCCTTTCTGTGTGGAGTTTGCATGTTCTCCCCGTGTCTGTGTGGGTTTCCTCCGGGTGCTCCGGTTTCCCTCACAGTCCAAAGACATGCAGGTTAGGTTAACTGGTGACTCTAAATTGACTGTAGGTGTGAGTGTGAATGGTTGTCTGTGTCTATGTGTCAGCCCTGTGATGACCTGGCGACTTGTCCAGGGTGTACCCTGCCTTTCGCTCGTAGTCAGCTGGGATAGGCTCCAGCTTGCCTGCAACCTTGTAGAAGGATAAAGCGGCTACAGATAATGAGATGAGATGTAGTTTTTATCCATTTACAGCTAGATTTATGCAGTTGCAAACTGTTACTATTAGAGCTGGGACTTCAGCTCAGACACACCAAAAAAGCAAGAGGGCAAAGGATTTTGTAAGGGATTAGCATCAGGCTGCCAAGTCGCTCCATTGTGTGTAGCTGTCAATGCTGATTTTAAAAGTAACTAAGTAAATTACACAGGGAAATGAATACTTAAGTCTGAGTGGAAAATACTGTAGCGAGTGTGCAGTGTGGAAGAAGAGCCTGGAGACAGAAATCTTAGTTTCTCAGTACTTAGCCTGTGCTACTTGCTCTCGATAGCACTGGCTTGACCGCTTTATTCGTATTCACTAACACTACTGATGAATGCTACACCGGCTGGAAGGTGAATTCACTGCTGCACTGATGGCGCCAATTCGCAGTTAAGCTCGCATTGGCCTTCAAGAAGGCCTAGGGCAATACATTTTTGGTCCCTCCCACTATAAATTAAAATCTGATTGGTTAATTCATCTGTCACTTCTTACATAAACATACACTGCCATGGCCTTCTGTCCCGGCAATGAAGTCCGAATGAATAAGCAAGCCAGCTCTAACCTCTTCTCAGCCTGGAGACAGCAAACAAACAATCTAATTGGTTAGATAATTCTCTTTTAATGTTTTCAGGACAGTAACCCTTTCATTTCTGAAGCAAATTTTATAGAAGATGAGGCCAAATTAAAATTAGAAGAGAATAATTATAATGAAATTATGAAAGAATGAATGCTATTAAAGAATGAAAGAAAGTAAATATAGCATTTGAAATGCTGATATGTTTGGGCCTTCTCTGAAAGCCTAGAAGGCCCTGATGGTTCCCCTCTGGATTTTTGGTTATGGATTGTCCAGCTGGCTCCTATTATCACTTGTGTTAGAAGGTGATAAGGATCAGTACTGTAATTATGAGATGAACCGACCCTTAAAAGTTCTATGTAGAACCCTACAACAGAGTGTTTCCCAATTAGAAAGGGGTCCAAAGGATCTTGCTTATACCTAGAATTTTTCATATTCACAAACCCCAGTTAGGGTGGTACGGTGGTATAGTGGTTAGCACTGTCACCTCACAGCAAGAAGGTTCTGGGTTTGAGCCCAGTGGCCGACGGGGGCCTTTCTGTGCGGAGTTTGCATGTTCTCCCCGTGTCTGCGTGGGTTTCCTCCGGGTGCTCCGGTTTCCCCCACAGTCCAAAGACATGCAGGTGAGGCTAATTGGTGGCTCTATATTGACCGTAGGTGTGAATGTGAGTGTGAATGGTTGTTTGTCTCTAGGTGTCAGTCCTGTGATGACCTGGCGACTTGTCCAGGGTGTACCCCGCCTCTCGCCCATAGTCAGCTGGGATAGACTCCAGCTTGCCCGTGACCCTGCACAGGATAAACAGTTACAGATAATGGACGGATGGACAAACCCTAGTTGTTATAAATCATTTTTCCCAGTATGGGGCTCCAATTCTCTGTTTTATAAGTCAATCATCATCATCATCATCAACACCAATAACGACAACCACACCTTTCATGTTGAACAGACCAATTAAGCCATACACAAATGTGTAATTGTGTCATTTTTACTTCTTTTCCACTTAAATGCAGAATATTCATTCCCCAACAAGACTTAAACGCTCCAAACATTTCAGCAAGAGTTCATTTCAATCAGTCTTGGAAAAATGGAGCTGATTTAGGTGCAACTTGCCCTACTGCCCTACGATGTAACAGAAACTCAAAAATAGAGCAGGTGCGAGTTTGCCCCAACTTTAAAGTGGCAATTGAAACATGATTCAAGCAACCTGTCTGCCCCCATGGTTCCAGGACTAATGATGTGCTTTCAGGCTTTTCATCAAGTCCAGTTTAGCACAGAGCAAAAGGTTCAGCTGCTCCAGGAAAAAGAACACTGGTGGAGTTTTTAACTCTAATGCTGCTGCACACTGCAAGACCACACTTTACATGGATACACAAAGCGTAATTGTGTGTATTTATGATGTTCTAGTCAGAACTGCTGCTGGTGTGACTGTATTGCAACTTGGTTAATTTGCTGCATACAACAACATTCCATTTACTCATCTCCATTCATCTGGAATCCAGACATTTCATTCGAGATAAGCTGCTATTCAACATCATATTATCATGAGCTCATACAATTTCCGTCATTACGCCTTTATCTTCACACAGTCTATTTCAAGAAAAGCAAAGCATATATTCTTGCTACATGAAAGGAAGTGCGAAATTGAATTTTTCCACCACTTGGTGCAGGCAAGCCATTATTAACCTACTGCCACTCTTTTACTGCCAGAAGCAAGAGGTCATATTGATCAAAGTGTATCTTCTTTTTCTTTTATTTTGACTTTTATTTGATTTTACAGCTCTGTTCTTATCGGATGTAACCGCACATGAGTGGAATTTCTTCTTCTTATTATTATTATTACTATTATTGCACTCACATCTACCTTTTTTGCATTTATTTAAATATCATTTTCAGTATTTTTATTCACAACTAATAATGCCATTTTACCCATCATGGACATTATACATATTTTTAAAGCACTATATGACAGAATCCAGGTCTTTACCAGAAATACATCTTAATCTAAAGCACAACTGGACACAACCCTTTCGCTTGATGTGTGATGGACTACAAATGATTATTTTTAGAATATTTGACCACAAGAGGGCAGTACTGATTCATGTCTGGACAGGAATAGAACCATGCACATCGACAAACATATCGTTTGTCTGTACGGTACTTGCCCCATGTGGTCACATGGACATCTGTGGTGCATCCAAAGAAGTGTGAGTTTGAAATCGTCACTGTGACTCCACTGAACTCTCAAAATGCCTTGGTGGGTCACAGAGCCTCAAATGCAGTGACAGCAGAATCCTGTACAGATATATAAAGAGATGACACTAATGCCAGTGGACCATGAACAGGAACTGATAACGATAACACTATTGATAATGATCAGGGTTTCTGTTTTTATCCTTTTTTAATTCAGTTTTCTTCCAAATTTGGTCCTTGCCAGATCCCATCAACCAGGCACCTCTCTCCGTCATATGATTAGGTGATGATGTGCTTTCTTTGAGACACTGCTGCTCATGCTGCATCACAGGGCAGCATAATATTTGGAGGAAAGTGCAAGATTTTGCTCTTCCACATACATTAGTTCATAGATGTCCACAATTGGCTAGTGCCATTGTGATTGACAGGGGAGCAAAAGTATGCAATATAAATTAAACAAGTTAGACGCAGAAGCTAGGCGTGTGGGATTGAAGATCAATGTGCAGAAGACAAAGATGATGAGAATTAACCCGAGCAGCCAAGAACACTTTACCATCGGAACACAAGACAGGATTGAAGATGTGGAAGAATTTAGTTACCTAGGAGCGACAGTATGTAAAGATGGTGCAGGCATGAAAGACCTGAAGAACCGTTTGTTGAAAGTGAGAGGGGCATTCATAAGACTGAAAAAGATCTGGAGATCCTGCAATATATCAAGGAAAACTAAACTTAGGCTCTGTAAGACGCTGGTTGTGCCAATCCTGGTATATGGCTGTGAAACGTGGAAAATGAATCAAGGAGATAGTAAGATGATAGACGTTTTCAACAACAAATGTCTTCGAAGAATAATGAAAGTACGTTGGGAAGAACATGTATCCACAGAGGAACTCCTGAAGCAAGCAAACTGTAGGCCGCTAAGCAATGAAGTGAAGAGGAGGAGGTGGAAGATGATTGGACACATCTTACGGCAAGACAGAAATAATCTCATGAATGTGGCTATGACCTGGGCACCAGAAGGAAAAAGGAAGAGAGGAAAGCCAAAAACAACATGGCGCCGGACAGTTGAGAAAGAAAGAGCTGAGGCTGGATGAAGATCATGGGATGAGGCGAGGGAGACTGCTGCGGACAAGAAGAAATGGAGAGAAACTACTGAAGCCTTATGTGCCACCTAGGGCGCGAAGAAGACAGGTACAGGTACTCCTGGCTACAGATGGCTGTGGCATTGTGATCTCCTAACAATAGGGCATACATTATTAGCTCATCCGGCCGACAGGCAATGAGCTTATGCCATCATTTGTTGTCCGTCGTCTGTCATCTGTCGTTCGTCTGGTGTTGTCCACATTTCACGAAAATCGCTTCTTCTCTCTTAATTCTTCACCAATTTTTATTCTTTTTGGCAGGAAGGTAGGTCTGCCTGGGGTGCATATGGCTTCTACCCAAATTTGCATAATTGCAATTAATAATGAAGATATGGAGTAATTAATTCCTAATGAGCAGTTTCCACACAAATCGCTTCTTCTCCTTCAATTCTTCACCGATTTTGATTCTTTCTGGCATGAAGGTAGGGGTACCTAGGTTGCAAAAACGTCTACCCAGATTTGCTGAATTACAATTATTAATGAAGTTATGGACTAATTAAGCCTTAATGAGCAGTTCAACAAAAATTGCTTCTTCTTGCTCAATTCCTCACCGTTTTGGATTCTTTCTGGCAAATAGGTAGGCATTCCTAAGGTGGATATAGCTTCTATATAATGTATATAGCTTGCAACATTTATTGCACAAGGTGGCTCACTTTAGATCGTTCCTTCTGGACTAGACAGGGCCGGAGTGAGCTACGCCGTCATTAATGGTCTCGTTATCATTTAGCTTTGGCCGGGCACCGCCCGAACTGATAATCACATCATTAGTTTTTCTTTGGCTAATCAGACATGAGGTATACCACCTCTCTTGCCACAGCAGTTGGGGGTTAGGTGCCTTGCTCAAGTGCATTTCAGACAATCTTGCTGGTCCAGGGAATCAAACCAGTAACCTTTTGGTCCGAAAGCTGCTTCTCTAATCATTAGGCCATGGCTTCCCCTCAATTATTACTGTCCAATTTATTTGCAATATATTTTTTCTAGACTCAAATAATTATAGTATTACAAAAGTTAAAAAAAAAAATCAAAGCACACCAAAGCATAAAAAAGAAGCAGTATAATGCAAACAATAAATGTAAAACAAATAAACAACAAACATTAAAGCTCCTTGCACCATAAAAAATACACAATGTACAACTACCAGCTGTTAATATGCCATTAAAGATGCAAGCTCTTTTGCTCTGTGTGCTAACTGACTCAGTATGTGATTATGGAGCTAGAGAAGTCTTTGTGAGAGCAGCTGCAGATCTTAAGTGTCCCCGCTGAAGGCTTTTCTTTTTGTCAGGAGTGACTCATAGATTCCAGAGTCTTCCTGAACACTGCCTTGACCGCTAGCTCAGTCCTGCCTCTTCGGCCTCTGTGTCAATAACCCTATAAAGTCTTGCAGAGTGATTAAGACATTATTACACCCTCCAATGGCCACATCGGAGACTTGAGCTTGACCCATGCCATGCTAGATGCCCCAATACAACCTTTTCTCAGTGACCCTGAATGAATCGTCTCCTTTCCCTCTGTTTGTGAGACTCTGGCTAAGCTCCTCACATCTGTGACCCAGTATAAACCCCTCTGCTCTCTCCCTCTCTGGCAGCCAGGCTGTGCCCTGTGGGCTCGGAGATGCCAGAGTGAGTGACTGTGCCTGTGACAGCTGCACAGGGGAAACGGTATGGGCAGACAGGACTCATCTGCCACCACTGGGGGGAAATGAGGCCCGACGTGGCACAATGACACGTCACACATGCTCCCAGTCTGTCCGCCATCCATTACTCTAAATGTGTGTGTGTGTGTGTGTGTGTGTGTGTGCATGCCAACTGTGACCCACATTAATAAAGTTCATTCATGCAATTGGCCTCTTTAGATCTGGTCATAAATCTACAAGTGCTGCAGAGGGAATGAATGGATGCTTTTCTGTCACTTTCTTATTGGACTCAACGATGTTAAAGGAGAACTGAAGTCATGTTTAAACTTGCTTTATTTCTTAATTAACATGTTATTCAATTATGTTTTCGGTTTTAGTAACCTTATATCGTGACTCGTATTGGCAACTAATTGCAATTAAACATTATACTTATCAGCCTATACGGTTTTTAGCCATGTTGAATTTAGTTCGTTTGGTCCACGGCAGGCGTCGCTTATCCGCACGATCTTCACGAGACTTGTGCAAGACTTTGAAACGTGAAGAAGTGTCAGCCAGGTGTCAGTGCCGCCATTTTGAAAACTGTTTTCCAAACGAAATATTGCACAAAAACGAGTTTAAATGATAATTACTGCCTACTTTTTTTCAAACTTTCCTGATTGCTATCAAAACAAACACAACTTCCGGCTTGATTACGTCAGCATTCGAAAGAGGGCGCGCACGTCTTTTGACAACATTGGCAGATGTTGGTCACTTTGATTTCCGCTGTATGTTTTACTTCCGTCCTACGATGTCTCGCACAGGTCTCAACGAATCTCGTTTATGGCCATTGCTTTGGCATATGGACTGATATATTACATAGCATATTTCAAACACTCATAACTTGCTATAGCAGCGACAAAATAGCTATCAAAAATGCACTCCTACCGTATATTTAATAAAATGAGATAAATAGAATTTTGATAATAAAAAAAATTGCCTTCAATTCTCCTTTAAATGCTCTTGTATTTACCAAAGCTCACATCTTCATGAACTGCTTTAGCTTGGTTCCCAGGTATCAAACTTTGAGGTGGATGGACTACAATAGCAGAAGTCCATGTCAGATTCCAATCCTGTCATCCAAGAACAGGAACATGATGTTAAAGTGAGTACAGTCTCACCAAAACTGGTCAGTTGAAGACTGGAAAAAGACTATGCAATGTTTCTACAACATTACTCTGAACCCTGAGATGCTTTTTCTTCTAAGGGCAATAATTTGTTTTCCGTTTCCGGTTGAGAGTATGCTTTATTTTCCCCCTTTGTTTTTCTTTTTGTGTTTGTATAGTTTGATGTTTGTTTTTTGTTTGAATGTGTTGTCCATCAGTTGTGGTGTAGCTCCAGACCCAGTTTTGGACGTCGGTTCCCTTCGGACCTTGGTGTGCCATGGGTGATGCCTGTGCTCCTCGCTATGGACTGCAGTGAGCTCGTTGCTCTTTAACATCAGGGTTGTCCAGCGCTCTGTGCAGAGGTGCTTCTGTGCTTGGCACAGTGTTCCGAGCGATGTTGCCTGGTGGCATTGCGGTGGCTGTTCAGGCAGTTTGGGACATACCAGCACTCTGTGTGGTGGTGCTTCTGTGCTCAGTTTGTGGATCCATGGTCCAGTGTTCTGAGCGATGTTGCCTGGTGGCATCACAGCAGCTGTGCAGATGGTGTGGGATTTATTTTCACGTGCCTTTGGTGGGACTGTAGGTAGCTACAGTTATTTGTTTTTTTGTTTTTTTTGGTGTGGATGTGTCCATATAATCTAACAAACATTACATGGTGATGCGGAGATATGAAGTTTATCTTCTCGTGTTGAAAAATATATCACTCATTCGCTTCACTCAATTGAGAATATATTCACCACTTGAAGATAAACTTCATATCTTTCCTCTTCCATTGGAATTACATCCTGACTCTCCTTTGGTGAACTTTTTTGTAATTTTAAAGAGAGCTTGGGTATGAGAAAGGCACTATCTAAGTCAAACTTATTATCATTTTCTACTCATCTTGCTTGTAAAGAGTGATTATTTGAGGCACTGTAGCCTTCGCTTCAGTGCATGACAATCTCAGTAGATCAGCAGTTTCTGAAATACTCAAACCTACCCTGCCTGATACCAACAAACAAGCCACAGTCACTGCAATCACATTTTTATGCCTTTCTGACATTTGATAGGAAAATGAACTGCCATTCTTGACTTGTATCTGCATGATTTTATGCACTGCGATGCTGGCTTAAAGTCGAACATAAATCCGGTACTTAACATTGCATGAATGGAGCCAGTCGAGGGATTTCTGGTTCTGAATCTTGAGAGATTATTTATTTATTTATTTATTTATTTATTTATTTATTTTTTAATTTGAGGTGATTTTATGCATTTTCACACTGGTGCATATGGTTTATAAGATTTATAAAGAAATTAACATCCATGTCTAATTGATACAAATTGACATATCTAGCAAGAAACAAGCTTTTCATGGCATGATTGTGCAAAGTGTGGCAGAGCTAAGCCTGTTTTATGGTTTCTGCTGAGTTTGGACATTTTTATGACTACAGTGTAAGAAAAGTATACTAATGTCTCATTTCCAGACTGTCACTTTCAGACGTGTACACACCAAGGAAAGTATAACACAATAACAGGAAATATTATATGGACCTAAGTGCTTTATTGGTAAATACACCACTCATTTTTTTCATACAAGCTACATCCGGGACATGGAGAAACAAAACCATGACATAAATCTCTATATGTCACTTGTGAGGAAATCAATAAATTGTTTTGATAAATTTGGGGACTTTTTGTTTGTGAATGTGTCTATATAATAAAAAGAAAGTCACACGTTGGCTTGAAGATGTGAAGTTTATCTTCTCGTGTTGAAAAACTTCCATTTTTCATATGAAGTACATCACAGATCTGAGTGACATATTTAAATAATATTGGCTGGTGTTGAGTGGTATATCAGATATATTCCATTCAGATAGCATGATACTGAATGAGTCGAAGACAAGTAGCTGAATGGAATATATCTGATATACCACAAAAAAAAGCCAGCCAATATTATTATTATCTCATCTCATTATCTCTAGCTGCTTTATCCTGTTCTACAGGGTCGCAGGCAAGCTGGAGCCTATCCTAGCTGACTACGGGCGAAAGGCGGGGTACACCCTGGACAAGTCACCAGGTCATCACAGGGCTGACACATAGACACAGACAACCATTCACACTCACATTCACACCTACAGTAGAGTCACCAGTTAACCTAACCTGCATGTCTTTGGACTGTGGGGGAAACCGGAGCACCCGGAGGAAACCCACGCGGACATGGGGAGAACATGCAAACTCCGCACAGAAAGGCCCTCGCCGGCCACGGGGCTCGAACCCAGACCTTCTTGCTGTGAGGCGACAGCACTAACCACTACACCACCCTATTATTATTATTATTATTATCTCATCTCATTATCTCTAGCCACTTTATCCTGTTCTACAGGGTCGCAGGCAAGCTGGAGCCTATCCCAGCTGACTACGGGCGAAAGGCGGGGTACACCCTGGACAAGTCGCCAGGTCATCACAGGGCTGACACATAGACACAGACAACCATTCACACTCACATTCACACCTACAGTAGAGTCACCAGTTAACCTAACCTGCATGTCTTTGGACTGTGGGGGGAACCGGAGCACCCAGAGGAAACCCACGCGGACACGGGGAGAACATGCAAACTCCGCACAGAAAGGCCCTCGCCGGCCACGGGGCTCGAACCCAGACCTTCTTGCTGTGAGGCGACAGCACTAACCACTACACCACCCTATTATTATTATTATTATTATCTCATCTCATTATCTCTAGCCACTTTATCCTGTTCTACAGGGTCGCAGGCAAGCTGGAGCCTATCCCAGCTGACTACAGGAGAAAGGCGGGGTACACCCTGGACAAGTCACCAGGTCATCACAGGGCTGACACATAGACACAGACAACCATTCACACCTACGGTCAATTTAGAGTCACCAGTTAACCTAACCTGCATGTCTTTGGACTGTGGGGGAAACCGGAGCACCCGGCGGAAACCCATGTGGACACGGGGAGAACATGCAAACTCCATACAGAAAGGCCCTCGCCGGCCACGGGGCTCGAACCCTGACCTTCTTGCTGTGAGGCGACAGCACTAACCACTACACCACCGTGCCGCCCTATTATTATTATTATTATTATACCTTCCTTTTGGGTGTTCAATGCATCTTTCTCTTTCAAAATGATCTCATAATATTCCGTATTTAACGAAGCAAACCTGGTGGCCATATTTGTTTACAAATTGTCACAGTTGCTCACTAGCACGGAAATTTAATGTTTACGACATGTGATGTCATGTTATATTGACAACCATGCTATATCATAAATGATATTCAACACTCATTCTCCATTGGGTAGAGTGACGTAATACACATAGGATAAGCGATATGCTAACAATATTGCATGCTATCGAACCAAATGAATGAAACCCCTTAGAAGGGAATAGAACACGTTTTTATTCCATTGAAAATGTGTCCTGTATGTATAATAATTGCCGATATTTCACTCCGATGATGTCACTCCCAGTGTTTTCCCGCTGACTAGACGCGCATTTTCAAAATGGTGAACCGGTTCAAAATTAAAATTCTTTTGATTAACTTGTGGTTTTTTTTGTGGATGTGTCCATATAATATAATGAACATTACACAGTGGTGTAGAGATATTAAGTTTATCTTCCATTGTTGAAAAATGTATCATTCATTTGCTTCACTCAGTTGAGAATACATTCATGACTCAAAGATAAACTTCATATCTTTGCACAACCATTTAATATCCTCTATATATTATGACCAAACTTCAGGCGAATCCATTTACAACTTGTACTCATACTAGTAGCACTTTACTATGCCATCATTGGCGACATGGCTGTGTACAACACTCTCATATCTCACTAGCAAGTTTAAAGTGGAGCTCAGTACACTTCACAACAGATATGTTTCAGCTTTAAGAGGGCAAGCAGTTGGAGGGAGATATCTCGTTCAACCTGCTAAATTGGGGGCAGCTATGGCCTGACGGTTAGAGAAGCAGCCTTGTGCTCATAGATTTGATTCCTGGGCCCGCCAGGAGAAATGTGAGTGGATTTGAGTGAATGAACAACACTTTCCTCTCCCTCTGTATCATGGCTGAAGTGCCCTTGTGCAAGGCACCTTACACCCAACTGCTCCCTGGGTGCTGTAGCATAGCTGCCCACTGCTCTGGGTATGTGTGTGTGTGTGTGTGTGTGTGTGTGTGTGTGTGTGTGTGTGTGTGTGTGTGTGTGTGTGCTCGTTGCTCACTTGTGTGTGCAAGTGTGTGTTCACTGCTTCAGATGGATTAAATGCAGAGGAGGAATTTTGCTAGCACAGTTAATAGGAGGGGAAAATCAACAATCTCAGATGTGATTATGTGATCATGATCATGTGGATGGACTAAAGCCCTGCTGCATCACTTTCATTCGGTAGAGATGAATGCTGTGTTTGACTTGCCTCGGAAGAGGTCATTTGCAGATTGGAATGAGAAAGTGTTCAACCTTAGCACATTTGATATACAAAGTGGGAAAAAAAGAAAAAAGGCACCTCTATGTGTATCTTTTGTTTGCAAAAACCTAACTGTCGAGCTGTAACAAGTGATTTATATTTTCCTTCTCAAGCAGCGATGAATATGCCTGTATGTTGATTTGATCTCATCTCATTATCATTATCTCTAGCCGCTTTATCCTGTTCTACAGGGTCGCAGGCAAGCTGGAGCCTATCCCAGCTGACTACAGGCGAAAGGCGGGGTACACCCTGGACAAATCGCCAGGTCATCACAGGGCTGACACATAGACACAGACAACCATTCACACTCACATTCACACCTACGGTCAATTTAGAGTCACCAGTTAACCTAACCTGCATGTCTTTGGACTGTGGGGGAAACCGGAGCACCCGGAGGAAACCCACGCGGACACGGGGAGAACATGCAAACTCCGCACAGAAAGGCCCTCGCCGGCCATGGGGCTCGAACCCAGACCTTCTTGCTGTGAGGTGACAGCGCTAACAACTACACCACCGTGCCACCGGTTGATTTGATCTAAATCAAATAATTGTATCTAATAGTAATTGAGTATAACTCATTTAATTTGCTTCTAATGCTGTGAGCAGCCTTGTTGATTTGATGTCACTCTCGAAATTGGGAAGAAGCTCGTTAGCAGGTTTGGTTTGAGGTTGGAAATTACAGGTTGTGATGGCTAGCTGAACCTACTGGCATCACTATCAGCAGGTGGGTGTAGGTACAGCACATCTCTGCAGCTATGTCTCCCATAACTCCCTCACTCCCTGCCCTGGACAATATCCGCCTCCTCACATCTTTCACTGTGCCACAATTGGGTAGTGTACTACTGTAAATTGTGACACAAGCTCACCTAAAGAGATACTACTACCCGCAGACAGAAATGAAGAAACAAAGGAGCAAGCACGCATTGTTGTACGGACCACTGGCCATGGTTAAAAGTACCTCAGTCATATTGTTTCACTTTTGTTGTGTTTGAAACCAGTTACCGTTATTCCTACACCGTAATAAAGAAAATTAGGAAGATTAGAGATGAGTGGTTCCCTCCATGTCTTCAGCCAATGAATGTTCGACCAAGGACCTTCTGGATCAACATGATCCCACCCGGGAAGGACTTCTGCAACATAGCAGATCTGCATTAAACTGAATTGAAGCTGTGCTCTGCACTCTTCAGAAGAATACACAGAAACTGAGGATAATCATCGAACTCCTTCAGCTGCCACACAAGAGCGGTCCCAAGTAAGGCTGGCATTTGGGCAATGTTAGTCTTAGCTCGATTAGTTTATGTGAAGAGCGCTACTTAAATCTAAGGTTGTTTCAAGTGTGTGCACAATAATCACATAGTTTGGTCTGATCATATGTTATTGTATTTCTCAGTTTTACTCTGGTAGATAGATTTTGCATGACCTATCACTCTTTACCTCTCTCTCTCTAACACCATTTTACCACGCACCAGCTCAGCATTCGGACTTCAATAAATGTTGGGGTGATTAGGTTTTTGGATAACTAAGCTAGTCCTTTGTCTAATCACTCACACAGAACACCTACGGTCCCCTCCCCCACCTTTAGCAAACATTCCAGTCACTGGCATACACCTTTTACGCGCAATACACTCAAACTCTCTTGTCTCCTCTCATTCCTCCTCTCTCTCCCTTCCTCCTACTTTCACCCAGCGCGCAGCCACGCCATTGTGCATGCCCGGACGTTCATTCTCTTACTTACACCAAACAGACATCTCCCTCTCTTACTTAGCATACAACCTTATGTCTGCAAACACACACACCATTAGTCTGCAAACACATATATACGCACCCACATACACCCCCCCACACACAGACCTACTCCCACACTTAACGCCTCTGCATGCTCTTGCGACAAGGCTTTCGCAGATAGCTTTTCGCAGACAGTTGTAATTTATCGTTGAGCGGGGAGTAATAGGCGTGCGCGATGTTATTCATCGCCACAACGCAAGGGGTAGCGAAGTTGTGAAATTGCTAGGAGTAGTTGGTGGGTGTGGTTAGTGGAGTCTATCCTCCGGTTACTTATAATGACTAGAACTTTTTTTTTTATAATGACTAGAACTGGAGTCGTATAGATGTACGTACTTCCTCACTTCCTCGATCAACCGCTCTTCATGCTGCTCCATCTTCGCTCGTGTTTTTAAAAATGGCGGTCATGAAAACAAACCAAACCGGGAAAGTAGGGAAGCAGAAGTGCGTGTACAGCGGATGTAGAGTGGATCAATCAGAGCCCTCTTGTCTGCGAGGCTTCTGCGGTGGTCACAATTTTTGGGAGGTGCGCGCAAAGCGTCTGCGAAGGTGGGGGGGCTACGCAGACGCTATCTGCGGCGCCGTCTGCGAGGACTGGGTTGTCAGCATAAATTGGCCTTTAATATTACTACCTCATATCACCATTTTGTGCCTTGATTGTTAAACTGTTGCTCGTATTATTTAATGTACCTGACCAGTATTATCCTCGATTTATTTAGTCATTTTCTCATCTCATCTCCTGTAGCCACTTTATCCTGTTCTACAAGGTTGCAGGCAAGCTGGAGCCTATCCCAGCTGACTACAGGCAAAAGGTGGGGTACACCCTGGACAAGTCGCCAGGTCATCACAGGGTTGACACATAGATAACCATTCACGGTCAATTTAGAGTCACCAGCTAACCTAACCTGCATGTCTTTGGGGGAAACCAGAGCACACCCATGTGGGCAACATGCAAACTCCGCACAGAAAGGCCCTCGTCAGCCACAGGGCTTGAACCCAGACCTTCTTGCTGTAAGGTGACAGCTCTAACCACTACACCACTGTGCTGCCCTAGTTTGTCATTTCCTCATCTCATCTCATTATCTCTAGACACTTAATCATGTTCTACAGGGTTGCAGGCAAGCTGGAGCCTATCCCAGCTGACTATGGGCGAAAGGCGGGGTACACCCTGGACAAGTCACCAGGTCATCACAGGGCTGACACATAGACACAGACAACCATTCATACTCACACCTACGGTCAATTTAGAGTCACCAGTTAACCTAACCTGCATGTCTTTGGACTGTGGGGGAAACCGGAGCACCCGGAGGAAACCCACGTGGACACAGGGAGAACATGCAAACTCTGCACAGAAAGGCCCTCGTCGGCCACGGGGCTCGAACCCAGACCTTCTTGCTGTAAGGCGACAGCACTAACCACTAACCACTACAATTCTACAACCGGTTTGGCAACTCTGTGATGGGGGCAGCCAATTCTATTGTCACCTCTATAGCCCCCCCACCCCCGCTACCCCCATGTGATAACGACTCAGACAATGACCCGGACATCGGCTGCTCAGCCAGCTCCCATCCCCCTCACTCACTACCCCCCACCCCCAGTGTGGACATGGATATTACATCCCCCGTCCCCAAGCTCACACAACTGGCTCACCAACTCCCACTGCCTCCATTTTCCACCCTGCCCTCTCATCTCTGCTATCAGAAACAACCTACCCACCACCCACCTCCCCACACCCAAACCCAGCACACCCGCCACCTACAGTCACCAGAGGCCAAGTGAGGGGGGCACTGAAAGGACTGAAGTCCAAGGCGGCTGGGCCTGATGGCATCTGTGCAAGACTGCTAAAGTCATGTGCAGAGTCACTAGCCGAACCACTCCATCACCTGTTCAATAGGAGTCTGCAGGAAGGCAAGGTACCTACATTGTGGAAAACTTCGTGTCTTATACTGATCCCAAAGAAAGCACATCCCAAATAACTCAATGATTACAGACCGGTTGCCCTCACCTCTCACCTAATGAAAACATTAGAACGTGTGCTGCTGCGCAACCATCTCAAACCCCAGGTACAACATGCACTGGATCCTCTGCAGTTTGCCTACGAAGAGAACGTAGGAGTGGAGGATGCTATTCTGTATCTTCTTCACAGGGTGCACTCTCACTTGGACAAGGGTGGATGTGCTGTGAGAATCATGTTTTTTGACTTCTCCAGTGCTTTCAACACCATCCAACCACTGCTGCTGAGAGATAAACTGGTGCAGATGGGAGTGGAGCCTGGCCTGGTAACCTGGATCACAGACTACCTCACCGAGCGGCCCCAGTTTGTTAGACTGGGAGGCATTACATCTGAGATGGTGGTCAGCAGCATAGGAGCACCACAAGGAACGGTGCTCTCCCCGGTGCTCTTCACTCTGTACACAACTGATTTCAGCTACAACTCTGCGATTTGCCACATGCAGAAGTTTTCAGATGACACTGCAATTGTTGGTTGTATCAAGGAGGGTCAGGAAGAGGAGTACAGGGGTCTGGTGGAGGACTTTGTGGGATGGTGCCGGACCAATCAGCTGCACCTGAACACCACCAAAACCAAGGAAATGGTGGTGGATTTCAGGAGATCCACCCCGCCTGTGGTGCCGGTCTCTATTGAGGGAGAGAATGTGGAGATTGTCTCCACTTACAAGTACTTGGGGGTGCACCTAGACAATAAGCTGGACTGGTCTACAAACTCCGAGGCACTCTACAAGAAGGGCCAAAGCAGACTCTACTTCCTCAGGAGGCTGAGGTCCTTCAATGTCTGCAACCGACTTCTGCTGATGTTTTACCAGTCTGTCATGGCCAGTGTGCTCTTCTACGCTGTGGCATGCTGGGGTGGTAGCATTAGGAGGAGGGACGCTGGACGCCTGGACAGATTGGTGAGGAAGGCAGGTTCGGTGGTGGGCATGGAGCTAGAGACCCTCACCTCAACAGCAGAGAACAGAACTCTGAACAGACTGGATTCTGTAATGGACAATCCAAACCACCCCCTTCACACCATTTTCACCAACCAAATGAGTCTTTTTAGCCACAGATTCCGTGTCCCCTCATGCAGGACAGACAGGCTACGGAGGTCCTTTGTCCCACGGGCCATTCAACTGTTCAATAGCACACAGAAGGATAACAAGGACATCATCATTGGGGACTGGACTGCCTAACACCCATGTCCTCCATTTATTCCAGGCTTCTATGCTTGTGTGTGTGTGTGTGTGTGTGTGTGTGTGTGTGTGTGTGTGTGTGTGTGTGTGTGTGTGTGTGTGTGTGCGCGTGTGTGCCTAAACTGGCGTGTGTGTGTGTGTGTGTGTGCGCGTGTGTGCCTAAGCTGGCGTGTGTGTGTGTGTGTGTACTGTGCAATACATTTTTCACTGGATTTCTCACTGTGAAAACTGATAAGTCTGTTCTTGTTCACTGTAATCCCTGTGTGTGTGTGTGTGTGTGCGCGTATGTGTGTGTGCGTGTGTGCGTGTGCATGTGTGTGTGTGTGCATGTGTGGTGTGTATGTATGTGGGCGTGAGTGAGTGTGTGTGTGTGTGCGTGTGTGTGTGTGCTGTGTGTGCTGTGTGTTTTGTTTTTTTTTTGACTGTGCAATACTTTCTTCACTGGACTTTTTATTGTGACAATTGAGAAGCATCCCCCCCATCATGGCTGACACTTGCTATTTGTTCACTTGTTATTTGTTCACTTAATGTTTCCCTTTAATAACTTTCTTTGCACCATACCAGAAGTTTTTGCTCTTTGTTGAATTAGTGTAATTTAGTGTTGATTTAGTGTAATTTAGTGTAATGTTGATCTAGTGTAATTTCTTCCCTCTCTGTATCTTAATATGTGTTTTTTGTACATTTGTGTAAGCTACTTGACACTTTAATTTCCCTCTGGGGATCAATAAAGTTACTCTACTCTACTCTACTCTACTCTACTCTACCACCGTGCTGCCCTATTTTGTCATTTTAATAAATTAAATGGGCGGCATGATGGTGCAGTGGTTAGCACTGTTGCCTCACAGAAAGAAGGTTCTGGGTTTGAGCCCAGCAGTTGGCGGGGGCCTTTCTGTGTGGAGTTTGCATGTTCTCCCCATGTCAGCGTGGGTTTCCTCTGGGTGCTCCGGTTTCCCCCACAGTTCAAAGACATGCAGTTCCGTTAACATGGGGCGGCCTTGAGCTGAAGTGCCCTTGAGCAAGGTACTTAACCCCTGACTGCTCCCTGGGTGCTAGAGTGTGGCTGTCTACTGCTTCAGATGGGTTAAATGCAGAGGATGAATCTCACTGTGCTTCAAGTGTGCATGTAACAAATAAAGGTTTCTTTTTCATCTCTTCTTAAATTAGATATTCATAAGAAACTGTGTCTTCTCTGTTTTGCTGCAGTATTACTTGAATCCATCCTCTACCATCAAAGAATTCACATTGCCTTCACTGATCTAGTATATCACTGGAGTAATTAATTCATTAATTTAATAATTAATAGAAATATTAATTAGTAAAATCCATGAACTGATATTTTATGACACTGATTGTATGACACTGAATTAATAATGCAATTGCACTTATACGGATAATGTAAGAAATTATGAACCAATGGAAAAAGTCAAGTTTATTTCTATAGCGCTTTTAAAAACAGACATTGTCGCAAAGCAGCTTACAGAAAATTAAAGACTTTAAACAAGAGCTAATTTTAGCCCTAATTTATCCCCAATGAGCAAGCCTGTGGCAATGGTGGCAAGGAAAAACTCTCTCAGACAATACAAGGAAGAAATCTCAAGAGGAACCAGACTCAAAAGGGAACCCATCCTCATTTGGGTGATAAGAGATAGCGTGATGATAAATAATTTGCTTTTATAACAGTGTCCTATATAGTCACAAAGTACAACTGTGTAACCAGGAAATTCATCATAGTTTTAACATGAAGTCTGTTTTGCTGAAGTTATAAACTGTTCATTGATGGAAACTTGAGTGCAAAACTGTTCCTGACAATTGCAGTCCTAAAGTTAGCATGTCAACTGTAGTCATCAGACATAAATCTATGACTGTAAGTGTCCAGAGCCGTCTTCCAAGTGTGACTTTCGACTATCCAGATGGAACCATCCTCCACAGGAGCTATGTGATGAGACTCCAGCCAGACGTAGGGCATCAGGATGGATCAGGCAGGTCCAGGGAGCAGAAGAAGTCAAGTCAACCTTGGACACCACTGAATATCATATGCTAATTTTAAAGATGGATATGCAATTTGTTCAGGGTGGATTTTTACTTTAACTGACGATTGCTTGTAAATTATGACAAATTTTAAGAGATTTTCCTTCAATGTGTCAAGGAAATATATTCCTCAGTGAGCAAATATTCTGGAAAGCAACACGAGAAACAACATTGTTGTTGAAATTGTTGCTGTTGAAAAGCAGTTTGAAGGATTCATCCTTTTTTTGTTTGGAAATCTTTGTGCTGAAGGTCATTATCCTTTTGTTTCCTAACTCTTTTTCTGAAACATATCTCCATGCAAACTGAATGACATCCCAAACAGACATTTATAGTGCATTACAGTGTATCTGCTGATTTTGTCATGCCAGTATAGACGGCTGATTAACAGTATCAACAGGATGACAGGATAACAGGATAAACCTCCATCCTCCTGAGACTGTAAAGTCTAATTTATATTGAGCTTTCCTCCCTGCCCTGTCAACTGCATAAAGCACAACTAAAAATTTAATTAAATGGATTATTTTCCATAACTTCTCCTGTCTGAAAAAGAGCATTGCTGTTTTTAACTTGAGAAAAGTTATATTGATTTAATTTCACTTTGTAATTTCAAGTGTCGAGGACAATGCATTATTATGTTGTTAAAATCGTCCCCTGAATCAATTTGGCAATGAATCAGCAGGCAAAATGGGCTTGGTTCAATACAGCCTTCTCCAAACTTTCGCAAAACAATTATGATGGTGATGTCGTACACAGTCAGCGCGCTGGCTCTCATTGCAGGAACCGGTGAAGCACGAGGACTGTTTATTCTTGACTGTCCTGGTTCAAGGCTAAACAGGAGTGGGTAATTAACAGTCTAATACAGAGAGGTAATGTTTGATCAATCCCACTGTCTGTGTCATGACTTAAGTCAACATCACAGGAACAAACATGAGAAAACCTTAAACCAAAGAAAGGTCATGGGATCAATAATCCATTTAAGATGCTCCACAGGATTCCGACAGCAGGCCACTCGCAATCAAGATAGTGGATTTATTTATCTATTCTCTACCATTCAATACTCATTTCTGGAGGAGATGGCATGGACAATAAATCAGTGTTTAGGGCTTAAATCAAGCTGCACAGTGTGCACAGATGTTTATAGTTCATTGGGATCTCATCTCATCATCTCTAGCCGCTTTATCCTGTTCTACAGGGTCGCAGGCAAGCTGGAGCCTATCCCAGCTGACTATGGGGAAAAGGTGGGGTACACCCTGGACAAGTCACCAGGTCATCACAGGGCTGACACATAGACAACCATTCACACCTACAGTCAATTTAGAGTCACCAGTTAACCTAACCTGCATGTCTTTGGGGGAAACCAGATCACCCAGAGGAAACCCACAAACTCAGCACAGAAAGGCCCTCATGGCCATGGGGCTCGAACCCAGACCTTCTTGCTGTGAGGCAACAGCGCTAACCACTACACCACCGTGCCACTAGTTCATTGGGATAAAAATGAAAATGCTTCAACTCTTGTGACTCCCCTTCTGCTGCTGTGGATGGTCCTATATGGATACTCAAACAATCATCCCAGACCCTTGCTTCAGTGCAAGTCTCACCTGGCTGCTGTAATCATACACTTTGTACTGTTTGGCAAACTTACTTGAATTTGGGGGCCAAAGCTCATAATAAAGAAAACACATCAATACATCAATGAGTTTTCATTAATAATATATGCCTTATTTATTATATACAGTACCAGCCAATAATTTGTACACACCTACTCATTCATAGTTTTTTGTTGTTGTTGTTGTTTTTGTTTTATCTGTATTGTGACTATTTTCTACATTGTAAAATAATACTGAAAACAAAAAAACTATGGAATAACATATGGACCACATATGGAACTAGAAGGGCAGGTGGTAGAGTGCATACCTCTACCAAGCAACATATTATCAACATCAAAATCAGGCCACTTGAACCGAGGATAATACTAAAGCTGTACACCAAATTTAATCAAAATCTGTTCACTACTTTTTGAGTTACGTTGGGAACAGGCAAAAATAAATAAATCTTGGATCCAGATACATATCTGGATTTGCATCAAAATCTAAGCATTTGTTCCTTTGCACATGCCTCACCTTTCCTCCAAATTTCATCAAAATCCATTCACTACTTTTTGAGTTATGTTAGGAACAGGCAAACAAACGGAGGCAAAAACATAACCTCCTCCAATAAAGTTGGTGGACCTAATTATTTGGTAAACCAAAAAATGTTAAAAAAAAAACCAAAATATGTTTGATGGCACGGTGATGTAGTGGTGAGGAATGTCACCTCACAACAAGAAGGTTCTGGGTTCGAGCCCAGCGGCCTGCGAGGGCCTTTCTGTGTGGAGTTTGCATGTTGTCTACAGTCCTCTATAGTCCAAAGACGTGCAGGTTAGTCTAATTGGTGGCTCTAAATTGACCGTAGGTGTGAATGGTTGTTTGTCTCTGTGTGTCAGCCCTGCGATGATTTGACAATTTGTCCAGGGTGTACCCCACTTCTCACCCATAGTCAGCTGAGATAAGCTTCAACTCCCTGGTGGCCTAATGGCTAGGATTTGGTGCTTTCACCACCACGGCCCGGGTTCAATTCCTGGTCAGGGAAAGGTCTTGGCTCGGGGGGTGTTTTTGGGCGGTGTAGTGGTTAGCACGGTTGCTTCACAGCAAGAAGGTTCTGGGTTCCCCCACAGTCCAAAGACATGCAGGTTGGGCTAATTGGTGGCTCTAAATTGACTGTAGGTGTGAATGGTTGTTTGTCTCTGTGTGTCAGCCCTGCGATGACTTGACAATTTGTCCAGGGTGTACCCTGCTTCTTGCCCATAGTCAGCTGGGATAGACTCCAACTTTCTAGTGGCTAGGATTTGGTACTCTCACTGCTGTGGCCTGGGTTTGATTCCCGGTCAGGGAAAAGTCTTAGCGTTGGGGTGTGTTTTTGGGTGGCATGGTGGTGTAGTGGTTAGCACGGTTGCCTCACAGCAAGAAGGTTCTGGGTTCAAACCCAGCAGCCGGTGAGGGCCTTTCTGTGTGGAGTTTGCATGTTCTGTCTGTGTGGGTTTCCTCTGGGTGCTCCGGTTTCCCCCACAATCTGAAGACATGCAGTTAGGTTGACGTGGGGTGGCCTTGGGCTGAGGTGCCCTTGAGCAAGGTACCTGGGACTAGTTTCTTACCTTCTTAATGCATTTAAGAGTAAACAGGAAATAAGAATAATAATACAGTAAATAGACCCATTCCACAACTGTAGTAATCCATATTATATTAAGAACGGATCAACTAAGTAAAGAAAAACAACATCCATCATTACTTTAAGACATGAAATAACTTGTAATGAATAAACATAAAGAAAAAACATTGTCTTAGAAGGTGTGTTCAGATTTTTGGCTGGTACTGTATGTTTAATTAAATTCATATCAGTGACTGGCATATTCACATGACCAAATTAAACAGTACAGATTATTAAAATATTATTGTTCTGTAACTTTATAACAATAAATAAATGTGGGGGGAAAAACTGCTACCCCCCCTTTTATTATTACACATTTGTTAGCCTTCTCAGCAGCATCGTTCAGCTCATGACTATGACTGTAAAACAGACTGTTGGTTTTTGAGAGATGTAGTTAGCTCCTTCAGCGCTGTATACCCTGGCTTTACTTTTTACCTTAACTGGTTTCATAATGCCTTCAAATATTAAATTTGCTGGGTACATCCACTTCAGGGTGGCACAGTGTTGTAGTGGTTAGCACTGTCATCTCACAGCAAGAAAGTTCTGGGTTCAAGCCCAGTGGCTGACAGGGGCCTTTCTGTGTGGAATTTGCATGTTCTGCCCGTGTCAGTGTGGGTTTCCTCCAGGTGCTCTGGTTTCCCCCAAAGACATGCAGGTTAGGCTAATCAGTGGCTCTAAATTGACTGTGAATGGTTGTTTGTCTCTATGGCTACGTTTACATTAGACCGTATCTGTCTCGTTTTCTTCGCGGATGCACTGTCCGTTTACATTAAACCGCCTGGAAACGCCGGGAAACGGGAATCCGCCAGCGTCCACGTATTCAATCCAGATCGTGTCAGCTCCGGTGCTGTGTAAACATTCAGAATACGCGGATACGCTGTGCTGAGCTCTAGCTGGCGTCTCATTGGACAACGTCACTGTGACATCCACCTTCCTGATTCGCTGGCGTTGGTCATGTGACGCGACTGCTGAAAAACGGCGCGGACTTCCGCCTTGTATCACCTTTCATTAAAGAGTATAAAAGTATGAAAATACTGCAAATAC